>NW_006408519.1:16916460-16919256 GCF_000296735.1 Chrysochloris asiatica | reverse complement strand
TTGTGGTTCAAACCAACTTTGCTGTCCAGTACATTAAGCCACAGCACCACACCAAGACTCCAATGCTTAAGTGCCATGATTTTGAAAAATGTAAAATATACCTATTTTATATTTCTCCAATATATCAGAGTAAATTCTCTATAATATATGCAGAATTAAAACATTTAGTAAAGTAAGACTCATAAAAATGAATCACATTCCATTGCATGTTTACAGTGAATAACTTAACATGGTTCTTATGGTCTTTAATACCAGCTAAATGAATGCGTGTGACCATACAGGTATAGTGTATAAAACTAACATGGGGATTGATCAGTTTTGCCATCCTATTGGGTTTAAACTGAGTCATCTCAGAGACAGCAATAGGAGACATCACTACCATCTGGAAAGAGCCAGGAATGGACCATGTACTTCAGACCCAAAGATTCCTATGCTGAACCTCCTTAATCCAGGAAACAGCAGGACAAAGAGCAGGAGAGAGAGTTGTGAGTTTCTAAGCCCACAGAATCAGTAAACTTGAGTACATTCAAACTGGAAACTCACTAATGGAGTGGGGTCCCTGCAGGCACATAATTGGGGGTGGGGGTGGGGGGCTAAGGTTGCTGATCCATAGAGCTAGAACTGAGTGCTTTCATGCTTAGATTTATGGTATAGTGGTGTACATTGTGGGCATTTCTTGACAGCGCCTCAACATTGCCTGAGCAGTACAGAGGTCACAGAGTCATGTGACTGAAAGGCTTAGGACCAAAGAGAGACTTGACAGTGGGAGCAGTTAGGAAGAGACTGTCCTGACCAAAAAACCATGTCCTGAGCATTTCTGATCCTGAACCATAACCTGCTAACTTCCCTAATAAACCCCATAATCATGAGTGTTGTCTGTGAGATGTATGATCATTGGAAAGAATTATCAATCCAACAGAAAATCAGAAAGTGCCTTGGGAAGGACAACTGGTGTCCAAAAGGGTAGGGGAGGTTAGAGGGTGAAGGCATGTCTGACTTCAGCCTCATAGGATCTGTCTTGGGCAAAATTTGAGTTTCATTCCCTGAGCTCTGGTTCAAGATCACCAGCTGCTCCTCGGACACCCTATACAGGGTTACTATGGAAACTTGCTCAAGGGCATTAAACAACAACTCTTTTTTGTGAAGTTAGAAGCTGTTTTCATGACATTTTGACAAAGTCATTTCATACATTTTCTAAGGACCTTAAGGAGTTTGGTGTGGCACGGTAGTATAAACACTGGACTACCAACTGCAAGGTTGAGAGTTCAAAACGACCAGCAGCATCTTGGAAACCCTGTGTAGGGTCCCTGAGTCAGAAATGACTTGACAGCACTTATCAACAAATCTACAAAGTATTTAAAAGCTACAATGTTGCTGTTAAGTGCCATTGAGTCAGTTCTGACTCATAGCGACCCTGCATAGGGCTTCCAAGGAGGCACTGATGAGCTTGAACCACTGACCTTGGTTCAAACCAACCTTTCAGTACAGCGCATTAGCACATAGCACCACACCAGGACTCCAAAAGCTATAATGCTAACTTAAGATTTTCAGAAACTAATCCAGTACGTGTAAGATATTAAGGTGGGCTCTAAAATATACAAAAATAAAATTTAATCGTTTTTTAATTACTAAAATTTGGAGTGCATTACAAGTAACATGGACATAGAAGCTATTTCATGTCATTCTATTAGAATATAAAAATATACATAAATTTATAAAATATGCATTACTGGAGGATGGAGGCAACATTGTATCAAAATAGAGTAAATGACTAAAAACTATAACTTGTCCTTTTAAATAATGCTGACTTATCCTAATGAGTTTAAATTTCTGCCAAAATATATTTCTATTTTGCATGCTAGTGAAAGAAACTTATTAAGAAGTGATAGATTTGAAATCAGTATTTAATAAATGCAGAATATAATGACATAGCTTAATTTTTAACTATCAAGATGAAATACACTTTAAAAATTGATTTTTTTCCAGCAAACAAATTTTAAATAGCTAGGTTGTATCTCCTTAATGACCTAATATTTTAGAGAATTCTGGTAAAGCAGTTTGGTTAAGATGTGTCCTATGGACACACTATTTTAAGCATTTTTTTTTTTATCTTGTTGTAAATTATGAATTTACTTAGCTTCCACTGTATAAAACCAATGATGGGAAATTGTCAGTTCATTATATTCATTGCACTCCTGTCATGTTGTGCCAAGCTCTACAATATTGTAAATAATAATATCCATTTTATTAACTTGGAGTCCTGGTGTGGCCCTTTAGGATAAGCACTGAATTACAAGGTCAGTATGAAGCACAAGGTCATGAGTTCAAACTCACAAGCTGCTCCTCGGAAACCCTATATAGGGTTGTTATGAGTCAGAATGGACTCAACGTCTTTTAGCAATCTTTAAAATTAAGGGCTTATGTTGATCTGTTTTACAGAAATTCTTCCTCTTATGCCTTGAGAATGAATTTTTCCTTTCTTGTTTCTTTTTAAAAAATTAATGTGGGTAGGTGGTACCAAATATATCTGAATTAGTTGCTATAAATTTCTCAAGATATTTACAGTCTCTTAAAATGAGTAAAAATGAAGAAATACATCATTTTAGATGTTATGAAAAACATGAGAAATTTGTAGCCACTTGTAATTCTGATTAGTTTCACTATAGTCTTAGGATTTATAGTTATGATTAGAGCTGATATATCTTTTATGAGTATTAAAATCACCACACTAGACTAACAAGGCTGAAGCTTAAGTAAAATAAAACACTAAAATGTTTACATCATAATTCAATCATT
>NW_006408519.1:16914624-16915789 GCF_000296735.1 Chrysochloris asiatica | reverse complement strand
AGTCACTGGAGAAGGATATCATGTTTGGTAAGAGGGTCAGCGAAAAGAAGAAGACCCCCAGTGAGATGGATTGGCAAAGTGGCAGAATCAATGGGATCAAGTGTAACAATTGTGAGGTTGGCCCAGGACCGGGTAGTGCTTTGTTCTGTTGTGCATAGGGTTACTGTGAGTCAGTACTGACTAGATGGCACCTAACAACAACAACAACAAGTTGGTTGAAATTATAGATGACAATTCTTATCATTGTAACTGAAAAAAGTGCTAATCACAAACTTTTATAGTTATTGAGAGCACCCATGGAGAACATGGTAGTGGTGGTGTGGCATGGAGTTGTTTTTGACACATAGCGACACTGCATAGGGTTTATTTTTGTTGTTGTTAAGTGCCATTGAGTCGGTTCTGACCCATAGTGACCCTGTCTAGGGTTTCTGAGGAGCAGCTGGTCAGCTTGAACTGCCAGCTTTGCAGGGCCACAGTGCCAGATTTACAGGGCCACAAGGCTGTAAATCTTTACAGGAGCAGAAAGCCTCGTCTTTCTCCCATGGAATGGCTGGTACTTTCAAACTGCCAAACTTGTGGTTAGCAGCCCAACTGGTAATCACTACACTACCAGAGATCCTTATTAGAGGGCATACCTTCTCCCGAATATTCACATGACTCATTCCCTCAGTTCATTCAATGTTTTACTCAAATATCACTTTTGAGAAAAAAAAGTCCTTGAATCACCAATGACTCCAACAAAATAACACATTTTTTGTCTAGTCCATCATCCTAACTCAGTGATTTATTTTATATTTAATACTTGCAGACCTGACCAATTGATGCTGCTGCAATACTTTTGTTTAGTTAATAGACATATTTTAATAGGAATTTTGCAATGAGATATTTGTGGTTGCTGCTGTTAGGTATAGCTGAGTCAATTTCATCTCACAGCAATCAGAGCTACCAGAGAAGGAAACACTGGCCCATCCTGTGCTGTCCTGAAAATCATTGCTGTTTGGGCCCATTGTTGAAGTCATTATGTCTAGTGATCTTCTTGAGGGTTTTCCTCTTTTTCTCTGACCCTCTCCTTTGATGTCCTTCTCCAGGGACAGGCTTCTCCTGATGACAAGTCCAAAGTATGTGAGACACTCTCGCCATCTCACTTCTAAGAAACATTCTGGCT
>NW_006408519.1:16909567-16912819 GCF_000296735.1 Chrysochloris asiatica | reverse complement strand
CATATTACAGGTTGTTAATAAGCCTTTCTCCAATCCTGATGCCATGTTCTTCTTCATATAATCCAGATTCTTGGATTATTTGCTCAACAGATTGAATCAATATGGTGAAAGAATACAACACTTGCACATACCTTTGCTAGTTTTAAACTATTCAGTGTTAACTTGTTCTGTTGGAACAACTGCTTCTTGGTCGATATATAGGTTCCTTAAGAGAACAACTAAGTGGTCTGGAATACTCATTTTCTGCATTGTTTTCTATAGCTTGTCATGATTCACCCAAGTGAAAACCTTTGTGTAGTCAATAAAGCATAAGAAAAAAATCTTTCTTGTATTTTCTGCTTTCAGCAAAGATATTCCTCATGTCATCGTCTGAATTGTGCCTGAATCTGGCAGCTCCCTGTGAATACACTGCTGCAGCCAGTTTTGAATTAACTTTAGCAAAATTTTACTTGCATGCGATATTATTGATACTGTCCCATGATTTCTGTATTCCTTTGGGCAATTCTCTTTGGAATGGGAACAAAAATTAGATCGGTTCCAATCAGTTGCCCAGGAACCTGTCTTCCAAATTTATTTGCATAGATGAGTGAGTGTCTCCAGAGCCCCATTAGTTTGTTGAAAGATTGCAATTTGTATTCCGTCAATTCCCAGAGCCTTGTTCCTTGCTAGTGCCTTGAGTGCATATTGGACGTCTTCCTTGATCATATACTACATCTTGAAGCAGCTGAACATTGATCTTTTTTAATACAGTGACTCTGTATATGCTTCCCATCTTGTTTTGGTGCTTTCAGCATAATTCAATGTTTTGCCCATAGAATCCTTCAGTATTGCATGCCAAGGCTTGAATGTTTTCTTTAGTACCCTCAGCTTTAGAAATGCTGAGTGTGTTCTTACATTTTGGTTTTCTAACTCCAGATCTTTGCACATTTCATTATAATACTCAAGCTTGTTTTCTCAAGCTGCCCTTTGAAATTTTAAGCTCAGCACTTTTTCTCCTCATTTATTCAATTTGTTTTAACATCTCTAGGCTGGAGAGCAAGTTTCAAAATGTCTCTGACATCCATTTTGATTTTTCACTTTTTTCTTGTCCTCTTAATGACCTTTTGCTTTCTTTCTGTATAATCTTGATGTCATCCTACAATTCTTTTGAGTTTTGGTTATTAGTGTCTAATGCATCACATCTGTTCTTCAGATGATCTCTAAATTCAGATGGGATATGTTCAAGGTCATATTTTGACTTTCATGGACTTGTTTTAATATTTTTCAGCCTGAAATTATATATGATGAATTGATAGTCTGTTCCACAGTCTGTCTATGTCCTTGTTTGGGCTGATGATATGGAGATTTTCCACAGTCTCTTTCCACAGATGTAGTCAATTTAACTTCTGTGTATTCCATCTGGTGAGTTCCATGTGTATAGTCTTATTTTATGTTGTATAAAAAAGGTATTTGCAATGGAAAAGTCATTGGTCTTGCAAAATTCTATCATGTGAATGTCAGCATCATTTCTGTCACCAAGGCCATATTTTCCAACTACTGATACTTCCTCTTTGTTTCCAACCTTTGCATTCCAATGTCCAGTAATTATCACTACATCTTTATTGCGTGTTTGATCAACTTCAGAATGAAGAAGTTGGTACAGTTCTTCATTTTGTCTTCACTGACTTTTGTGGTTGGTGCATAATTTGAAGAATAGTGGTATTAACTGCTCTTCCTAGTTTTGTTGTGTTAAGTGCCATCGAGTCAGTTCAGACCCATAGGTTTTCCAAGGAGCGGCTGGTGAGCTTGAACTACGGACATTGTGGCTCAAACAGACGTTGCAGTCCAGCACATTTACCCAAAGTGTGGGCATTATCCTATCATATACCAGCATTGCACTTCAAGATAAATCCTGAGATGTTCTTTTTGATGATGAATGTGACACTATCCCGCCTCAATTTGTCATTCTGGCATAATAAATCATGTGATTGTCAGATCCAAAAAGGTCTATAAGAGTCCATTTCAGCTCACAAATACCTAGGATATGTCTGTTTATGTGTCTCATTTTATTTTTGACAAATTCAAATTTTCCTAGATTCATACTTTGTACATTCCATGTTCCATTTATTAATGGATATTTGCACCTGTATCTCCTCATTTTATGGTCAAAATATTGAACAGGGCATGAAGCATCAAAAGATGATGGAAGGAATACCTAGTTGTACTCCATCAGCAAAAGATGGTCCTGAAAGCTTTACTCCATTCTTGTCATAGTGGTCAACTCTACTGTGAGGAGGCAGCTCTTCCCCAATTTTATTTTGAGTGTCTATCCAGCTTGAGTGGCTCATTTCCCCATACTTACCTGTAATATTCTGGTGCTCTTCATCATGTTTTAATATTCAATATCATTGGGTTATTTTATAGATTTCTACTGGTATTCAAAAGATTTTCAGTGATTAAATCTTTGGGAGTAGTCTGTCTTACCTTCTTCCTAGTCTATCTTAGTCTGGAAGCTCATCTGAACTTTATCAACCACGGTTGACCCTGCTGGTTAAATACATATTGGTGGCATAGCTTCCATAATCCCAGCAACATGCCAGCCACCACAGTATGACAAACTGACAGATAAGTGGTGCATATTTATAATATTGTATGATAATTTATATATTCTGTTGGATCACCTTTCTTTGGAATGGTGACAAATATATATTTGTTACCATTGGTTCTTGATCATATGCTACTTCCAGAAATTTTTGAACATGCTGATCAATCATTTTAGTATACTGACTAGTTATTCCTTCCATCATCTTTTGATGCATCATGTCCTGTTCAATATTTTGACCATAAAACTCTTCAGTATTATGGCTCAAGTCTTGAATTTTTTTCTTCAGTTCTTTCAGCTTGTGAAATGCTAAGCATGTTCTTCCCTTTTGGTTTTCTAACTTTAGGTCTGGTACATTTCATTTTAATACTTTACTTTTTCTTCTCAAGCTAACCTTTGAAAGCTCTGTTCAGCTATTTTAAAACCTTATTTCTTTTTTTGTTAAGCTTTTTATTTTGAACTAAGTGAAGGTTTATAGAACACATCAGTTCCACATTCAACAAATCATATACTTCATTTTACTACAATGATTGCAATCCCTTCTCTGTGCCATCAGTTAACAGTATTTACTTCTATTCACTTGCACTCTTGTACTCCTCCCTGTATCTTCCACTACTTTTATCTTTCCTGGGCCAACCTCCCTTATCTTGCTGGCCCCATCATCCAAGTTA
>NW_006408519.1:16902704-16908367 GCF_000296735.1 Chrysochloris asiatica | reverse complement strand
GAAAAGCCAGATTATATGAAGAAAAACATGGCATATGGATTTGAGGAAGACTCATTAACAACCTGTAATATGCAGATGATATAACCTTGCTTGCTGAAAGTGAAGAGGACTTAAAATACTAACTAATGAAGATCAAAGACCACAGCCTTTGGTATGGGTTGCATCTCAATATACAGAAAACAAAGATTCTCACCACTGGACCAATAAACAATATACATATAAAAATAAGAAAAGATTGAAGTTGTCAAACACTTCATTTTGCTTGGATTAACCATTAACACTCATGAAGGCAGCACTCAAGAAATCAAATGACATATTGCATCAGGCAAATCGCTGCACAAAATCATTTTAAAGTGTTAAAGAACAAAGACATCAGTTTGAGGACTAAGGTGTGTCTGACCCAAGCCATGATATCTTCAATAACCTCATATGCACACACAAGTTGGAAAGTGAAAAAGAAAGACCATAGGAGAATTGTTGCATTTGAGTTATGATGTTGGAGAAGAATATTGAAAGTACCATGGACTGCCAAAAGAACAAACAAATCTGTATTAGAATAATTACAATTCACTATAGACTAGGAAGCCAAAGTGCTCCTTGGAAACCAGGATGGCCAAACTTCGTCTCTCATACATCAGACGTATAGCAAGAGAGGCAAGTCACTGGAGAAGGATATCATGTGTGGTAAAGTCCAGGGTCAGAGGAAAAGAGGAAGACCCTCAATGAGCTGGATTAGTACAGTGACAGCAGCGATGAGCTTAAGCATAGCAATGATTGTGAGGTTGGTCCAGGACCAGGCAGTGTTTTGTTCTATTATACATAGGATCGCTATGAGTTGGTATAAAGTCGATGGCACCTTACAACAATTTTTTTAAAAGGAGGTTTTCTTTTTATTACCAATGTGCTTGAGATAATATGCTAGTTTGAAGAATTTGCCCAAATCAAAGAGAATATAGATTATCCTGAAATATATAGACCCCAAAATATATTCTATTAGTGAAAAGATCCAAGTTTCCATTATCCTTCTAATGCTAGTCTATAGAATTTATGACTTGCAAAAACTACAAGTGTTCTACCTGACACATTATAATAGAAATTGAAAATGAAATGTGCTCTCAATATTTTAACTGAAAAAGAATATTGGTTTCAAATCTAGAATAATTGGATTCTTAGCCCAGTAGATACTTATAATCCTACTTGATCAGTAGCTTTGTAAAAACAGAGATCTTATTTCATCCACTTTTCAATTCCAATAATGCTCACCTAACATTGATGTTCTCAGTACACCATTGTTATGATCCAACTATGGTGATAAATATTGTTCTTTGTATATTGAACTGATAAGCTAAAACTTCTGAGCAATTACCCTGTTTGTTTTAAAAGAAAATTAAAAATAAATACACATAAATAAAAAGAAAATATTATATCTTTTGATTATACTACCATTAAAAAAATAATAATTTTGTAATTGTTGGTATAGCAATTTTTTCTTATTTTTAAAAGCTGAAATATGTTCATTTTTGGTTATCTAGTCTCCGTGTCTTCTTTGCAAGATCAGTCCCATTTCCAATTTAAAAAACATTTCTTGTTTTCCATTGGGCAGACCTAGGTACAGGCACATAACCTAACCTAGGCATGTTCCCTACCTAGAATTCAAATCTTGTGCTTAAAAAGGATTGCAGAGACTGACTACACAATTATGAGCAGGTGCTCCTGTTGAAAAATTTTAGGATGATTCTACTTCCTTTCTCAGAGTTAGCCTTTTGGATTTTTGCCTGGCTTCCTAGTCTACAGTCAATTTCAGTACAGTTCCTTTAAATTCTCTGTTAAGTAAGATAATCAGGGACAATTATTGTTGCTTCTGTTCCTCCAAATTATCTAACTTCTTTACATTTAAAATACTACTTTTATTAGTCAATAGTAAGTATAATTGCAAGAATTCTAACAATAATACATTCCTCTGGTTCATTTTTTGTAGTTACTCTGTTTCTGTATCCTCAGATCTTATGCTTTTTTTAATACAATTTTTTAACATTTAGGAAAAGCAATAGTCATATTTGAGGACTGACTTGCAAGTAAAAAGTAGAAATAAATCTTTAGGAAAGGTAATTACTTTTTTTTTTTCAGAAGCAAAACTTCATCATGAAGGGACATAGACTTGCAATGCACCAAATCTCAATTTATTGGATTGCTTCCATCAGTAGTTGCATCGATATTATGTTTGTGAATATTGATGTCTTGCATGGTATATTAAATACAATAATACATATTGGATTTCTATCAAAATGTTCCTAAATGTTTTCCAAATAATTTAAAAGTTGTTGAAGATGTCTGTTACTCACACAAAATGTATAGGACTCAGAAGAGCTTAGAAACAAAGCTGCTCACATTTTGACCTCTATTGTAATCTTGGATAGGTCGAAAACTAACTGTGGTGAATTCAACAGCAGGTACTTCCTTCCTTTAGTGTGAAATTTTAGCAATTTCTTCAGCCTGAAGATTATGATAATAATCTATTGGTCATTTTTTGTCAAAACTTAATTTGTAATTTAAATGGTTAAAATAATTTGTTTTCCAAATTTCTCCAGGGCACTCAACATTGGAATTAAATTCACTTTTTCCTAGTCATCATTTAGATATTTTCTCTTTATAGCTTATTATTGTTTCTTTATTATTATTATTATTTTAAGTTTTAACTGGCTGTTTAGAATATGATATTTAGGATTTCAAATCCATCAGTATAGGGAGACAGGGAAGATATTGGTTTTATCTTCTGGAAAATAAGTATTCTGTGACTTTCCTTCCTATAAATATGTTTCTTGACTTATTTAATGTATGCCATTCTGGTGTGGCACTGTGGACTAATGCGTCAGACTGCAAACTCATTTGAACTGCAAGGTCAGTGGTTCAAGCTCTCCAACTTCTCCTTTAAAATCCTACACAGGGTCGTTATGGGTTGGAATTGACTTGATGGCACTTAACAACAACAACATCAGTGTATGTAACTGGATTCAAATGAACCAATACAGAAAACTTCATAACTCCAAGGACAAATGGCCTCAAGTTTAAGTCTTAGATTTGTCTCTAGAGACCATACTTGAACTATTCCTAGCACAAGTTATCAACCCATATATTGTTGTTAAGTGTTATCAAGTCGGTTCCAACTCATATTAACACTGTTTAGGGTTTCCAAGAAGCAGCTAGTGAAATTTAACATTTGACCTTGTGTTTCAAACTGACTTTGCAGTCCTGCGCATTAACCCACAGCACCACATCAGGACTATATAGCAACATATATAGTTAGAATAATAGAAAATTAAAAATTCTTGGAAAATGGTCAATTTGTTCAAGTTTTTCCTTAGCAACAACAGCATAGCTTGCAATTCAACACTTTAAAAAAAGAGATCTTTTTTGAGGTAGGAATGTGAAATAGATTGTTTTCTGTCTAAATGGGGTCCATTTAGACTCATAGTGATTCCATATGACAGAGTAGAACTGTCCAATAGTGTTTTCTAGGCTGCAATCTTTACTGGAACAGATTGTCAGGTCTTTATCCCATGATGTGACTGAGTTTGGAACACCAACTTTGTAGTAGCTGTCTACCACTTAACCAAGCTCATGCCACCAAGATTCTTTAATAGATTCCTAGCCCAAATTATCTATAACCTACCTATCATCTGTTTTTTATAGTGTAAAATTTTGTGTGTTGCTATGATGTTGGAAGTTATACCAATATTACTTCAAATACCAGAAAAGTACTCACGGCAATCTTTGTGAAGTTTCTAGACTAATACAAACTAGAATGAAGGGCATGGTAATCTACTTCCACAAATTATCAATTTTGAAAACCTTAAAAATAAAAGTAGATCATTGTCAGAGAGAGGAAGGAGAGGCTCCTTGACAGAGGCACGGAAACAACAGAGAAGGCGCTTTCCCAGAGCAGCTCCGGAGCTTTGTATCTAATATAAGGTGTGGGGCATCAGTTTCCTGTGCCCACTGGTGGAGAAATCTGACTGTGGAGGAAAAGCACAGTGATTTCTGAATTGACTGGGACACCGTCTGCGGGCCCCTCAGCCTGGGCTGAGATCAGAGGATGGGTCCACAGCCAGGCTGATATAGTAATATAGCACTAAAAACTATGAAGAGGCATCTGGAAAAAGAGGTGTGATGGATTTTACACTGTTCTTTCCTCCTCTCCCCTGTTGCACCCTCACTGCACAGCCTGGACACCTTCAGGTGGGTGGGAGCACACTCTCAAAAGGGTACAGTGTTGTGCCAAGAGTTTTCCCGTGGCAAAGGGTGGAGGTCCCTGGGAGCCCCAGCGGTCCACAACCTAATCCTTTGGCTGCTTCTATGACATCTGACTCTGGAACTCAGCCTTAAAGTTGACCAGGGTGGGACCATTTATCCCTGCCTTACCTCACAAGAAACTGTAGGTCTGGCCATACAGCCAAACCATATGTGCTCCTTGTAAAACCCCAACATAAAAGGCAAGAGCCAACACCAACTACTATGTTGAAGAAAGAAGCTATTTTGAGAATTATGCTGTGCATACACAGATACCTCCATTGGTGGGTAGACACCTCCACCCACTGCTGGATGTTTCTGCTGTGCATGCAAACTGAACTGCGCAGCAAAAGCTACTGGACAGTTGGCTATGGCTTCATTTTTGTTTTTGAGTTGTGGTTTTATCTCTGCTTTTATATTGTTTCTATTTTTGGTCCTTTGGGTCTCACTTTTTTCCTGGGGGTGGGAGCTTGCTCTCCTTACATTATGTAAGAAGAGGCATCAATCGTGCTTATATAGCCAAGCTACAAGCATACCCTATAATATCCCACCATATGGACAGGAGCCAATCCCAGCTGCTAGGCATTACATGTGAAAAGGGAAGCTTATCTCCAGATCACATCCACCAGGAGACACTCAGTGAGGTTAACAACACAGCAACATACATTGATTTGATCATTGAAAACACATCTAACTATTGAAAATGTCCAAGAAAAAACAACAAAAGATCTCAGCACATGTTTAAAAACATAAAAAGAGTAACTGAGACAAATGAGCTGGAGGCAGACATAAACTTCCCATTAGAAAAAGAGCAGGCATTGGATTTGCTTGAGAATGAATTCAGAAGAATGATATGGAGACAAACCCAAATGCTCCACAGAGAAATAAGGAAGAAGTCAGGAAAGTGCTACATGAGCAATCAAACAAGATAGTTAGAGCATTGGAAACAATTCAAAACCTGCAAAAGGAGGAATGATTAATAATAAAATATCAGAAATGGATAACACACTGAAAGGGCAAAGGAGTAGAACTGAAGAGATGGAAGCCAGAACGAGTGAGCTGGAAGACAAATCTCTCAATACTGCTAAAATAGAAGAGCAAGCAGAAAAAAGGATTAAAAAAACCTGAAGGAAATCTAAGATTAACGCTAGATAACATGAAGAGCAATAACTTAAGAATTGACATTCTGGAACAGGAAGAATCATTGAAGTCCACAGAGGGGATAGGTGAGGAGCTACTGAAAGAAAATTCCCTAAAATCTAGAAGGATGGGAAGATAAGCATTCAAAAAGCTGAACTGCCCATTAACTGAAGAATTGATAAACAAACTGTGATATATACACACAATGGAATTGTATACTACCTTGAAGAACAACA
>NW_006408519.1:16901333-16902604 GCF_000296735.1 Chrysochloris asiatica | reverse complement strand
TTGCAATTAGCTTGGTATATTCTTTTCCATCCTTTGATTTTTAATCTGTTTTTGTCTCTGTGTGTCTCTTGCAGACAGTATATTGAAGGATCTTGTTTTCTTATCTATTCTGCCACCCAATGTCTCTAAACTGGTGCATTTAATCTGTTTGCATTCAGTGTAATTTTCAATGTTGTTTGTGTTGTTAAGTGCCATCAAGTCGGTTCTGTCCCATAGCGACCCTGTTCAGGGTTTCTAAGGAGCAGCTCGTGAGCTTGAACCACCAATCTTGCAGTGCAAATGGCTTTGCAGTCTGGCGCATTAACCCACAGTGCCACACCAGGACTCTGATAGGTATGGATTAATTTCTGCCATTATGTATATTTTTGTGTGGTGTTGCTGATTTCTTTGTTCTGTGTGTCTTCCTTTGTTGAGTTTATGCTTTTTATGTTCTTTCTTGGGAGTTTTTTCATAGTTTTAATGTTTCCATGTTCTTCTTGGATTTTCATTTTCTTGGTATGTTGTGAAGTTTTCATTTTCTTTGCGGTTACCTTATGGTCCATTAACTTTTCCATTCATTTAATGTAGTCTATTGTCCTGTAATCTCCCTGACCTTCACACCATCTGGATCTCTTTTCCTATTTGTTTACCTTCTTTTACATTGTAATTGTTTTGATTATAGTCTGACCTCCCAGATTCTTTGAGTTTGTTCTTAGAGTGTTGTTCTGTTCTCGACTCTTCCTTCTGTTGATTTAGTTCTGGTAGGTGCTGCAATGTATGCCAATTTCTGGTTGTTGTCTGTGCTTGTTGGGTCTCAGTCCACAGAACTCACTTTAGGATGTTTTGTAGTGCAGGGTTGGCTTTGGAATAATCCCTTATCTTCTGTTTATCCTGGAATGTTTTTATTACACTGTCATATTTGATAGACAGCTTTGCTGGATAAAGGAATCTTGGCTGACAGTTTTTCTTTCAGGGTTTTATATATGTCTCCCCATTGTCTTCTTGTTTACATGGTTTCTGCTGACAGATCTGAGCTTAATCTGACTTGCTTGCCTTTGTATGTAACACTTCTCTTTTCCCTAGCTGCTTACAATATTGTCTCCTTACCTTTTATTTTGGAGTGCTTGATTATATGTCTCTGTGATTTTCTTTTTGGGGTTTATCCTTCCTGGAGTAACTTGAGCTTCTTGAATGTTTATCTTTTCACTTTTCAGGAAGTTAGAGAAATTTTCTTCCAGCAGTTCTTCGACTATTTCCTCTGTTGGACTTGTGTGATTATACCTATTCTGGAA
>NW_006408519.1:16899190-16900783 GCF_000296735.1 Chrysochloris asiatica | reverse complement strand
GTTCTTGCCTGGATTTTGGTGTTTTATAGAGTGTGGTTTTAGCTTGACTATATGGTAGCAGTTGCTGTCTCTTCTTGGATAATATAGGGAGAGAAAGGGTCCCCCAAATATAAAAGAGGGAGCATAAAAAAGAAAACAGCAACATCTAAAAAAAAAACAGGGGAAAAACAAACACCAAAACAACAACAACAACAAAACTAGATTGGATACTGTGGTCTATAATCACAGAGAGGGGAGAGGAGGGAGAGAAGAAAATTAAAAATTTGTAGCCTAATGTGAGTACGACTTTAATGTCTTCTTTCCGCTTCTTGCCTTCAAGGCTGTCTGATTGATTTAAAGATGTCTGTGTTGGTTGTTATGCTATTCCTCAGGATTTAATTTAATTTTCAGCCTGTTTTGTTTTTAAACTCTCTTTCCCTTTCCACACCTATTGTTCTGGCCTTTTCCCTTTTAAAAAAAACAGTATCTGTGCCCATGAGCCGCAGAAGATCCCACCAGTGATGGCGGTGTGGGGTGTTCTCCCGCAAAGGCAGATGCTTTAGTCACTAGAACAGTGGTGCACAAACAGTGGGTGACCAATGAACATATATCAGGAAAAAAAAAAAAAAAAAAAGAAGAATTCAGGAAAACACTACATGAAAAAAAAAAAAAAAAAAAAGGAAAATCAGAACAAAGCAAAACCGACAAAGTATATTGTCCACCTTTGCTCCTAGGTTACCATGGGCATTATTCCATGGTGGGTGTGCTCCCCCGCTTGGTCTTGCCATTTGGTCTGGCCCAAGTTGTAGGTTCCAGGCCGTCAAGCTCAGTAGATTCAAAAGTATGCAATTTCCCACTTCCACTACAAGTTCCACCAGCTATAAGCCTTCAAACCTTTTAAACATTTCTAGATATGTGGTTCAGAGTTTTGGAGCTCTGCCCTGAAACTACCTCACCCAGTATTCTGTGTTATTGCCTATAGCAAACTTCACTGAACCTCTAACCTATCCGCCATCAAGCCCTACCTCCAAAGGTAGACGTTTTGTAACAAAAGGAGGGGAGTGGTTGATTTTTCAATCCAGGATCAGAGGTCCCTGGGACCATCAAGGGAGAAGAATCGAGTTCAGGACCCTACCCAGAGAAGCAGTGATGCCAGAGATGGAAGCAGAGAAGATGATGTAGAGAGATGGAGTGGCTGGGAACTCTAGACCCAGGGAGGGAGAGGGGCTTGTGCTGGCAACCAGGGGGCACGCTTGAGGGGTGTATCCTTTGGTTGTTTGATGAGGCATGGAGAGGATTGTAATCATGGCAATGAAACAAACTATGATAGCATGAATGTAAAGCTAAAGTTCTCCCATGTAAACTATCACATAATTCACAATAAAAACTAAATCTAAAAAAAAAAAAAGAGTAAAAAGAGAGCCCCCAGAATGGGAAAAATCTTTTGAAAAGACTCATCAAACAAGGGCCTAATTTCTAAAATATATAGGAAACCTCAACACTTGCACAAGAAAAAGACAAATAACCCAATTAAAAAATGGACACAGGGCATGAACAGACATTTCACCAAGGAGGAGATTCATGCAGCCACCAAACATATGAAGAAATGTTCAC
>NW_006408519.1:16892977-16898111 GCF_000296735.1 Chrysochloris asiatica | reverse complement strand
GGAGCAGAAAGCCTCATCTTTCTCCCATGGAGCAGCTGGTAGTTTCGAACTGCTGACCTTGTGGTTCACAGCCCGATTCGTAACCACTACGCTACCAGATTGAAATTCTTAAAATGGGACTAGACACTGTCAAGTGAAGGAGGCTTCCTGTGGAGCCTTTGCATTGCATGAGACCGTAAGTGGAATTCTGATCCCCATCCAGAATCTTATTAAATGGGAAATTTCCATTTGAAAGGACCAGTAGACCAACCTGGAGGAGCTAGAAGAACAGAAGATACTTCTTAAAAGAAAGACCAGCAGGAAAAGTAAAAACAGTAATGGCAGTCTGATTGACTACTAATAGAACAAGCAAGTATTTTGCCCAGAAGCCATCAAGGCAAGTGGTCGGGTCCCCTAAGTGCAAACCCCCTTCCAAGACTGAGACTCAAGGGGAATACATGAGCAGCCATGTGGTATTGCTGGTGACCACATTGATCTACCAATAAGGGGAAGTGGGGGGAAACATCAATGAAATTGTAAGCTAGTCTGACCACATTCAATAGATTCCTGTCAACCTGAGTTTAGACCTGGTTGGCTAGCAGTATGGCAAGACCTGGGGACGCCTGGGCTCAGAAACAGGGACATGGCCACAGAGGACTAGAATGAAGAATGAAGCATCCAGCTGATATGAAATGAAGTAAGGGAAGATGCACAAGAATAGCCATACTAGCAGATAGTACCCACTTGACCTGGCTTCAATGGTTGGATGATCAAAATTCACCTAGAGGAAAAACGAAGAGTAAAAAAGAGTAATCCTCTACAATTTGATGAAGTTGACCTATACTTTTGGATGTAGTAGTTCAAAAGAGGAAACAAATCTTTACAGTGAAGATCATTCCTACCCCCTCAGTACACAGGGTAGATTGGGATGGGCAACTTAGACATTGGCTACCCAAAACGGGGATGCTACAAGGGCAAGAAGTGAGTGGCTTACAAGCTTTCAAGAGGATCCTAGTTCCAGAGGGTGCAGGGGAAGGTAGAATCTCCCCTGAGTGGTTCCCAATCTGTCTGGATGGGACTGATCAAAGGAGATGGGGATAAAACTCTTGTGGTACAATAATGAATACTTGCTATCAGGACTGATTGCAAGTGTTGCAAATGTAAAGGTAGATGTTTTGTTAAAAAAAGGGGTGTGGTTGATTTTACAGTCTGGAAGCGGAGGACCCTGGGACCATCAAGGGAGAAGAGCAGTGTGTGGGACCCTATCCAGAGACGCAGTGACACCAGAGATGGAGGCAGAGACGATGGTGTGGAGAGATGGAGCTGCTGGGGACTCTGAACTCAGGGAGGAAGAGGGGCTGTGTGCTGATGGCTGGGGCCAGGCTTTCGGGGTGTAACCTTTGGTTGTTTGATGAGGCATGGAGGAGATTGTAATCATTGCAATGAAACAAAATACGATAGGATGAATGTAAAGCTGATGTTCTCCCATGTAAACTATCACTTAATTCACAATAAAAACAAACAAGCAAACATGGCACTACAAACAAAAAAAAAATTAAAAAGATCATTGTCCAACTCACCTGTTTTGGATGCATCATCATTAGGACTTAATTATTGGAGGAAGGACATTATTTTTAACCAAGGAGGACTAGGCTGATCCCCACTGAAACAAACTGGGATAATAGCCACAACAATGGACTCAAATATGCAGTGATTTTGAGGACTCAGTAATGTAACACCAAGAATCAGAGTCTACTCCAAAGCTGCTACCTGGCCAGCTAGCTATCTGTCTGTCTATCTATGTATCTATCTGTCCCAATTTATATGGTTTATAATTTTCCTAAATTCATGTTTTTCAGTCATATATTTGAATTCTAGTTAGAAAATCTATTCTCCCAGAAATAATAATGAAACAAAATTTTTAGCACTGTCTGGTTATTTCCCAGCTGCCAGATAATTCATCAGTTGACATACTACTAAATAATTGGTCCTCAAATGCAGCTCCTTATTAGTATGACTTCTGATACTTTAAAAATTCTGAAGCCCAGCTTCCACTCTCAGAGATTCTGTTTTGATCAGCCTGAAGTGGTTGTTATGAAGTGCCACCCAGTCAGTTTCTCAGAGTCTACTCAATCGGATCCTCAAAAAATAAATAAATAAAAAGATGGTATTGCATTCTTATTTTCTACTTGACCAACTTAAGACTGTACTGTATACGGTTTCTGGGGAGCAGTTTGTAGTTATTTACCATCAACCATTAGTCCTGTGCTTATTGTGCAGCACCACACCAGGACCCTATCAGTCTGATGCAGCTGTTGTTATGTGCCAAGAGTCAGTTCTGACTCATAGTGACCTGTCTAGGATTTCCAAGACTGTAATCTTTATGAGAGCCAAAAGTTCCCTCTTTCACCCTAAGAGCAGCTGGTGGGTTTGATCTATCAATCTGGCAGTTAGCAGTCTTGTGCTTATCCTACAGAAAAACTAGTATGCCTATTAGTCTGATGTTGTTTATAAGTGCCATTTAATTTATTCCAACTCATAGCAACCCAGTGTAGGGTTTCCAAAGAGTAGAGGCTGGGTTTGAACTGCAGACCTTGTGGTTAGCCATCCAGTTCTTATCCTATAGTGCCATGTCAGAACTCCATCAGTCTGATAGTGTATTAGAAATCATAATTTTGAGACACCTCACGTGATTGTAATGTAAATCCAGGGTTAAGAACCATTGCCATAAGGCTTGGTAATTATTGATAAAGTATTCAACCCGTTGAAGCAATGTGAGGCTCAGTTATTGTAAACTTTAACTTCTATATTGACAGAGCTTAATACTTATCTCTTTAATTAGAGGCTAGTTCTACAAATGCAGAATAAAATCTATTGACTCTTCATTTCTCGGAGTCTACTCAAGCTGATCCTCAAAAAACAGAAAAGATATTTATTTCTTATCTTCTACTTGACCAAATGAAGACTTTACTGCCATCATTCAGATTTGTATTGTTGCCATCCATTCATTTCCGATTCATAGTAACTGTATGCCCAACAGAAGGAAACACTGCCCAATCTTGCATCATCCTCACAATCATTATTAAGCTTGAATCCATTGCTGACAATGTTCTGTTGCTATTCATCATGTTTCAATAGTCAATATTCTGATGATATCTAACAGTGTTCCACTGATATTTATAAGGTTTTCAAAACATTTAGGAATAGTTCTTCTCTCTTTCTTCCTAGTCTGTCTTAGTCTGGAAGTTCAGATGAAACCTGCCCACCACAGGTGTAACCTGCTGGTATTTCAAATACCAGTAGCATAGCTCCAAACATCAAAGCAGAATGCAACCCACCACACTAAAACACACTGAAAGATGACTGGTGGATTATTCAGACACCAGGTCACTTTTATTGAAATTTAAGAACAATATTATAATACCCCTACAACTACAACTTATTTAATAGGATCCTTATGTTAAATATTGTCCTTAGATCTGCCGGTTTTAATGTTATAATGAGCTCTTTTTCTGTATGGATGGAGTAATTTTTAAGAAGTTAAATTTAACCTGGCTCTATCATTACACAGTTTAATATAAGAAACAGAATGTATTTTATGTCATTTTTTCCCACATTGTTGTTAAGTGTCGTTGAGTTGCTTCCCACTCACAGCGACCAAGTAGAGGATTTCTGAGGTTGTAAATCCTTGTCAGGGCAAAAAGCCTCATCTTTCTCCTGAGGAGCAGCTGGTGGGCTCAACTCACCAACCTTGTCATCTACAGTCCAGTGCCTATACTGTGGAGACATTGCTTTACCTTTTTTAATATACTTTTGCTAAGTCCTGTAGAGTCAATTCTGACTCATAGCTATCCTTTATAGCGTTTTCAAGGAGCATATGGTGACCTTGAACTGCTGACCTTCAGGTTCAAACCGATCTTGCAATCTAACGCATGATGGATAATATAATAGACATGATAGAGAATACAACATGCATAATGATTATAATTATAATGATGTGTTAACATGTTCGCATCCTTGGTCTATGTGTGTTATATAATTCCTAATCATCCTGGTGTGGCACTGTGGGCTAAAGCGCCAAACTGCAAAGCTGTTTGAACTGCAAAGTCAGCTGTTCAAGCTCACCAGCTGCTCCTCAGAAACCCTATAGAGGGTCACTGTGGGTCAGAACCAACTTGACAGCACTTAAAAACTACAATAACAATCATTTAACGAGTCTTTAGGAAAGATATAATATCTATTTTATACATGGAACAATAAAAGCTAAGTTAGGCTCATATAGCTAAAATGTGGCAGATTCCCATAACTTTTAGATAGAATTGGAATTAAAACTCAGATTTATCTTACTCCAAAACTTGTAGTTCATTTTTTTGTACCATTATCAATTAATAATATTGGGTTATTAAAAATAGTAGCATCAGGAAAGCAGGGTTTGATGGTGGTTAGGGTAGAGGTGCAGTGACGTTCTCTGTCAGCAATACCACAGAATACCAGGCGAAGTGGGTTTAGGGCAGAGCTCCAAAACTCTGAACCACATATCTAGGGAATTTTTAAAAGTTTGAAGGTTTATAGCTAGTGGAACTTATAGTGGAAGTAAGAAATCTCATACTTAGAATCTGCTGTGCTGGGCAGCCCAGAGCTGACATCTTGGAAGAGACCAAATGGCAAGACCAAGCAGGGGAGCAGATCCACCACAGAATAATGCTGCATGAACCTTGGAGCAAAGGTGGACAATACACTTTGTTGGATTTGCTTTGTTCTGATACTTTTTTGGTATTTGTCCATTGCTCTCCCCCCACCTCCTCTCCCCACTGTTTGCATACTCCATTCTGGTGACTAGAGGGGTTGCCTGAGCGAGTAGACAACCCCCACCCCATCACTGGTGGGTTTTTCTGCTATGCATACACACAGATACTCTCAATATTTAAAGAGACCACTCCTATTCAATATTGTACTGGGAGTCTTAGCAAGAGATATACAGCAAGATAGGAAAATGAAAGGTATCCAAATTGGCAAACAGGAAGGAAAACTCTCTCTATTTGCAGATGATATGATTGTATACATAGAAAACCCTAAAGACTCAGTAAAAAAGCTACTAGATCTCATTGGAGGATTCAGCAAAGTGGCAGGATATAAGATCAACGTACACAAATCA
>NW_006408519.1:16889960-16892369 GCF_000296735.1 Chrysochloris asiatica | reverse complement strand
TGGATTAAAGAACTAATTGTGAATCTCAGAATTATGAAGGCCATCAATGAAAAAATAGGGACAAATGTGAGTGCTCTAATTCAGGGAACACACAGACTACCAAACATTTTGAAAATTACACAAACAAAAGTAGACAAAATAGGTGATTGGGACATACTAAAAATTAAAAACTTATGTGCATCAAAAGACTTCACCAAAAGAATAAAAGGGAACCCACGGAAAAAATCTTTTGCAACAACACATCCTATAAGGGACTCATTTCTAAAATATATAGGAAACTACAACACTTCTATGAGAAAAAGACAAATAACCTAATTAACAAATGGGCACAGGACATGACCAGACACTTCACCAAGGAGGAGATCTGGGTTAGCCAACAAACATGAAGAAATGTTCATGATCACTAGCCATTAGAGAGATGCAAATCAAACCAACAATGAGATATCATCTCACACCAGCAATAACAGCAAAGATCAAAAAAGTAGAGGACAATAAATGCTGGTAAGGTTGTGGACAGACCAGGACGCTACTGCATTGCTGTTGAGATTGCAAAATGGCCCAAGCTCTCTGGAAAGCAATTTGGCATTTCCTCAGAAGTTTGGAAATAGAAATACCTTATGATCCAACAATTCCTCTACTTGGTATTTATCCATAAGAAATATGACCCATAGCACGAGTAGATATATGCACACCAATGTTCATAGCAGCACTATTTACAATAGCAAATAGATGGAGAAGCCTAAGTGCCCAACAACGGAAGAATGGATAAACAAACTGTGGTACATGTACCCAATGAAATATCATACTACCTTGAAGAACAACAAGGAAGCTGTAAGCTATCACATAACATGGATGAACCTTGAGGACATTATGTTGAGTGAAATTAATCAGTCACAAAAGAAGAAATACTGCATAGGACTACTACTGTAAAAGACTTAGAAAAAGAACCCATACTCAAGTGTGGGGGGGTGTCTTTGCTGGTTACCGGGATGTGGGGGATGGGCTGAGGGGATGATGAAGGGAAAGGTAGAGCACAGGGTAGGGAATAGACACAGGATAGTTTAAATGCAAGGGAGGGGGGCAATACACAAGAAGGAGGAGGAGAATGGAAGAACAAGGCAGATGGGAAAATAATTAGGCAGGTTTGCCTGGGTTAAGTGGAACAGAGGTAAATAATGATGTATGCACAACCTTAGATCAACAGGGCTCTGGAATATAGGGATTGAGACATGGTTGGAATGGGCAAAAGGGGGGAACTAATGTTAAGATCCTTGGCTGTCTTTTGAATCTTGGTTTCCCTGGCATACCATTATAAAATAGACACTTGAGGGGGAGAGAAAGGAATAGCCAGAAACATCACCATAGAAAGCTTGTAAATCCATCTTCTGCCTATAACTAATTGGAATACCTAAAATGGGGCTACAACATGCTCAGTGAAGGAGGCTGCCAGTGGAGCCTCTGCATTATATAAGACCATAGGTAGAATCCTGAACCCCATCCAGAATCTTCTGATGTGGGTAATTTCCACTTTAATGGACAAGCAGACCATCCTGGAGCGGCTAGAGGTCTTGAAAGAAAGACCAACAGGAAAAATACAAAACAATAATGGTAGCACGTCTGACTACTGCAAGAACAAGCAAGTTGCTCGCCCATGAGACATCAAGACAAGCAGTCAAGTCCCCTTAGTGTAAACCCCCTTCCAAGACTGAGACTCAATGAGAAAATATGAGCAGGGACATGCTCTGACTGGTGACCACATTGCTTACCCACAAGGGGAAGTGAGGGAAAAACAGCAATGAAGCTGCGAGCTAAGTCCAACCACTTTCTATACTCTCCTGTGAACCCGGGTGGAGACCAGGTTGACCAGTAACTTAGCAAGACCTGGGGACTCCTAGGCTCAGAGTCAGTGACATAGCCACAGAGGTCTAGAGTGGAGAGTGAAGCGTCCAGCTGATAAGAAGAGAGGGCATATGCACAAGAACATACACACTTACAGATAGTACCCACTTGACCTGGCTTCAATGGCTGGATGATGAGAGCTCAACTAGAAGAAGAAAAAAGAGGAAAAAAAGAGTAATCTGATATAATTTGATGAACCTGACCTACACCTATGGATGCAATAGCTCAAAAGAGGGAACAAATCTTTACAGCAAGAATCATTCCCACCTCCTCAATACACAGGGCAGACAGGGATGGGCAACTTGGACATTGGCTACCAAAAATGGGGGGGGGGGACTACAAAGGCAAGAAGTGACTAGTTTACAAGGTTCAAGAGGAAGCCTAAATCCAGAAGGTGAGGAGGAAGATAGAATCTCCACTGAGTAGTATCCAATCCACTGATGAAAGATGTGGATAGCACTCATGTGGTACAATAGAGAATGATTACTATCAGGACTGACTATGAGGGTT
>NW_006408519.1:16876084-16889140 GCF_000296735.1 Chrysochloris asiatica | reverse complement strand
ATATAGTGGTGATGTTATGTTGTGGAGACGATTCTGACTTACAGCGATCCTGCATAGGGTTTCTGAGTCTGTAAATCTTCACAGGAGCAGAAAGCCTCATCTTTGTCCCCGTGTAACTGCTGGTAGTTTTGAACTGCTGACCTTCAGAATCACTGACCTTGCAGTTCAAACATGTCACATTAACCCTCAGCACCACACCAGGACTCCAATAAACCATTTTCTATTTTTGCATGTATAAGTTTAAGTCAAAATTATTACTATTAGGGTTCCAGTTTATGCATGGATTTATTATAAATAAAATGTGTAAATATGCCTCTTCACTCAGTGGATGACTGCAGACAAGTCCTGTCAGTACAATATTTGTCTTTGTATCACTAAAAAAGAAAAAGTAGAATCAAAACAGTGACTTCTGAGGGGATGTACTCAGCCATTTAAGTGAAAGCTCAGTGGTCATCTCAGAAGGTTGCAGAGACTGTGTTTAGGATTTTAAATGGGTAATTGTGATAGATTTTCAATAGAGACACAGGATGATCATGGGGACTTATTAGGTAGAAGTCTTAAGAAAATTGAAAATGGCATTGGAGAAAAAGAGACCAGGAAAGTTTAGTCAAGGAATTTTTTCCCATCACACCAATACACCAGCTCATTCTTCAAGAGTAGCAATAAGTGTCCTATGAGAATTTCTTTGAAAACACCTTAGCATATCTACCCTCCAGTCCTAATTTTGAACCCCCAGACTGCTTTTCTTTTCAAAACTCAAAGAATATTTAAAAGGAGCATGATTTGAGTCCCTAGAGGATGCCAAAACTGCTGTTTTTATGTGGTATAAATAGAAGAGCAAAGAATTTTTCAGGGAAGGGTAGAGAGATGAAAACACCGCTTTCAGAAGTGTATAGGATCTACATGGAGGACATATTAAGAAACAGTAGCTTCAAATTTTGATATTTTTGTATAATAAATTTTGTCACAATACTTTTTGACTTTCCCTTGTTCAATTCATTGACATTAATTTTGTTCTTCAAATTGTACAAACCGTAATCACTAGATATTTTCAAAGGTTTCCATCAGACTTAACTGAAATTCAGTAGTATTATTTTATGTATTTGGAAAGATATAATCATTTTCCTCTAAAAAAATATACACAAAGAAAGTGGATAATCAATGGGTTTTACTATGACTTGGTGATTCTCATACTTATTGGGCTTTCAAAAATTTTCTCAGAAGCTCTTACTACTTCCTTCTGGTTCCCTCCTCCCAAATGACCAGCAAAACAGCTCAGTTGGGAAAGCATTAGGCTGAAGATCTAAAGGTTCTTGGTTCAATCCAAGGTTTTGGGAGTGGATTGGGCATTCTCAGCAAACAAAGTTGGTATTTGGAGTTCTGTCTAAGGTCGGTTTGAACCAAAGGTCAGTGGTCCAAACCCACCAGTCACTCCTAGGAAATCTTAATCAAGGTTGCTGTGAGTGGAAACCAACTCGATGGTACTTAACAACAAAAACACACTTTTAAGTTAAGGCAGAGATTAACAGCTGGTCTGTTACATACTGTTTTCCCTAAAGAAGAAACAAAAAAAATGATGGTGTTAAATCTCATGAAAATTATCAACAAAAAGATAATGAGTTTTTCTATATGGAATGCTTTTAGCATGATTTACCTGCTGTTTTGGCTGTGTATAGTAAACAAACCTGGAGTCTATACATTTATGGGACATGGCACTCTGAAAATTTTCACAACAACAGATAATGATCAGAGTAGCAAATGTTGATCTTTCATGATAACTTCTTTTGGGTAAGTGATTTCCTGCATGTGCCACCTTTTTGTTATTAACTGCCATGGAGACAGGATCATAGCAGCAACCTTGTATAGAGTTTCTGAAGCTTTCAATCTTCGAGGAAGTAGAATGGTTCATTTTTCTCCCGCTGAGTGGCTGGTGAACTCAAAACGCGGAACTTGTGGTTCGCAGCCCAGTGTTTATAGCATGGCTGAAATCTGGTCAAGTTATTATTGTTGTTATTTGGTGCAGTTCAGTTGGTACCAACTCACAATGATCCTATGCACAATGGAACAAAACACTACCTAGTCCTATGCCATCCTGTCGATTGTGTTATGCTTGTGCCCATTGCTGCATCCACTGTATCAATCCATCTTATTCAGGGTCTTCCTCTTGATCACTTAGCCTTCACTTTACCAAGCATGATGTCCTTCTCCAGGAACTGGTCCCTCCTGACAACCTGTCCAGTGTTTATCCTACAGCACCTCATCAGGACTCCATATTATTGGCATCCTTTATATTGGTGAAAGTTGTTACTGGATAAAATCTCTGATACCTGAATTCTGATTTAACAATCTCACATATTTTGTTACTTCACCACCCACCATAGCTTTGAAAGGTGGAGAGGAGGAAATTAGGGCACTTCGTTCTAGATAGTCTCAATGTTTGTCTCTCCCTTTTCCATGCTGAACCTAAGAGCTTGTGTAAACTGTATTAAATAGTAGTCCTATTTTATGGACTGATTTTCTTTTCTAACATCCTTACTTGGTGGTGGTTATGTGATGTGGAGTTGGCTCCAACTCACAGCGACCCTGCATAGGGTTTCTGTGGCTGCAAATTTTTACAGGAATAGAAATCCTCATCTTTCTCCTGTGGAACCTCTGGTAAAAGACAGTGAGATTAGCAGCCTGACTCAGAAACACTATACTACTAGCTGTTTAGTTAAAAATAGTGCATTTCCAATCCAGACAGCTACATTATTTTTAAAGTCTAAAAGATTTAGAAAAAAAATATTCATTGTACATGGACAATGAAGGCAAAAGGAGAATAAAAATAATATGAGATTAGGCTCTAGGAATAATATTCAGCATTCTAGTATAACTAAGAAAGTAATGAATATTCAAAATTGTCAGCCTCTTCCCAGGACTACTTGCCTTACTTAATGTGATTTTCCCCAAAGGAACACTTCTTTTTGGGAGAGCCAGTGTAACCCTCATTTTCTCCTACTTCTATTTATTTAGAAACATAGAAGTCCCAAGTTATTAAAGGAAAAATAAATTAAGAATGAGTACCATCTGACTCATATATGTATGAGTGGGCTTCAAAAAGTTCATAGAAAAATTCTGTGATCTTTTCATTACATTTTTTGTTGTTATTTTTTTTGAAGCTACCTTATGTGTGTATATGTATACCTAGATATAAATAGATATGGAAATACATGTATATACGGAGATATATATTGTTGTTAAGTGCCATGGAGTTGGTTCTGATATTGCAGTTTAAATTGAGCTTGTAGTCCAGTGCTTAGGAATAAATATATATTTGTTGTTAAGTGCTATGAAGTCGGTTTATGACTCATAGCAACTCTTTTTAGGGTTTCCAAGGAGCAGCTGGTAGGTTTAAACTGCCAACTTTGTGGTTCGAAGTCCAAAGTTGATCCTATAGTGCCAACCAACTACTAGGATCAGCAGGCAATAGAGCAGGCCACTGACTCAAGTTCAAGAACTGGAGGTTAGATAGTGAACCAGACACAGGATCTAGAGCCAGAAGAAAGCAAACAAGCCTTGCCTGAGTGCCTATTATATAGGTAGCAGGCCACATCCCCAAGGAAACTTCCTGTCAATTGATTGGCTGCTTATAGTAGATCTCATCAAAAATTTTATTACATTATATTAGTTCTCATCATGGGAATAACTACATCTCAACTACCAACCCACTGACAATCATATAGCTTAATCAAGTTGACAGAAAACAAGAACTATCTATCGGATCGTTAATGACTTCAATATTAGCCACATTTTGGGCTATTTTCATTTATTCTTCAACAACTTAGGCAAAGTCACTTCTGAGTTGGTACTTGAAAGACCTAAACCTGCATTTTCACCTACCCAGTGTATTCTACTGGAGTGCCTGACAGTTACCAATCCACAACCTGCTCTCCCACCTGGTCTCTCTCTATAGATATAGATTTAGATATAGATATAGGTGTAGATGTAGGTATAGATGTATATATATATGTGTGTGTGTGTGTGTGTGTGTGTAGTGTGTTTGTCTCTGTGTGTTTGGTCCATTTTTCCATTCCACTCTGTGCCTAAATAATGAGGACAGTATAAGTCTGTAGATTTAGTCTCTGGATATGCAGATTAATATTTTATTTAAATGCTACATTTCTACTTGGAAATAAATATAAAGATGTTGTTCAGTCTCTGGGTTTTCTATTATTAAGTGATAGAAAACTTGTTTCATTATTCCTTTTAGGGTATTTGAGCTATTAATAAATATACTTTAGGAAATATCTATCTGAACATTTTTAAGAAAAAAAGTATCACATCAAATAGTAGCAATCAGCAATTTGATTTAGTGATATTCAGTCTTAAAATTTCTATTGCTATAAACCATGAAGTGAATAAGAAATTATCTGACTAAGAATCGAATAGGGAGGGGTAGAACATTTCACTTCTCTCCACCAAGCTCCTGACTCTGCTGATGCTTTCAAATTATCAGAACATCATGGGTTTAAGTGGACTGTAGAGACTGTAGCACTCGGCACTCTTGTCACTGTCAATTCTTAAATCTCGGAGGGTAACAATTCTCTAAACAAATATATTCTAGCAGAAGAAATATCTTTATTATTTGTTCCTACTGTTATTTAGAGTTCTAATTAGAGTATTAAAGTAATCATTAAATAGGATTTTTATAAAATATTTACAACTATCATAGTTCAAAAGCATTATAATACATATTTCTTTTTTTTATGTGATGTATTTGAGAGGAAAAAAAAAGTCAAACCTACAACATTTTCCCCACAATCAATTATAAAATCTGTGTTAGTCACTCTGACTATTAGAAAATAGTATCAGTTACTTAAGTAGAATACCTCAGAATTACTATTAAAAATGTTTTCTAACTTAGAGTTGCAAACAGGTATTTCTGCTAAGCATACAGAAAATAATCACCTATAAGAGCTAAAAGGACATATTTATTTCTCTTAAATGAAAGAGAATTTACAAAGCCCTTATAATCTTATCACTATTGGGGTATGTTCAAGAGTATCTATATTCAGTAAAGAATGTCCTAGACCCAACACTGAAAGATGTAAAACATACATATTGTTAAGACCTCAGTAAAAGAGAGCTTGCATAACTTTCTCTAATCCATTCCAAGGTTTTTAAAATCCTATGTCAGGAATTTCTTCTTCCTATCTAACCTAAATCACTCATGCTTCAGTTAAGTCCATTACTTCTTGTTTTTCTCTCAAAATAAATTGAGAACTGCTGAGATACAGCTGATTTAGAGATTAAAACAAGTTAAATTGTTTCTTTCAGAAGAGAAGTTTCTAAAACCAGAAATTTTGGATAACTTTATTAAATAGAGTTAAGTATATTGACTCACCAACACTAATGTGTTTCACTCAAATAATTTGTAAAATTCTTAAGAAGAGCAGAATTTATGGTAAAGTTACTTTTTCCTGTTTCATACTTTTAATTCTTTTGGTGAGCATAAATCAGTGCCTGTCTTACATTAAAAGCAATATAAATGGCGAGGGGAGCATATATTCAGATTTTCAGAATATATACGTGTGTGTGTGATTTAGAATATATATATGGGAACTTCTAAACATACATAGAAAAATGGAATTAAAAGTTAATGGGACTCTTTTACAAACATTTTGAAGCCCCTTTGTATGTATGTAAATAGTTATACATATTCTGAAATTTCTTTCTTTAAATAAATGCACTTCAAGTTTCTTTCTCTGAGTTGATTCTACAATGAGATTGACATATGCTTTTTAAGTTGGTGAAACTTAGTCATCAAGTTTTTATAATAACTTTGGAAGAATGATAAAATATAACTTGGAATGGGAACTTGTGTGATTTCTTGGGTATTTTTGTCAAACCAAGTTCACATATATATCTCATCACTATTAGTGCTTCATAGTTTGATCTGTAGCTTGAGGCCTATGACTGTCAAACATTTCAAGGTTGGATAAAGTATGAGAAATCCTTGTCTTTGGAAGAAATACCAGAGATGGACGCAGGGATCAGTCTTTGAGATGAATGATACTTTATATTCTGTATAAATCCAGAGATTCCTATAGTAACCAGTGATGACCTGAATCTATGTATGACCACAAAGAAAAACTAGCGTAGTCACAGCAAACTTGGAACGTTTTATCCATAGAAAGGAAGAAAGGACTTCAACAGAAAAAAAAAGTCACTTAAGAGATAGCAATTCAGACAACCTGGGTTAATCAGGTTGCTGATATGCCAAATCCATTGTACTTGACATGACTTTGCAAGTTCAGTGTTGAAAAGGAAACTATTTTAGCTTCTACCACTGCCTAAATTGAAACTGTTAGACTTACAGATTTTTCTCTACAAAACACTTTTCATTTTTACCCTTTTTGTGCCACTACATCAATATTATTTATGTAATCAAAACAATATATGTTCAATCTTCCTTTAGGATAATTTTGTTGAACTTTCAAAGAATTCATGTAGAGAGAGATAAAAAAAAATATTGTAAGAATTATATTATACCCAGACATGTAATTACAACAAGATAAAAATATTTGAAATCACATAATAAAGAAAAAAAAAACAAACAACAAATAACTCTTAAAACTCAGAAATACATTTCCAGGCTAATGTGGTGCTGTGGGTTAATGCACTGGACTGCAAAGCCTGTTTGAACCACAAGGTCGTTGGTTCAAACAAACCAGCCACTCTTTGGAAATGCTATACAGGGTCACTATGGGTTGGAAATGGCACACAACAACAACAACACAAATTTTATAATCTGAAATTACTGTTTTATTTGCTCAAAATATGGATAAGGACCATTTATATGAAATCTCATCTAGAGTGTTAGTCAAAAAAGAGGTTTCCAAGCATCTCCCCAAATTTACTAAATAAAAGTCTTTGATGGAGTATCTTGGACATTTGCATTTTTAACAAGTTTCCCATGTGGCCTGATCTGCTGATTTTTCTTTCTTTCCTTTTTTTTTTTTTACATCTTATTGTGCTTTGTCTGACAGTTTACAGAGCAAATTTCCTATCCAATAATTTATACAAATTTTGCTTTGATTACATAAATTGAAATCTCCTCTATGCTCTCTTCCCACTTCTTTCCTTGAGTTCCCCACGTCCACTTGCCCATCTTCCTTGTCCCTTTCTGCCTTGTGAATTTTGTTTTTGGACAAATGCAGTCATTTTGCTTTTATATATTCGATTGTTTTGAGGAGCACGTGCCTTATGTGATACCGTTCGCTGTGTAGACCTATTATTTGACTGAAAGGTGATCTCTCAGAGTGGATTAAGTTTCAGGCTTGAAGAATAAGGACCTGATATGAGTCTTTATCAGACCAGTAAATCTAGTTTTTAAATGAGTTTATATTTTTTTTACATGTTTTTCCTACTCTGTGCGGGAGCTTCTATTGCGATCCTTTTCCGTGCACAGGAAGTGGTGTGACCAGTAGTTGTCCTTTAGATGTCCACTCATGAACTCTTAAGAGCCCTGTCACCACTCACCAAAATAGAATGTAGATTATTATCTTAAAGGACTATGGTACAGCAATTGACCTGGATGACCCCAAATCTATAGTCCTAAAACCTCAAGCCCAGTGCCTGAGTCTCTCAAGATGTTTGGTTATAGTTTACTGGTTTCCAAGAAGAAACTGGTGGGTATAAACAGCTGAACTTGTGATTCACAGTCCAGTGCTGACCCTACAGTGCCACACCAGGAGTCTTTGACAATTCATGTGTAGTTTCTCTGACAGTTAAAAAAAAAAAAAAAAATACAAAAAGAAAGACTCAGATGATGTTAAATTTGTAAATCATTTGTATTGATCAGCTTGATTGTAAAAGAGATCCTTTGGCATGGATTACATTGTTTTTCAAAATATGTATCAATTTAGCTGGGCCCCAAGTCTCTCGTTTTGGTTTGGCTGTTATATAATGATATATTGTGGGAGCTATGTAAAGATCCTTTATGGTGTGAGCAAATACAGCCAATTCATTTAAAAAGGATTAAGGGTGGGATGCAACAGATTTGATCCTGCCAGCTCCGATATCACTGAAGGGCAGTTTCCTTGGGATGTGGGCTGCAACATTTCATTTTTCAAAGCACAAAAGGAGAGAAAAGGAAGCAGAGATCAGAGGAACCTAAAAAAACGCAAAAAGAAGGGCAGAGGGAAGTGTGTCCTTTGGACCTGGGATCTCTGCACTGAGAACAGAGTTGGTGACAGGAGTCAAGGACCTTTCCCCAAAAGGAGCTCTGGTAGCATAGTGATTACGAATCGGGCTGTGAACCTTCAGGTCAGCAGTTCAAAACTACCAGCTGTTCAGTGGGAGAAAGATGAGGTTTTCTGCTCCCGTAAAGATTTACAGCCTCGGAAACCCTGTACAGGGTCGCTATGAGTCGAAACCGACTCCATGACACATAACAACAACAACAACAACAGATTAAGAAAGCTTCCTTTCAGAGCCAGGCACTCTAGATTCAGACGTGTAGCCTCCTAACCCTGAGAGAATAAATTACTGTTTGTTAAAGCCATGCACTTGAATGATTTCTGTTACAGCAACACTAGATAACTAAGACAACTCCTTACTCAAGTAATTGAGTCATTTCATTAGTATTTCTCTTGGTTATAAAAGCAACAGATAGCAAATAACAGTAAAAACAATTACTCCAATGCAGAAATATGCTTACGGACACAGACTGTTTTGTTCATTGTTGTGTTTTCAGTACTGAACAGGAACTTAAATATTTGTCAAATGAATGAGTGAACATGATCAGAAAGCATGTCCTATCAGACAAAGGACAATCAATTCCCTTAATCAGATCACAGCATAGGTTTTAACAGGTTGTATTACAGGCTACAACATTGAGTAATCCATCTCCTAAATACACTGAAGGCAATGGTGTGGGGGCTCGAGGTAGGGAAACTAATGGAAAATTACCAGTCGAGAATGAAAGCAAGCTGTGTTCTTGACCTTCTAGATGGTTTTCCTTTTTACTAAGCAATTGGCACTATTGTTGTTCTCACCAGTACTGTTTATAGTATTCTTTTTGAGAAATGTATTGAAGAACTGTTATTCTCCCTACTATTCCTTCCTTTAGACGTTTGGTTACTTTTTATTTTATTACATAAATTGTAATTAGCTACCTAAAATAATCAAAAAGTTGAGATTTTACCTGCAGATCATAGTGCATTGATGTTAGAGCATTACAATTTTGAAATAATCTGATTTAAGAAAGGAAAAGATTAATATGTAGAGAACAAATGAAATGTTCTGGCAAAGCTGAGTCATATTAAGGCTGACCAATGTAGAGTTTTTTTAATAAGAATTTCAAAGTTGGAAGATGGCATATAAATGAAATGATAATAATTATCTCTAAACTATTTCTAGAACATAAATCTTACATCCCGACAATCAGACAAAATTAATCACTTGACCTGTTTATTATAGTTCTGACCTTCTGAAAACTTGGTAGCCTGTAGTTCATAAGTATTGAAATGCTCAAAATGTTTTGATGAAACAAAGTGGAAAGCCCAAACCTGATGAATGGATTTTATAGTCCCAGCAACAGCATCTACCATCACTTCCAATATAAAATTAGCTGTAACCCTAGCATTAAATATTATTTACAACTAGGATAAGACTCCATGGAAATATAATGCTGAACTTATTAATAGCATTAATTGATAACAGTTTATTTATTCCAGAAAACGTTTAACTAATAAGTACTATAGGCTTTGAAAGAAAAAAAAAAAAAAAGAAACTGTGACGTTTTCTTGACAGAGAACTCATAACAAAATACTATGAAAATATAATACCTACCATTACTATGAGTTGGAACCTACTTAATGGCACTTAATGTTATAAAAAAATAATGGAAATATTGTAATAAAAAGACAAAATGGACCCTGAGCAGGTGGAAATATAAGGGGAAAGATAGTTTTCAAGACAATTTTTAAAGTCCTAAAATTGCCAAAGAATCATTAGAAGTTCAAAATATCTGAAAAATGGTGGAAAGAGAAGTCTGAGAGCTGAATCTGTACAATAACTGGTTTGTTGATGGCATATGAAAGCTCTGCCTTTTTTGTTTGTTTACTATCTGTTTAGTTCACAGAGCCCTAGTCGTATAGTGGGGTATGAATTGAGCTGCTAATGACAAGGTCCACAGTTAGAATCTACAAACAACTCTACAGGAGAAAGATGGGGCTTTCCATTCTGCAAAGGATTTAAAGCCTCAGAAACCCGATAGAGCATTGCTATGAATCTGAACCAACTGGAGGATACACAATCAACCAACAATCATCATTTAGTTAAAATCTGAATCTTTCATTATCCCAAAGGCATGGGCTATTCCAAACAAACCTGCCAGCTCACTCTTTTGCAAGAAAATGATCTTACTCTTGCATTTATAGTTTCTTTCTCCTGGATCTCCTAAGAAAAAATATAGGGAGTATAAAGGCATAGGGAGAAAACTAACAAACATACAAAAACTCAAAAACTTAACTCTGGATTCCAGTTAACTAACAAACCAAAAAAGTACTGAATTTATTTCTCAGCCTCATTGTACTCTTCAACTTGGGTTTATGAAAGCAACAAAACAATATGATCCATATTTCATTATGCATGAAAGTCCAGGAATGTATTACCATTTGCTTGAATAGTTGCTAATATTTAATGCAAAACTTTTGGAGTTCAAAAATTGCTGTACTAATACTCACCTCAAAATATGTTTCACGAGGCTTCTCTAAAGTTCTAGACCTTCTGTGTTCATGATACTGTGGTGGTGGTGGTTATGTGCCGTGGAGTTGATTCCAACTCATAGCGACCCGGTACAGGGTTTCCAAGGCTGTAAATCTTTACGGGAGAAGAAAGCCTTATCTTTCTCCTGTGGAACAGCTGGTAGTTTCGAACTGCTGACCTTAAAGTTCACAGCCCAATTTGTAACCACTATGCTACCAGAGCTCCTTTCATTATACTGTATTCTCATATATTCATAATACATATTCAGAATACTAATGCCTATATTTACAATACTGGATGAACCTTTTGCTTCAATGAAAAATCTACAAACATGTAATATGTATATATACACAAGTGGCTTCAAAAAGTTTATTGAAAACTATTCCATTGTCTTTTCATTTCATTTTTTTGTAAACTTTTGGAAACGCTCTCATGTATATAAAGAAGGGCCTTCAAAAATGTTTATTATGAAAAATCTATGCATGATTTTTAAAAAAACTGCCCCCAAATAAAGTCATACTAAATTGTTATAATATGTCTGAACAGGATCCAGTTTGCGGCACTAAGAAAAATAAAAAAATCAGTTTGAAAAACTCTCTATCTGAATAACATGATTTCTCCTAAAATTGAAGCAAGAACAAACAGTGAGTTTGTGGTGAAGTTGGGTAGAAAAATGGCAAAATTAATGATGCTTTATTACAAATTTATGAGGACAATGCCCCAAACAAATAAGCAGTTCACAGAAAGATAACTCATTTTAATAAGGGTGAGGACAATGTTTTAAATGAAGACTACATCTATTTGGAAGGAAAATATTTCTCTTGTTCATCCTGTAATTGAGAAAGACCAATGATTAACAGCAGAAATGATAAGCAACACCATAGATATCACAATTGGTTTAGTTTACATAACTCAACTGAAAAATTAAAGTTGAGTAAACTTTCTGCTCAGTGGGTGCCAAAGTTACTGTGCCCAGATCAGTTGCATACAAGAGCAGAGCTTGCAATGAAAATTTTAAATAAGTGGGATGAACATCTTGAAGCATATCTTGGAAGAATTATAATAGGAGATAAAACATAGTTTTACCAGTATGATCCAGAAGACAGAGAACACTCAAAGCTGTGGCTATCAAGAGGTGGAAGGGGTCCAGTCAAAGCAAATTGGAGTGTTCAGGAACAAATGCCAGCAACAGTTTTGTTTAGTTTTGTTTTTTGGATGCTCAATGCATTTTGTTTGTTGACTTTCTGAAAGGCCAAAAAATGATAAATCTGCTAAACTATGAGAGTATTTTCAGAAAGTTAGCCAAAACATTAGCAAAAACAACAACAACAACAACAAAAACAACCTCCTGGGAAAGCTTCATCAGGGAGTTTTTCTCCACCATGACAATACTGTGGTTCATTTTCTCATTAAGCAAAGGCAATTTTGCTAGACTTTCATTGGGAAATCATTAGGTATCTGCCACATTCAACATCAGCTATTCCCCACGACCCACACAGAAATCTGAGTAGAGATGACAGGAGATTAGAAAAAAAAGGAAGACACAAGACACAAAAGAATTAAGTAAAAGTTCATACCAGGTGGGGCACAGCACTCTGATGGAGATACTGTGACACAGACCAAGTGCCAAAAGTTTATTTTATATGCAAAGAAAGTACTGGGAGTAGAGATAAGAGTGCAAAAAATCTGGTGTTGTTGATGCATGCAGTAAGTGGGACCTTATCAGAAGAATGTAACTTGTAGTTGCTAAGGAAACAGAGAAAAAGCAGCTAGATGTTTGTGCAGACTTGAACTGAAGGTCATAGTTGTGTACAAGGAAAGTCTTTGCAAATTCCTTGTTCCCTGAGACAGGCTTTCCAAGTTCCTCAGGCACAGTTTGATCTGGGTGCAGCCTGAATTTCTAGATCACAGCTGTTCAGTTGCAATCTTTTGGTTAAACTACCCCAAGTCAGAGACTTGCAGCCCATTCATTCCCAACAGTTATCTACCTTATAGTCCTGATTTGTTGCTTCTGACTTGTTTTCGTTTTATAATCTTAAAAAGAAAATCTTTAAAGGAAACCCATTTTTCTTCAGTTGATAATGTAAAAAAAGATTACATTGACGTGGTTAAATTCCCAGGACACTCAGTTCTTTCGTTGATGTTGTTAGGTGCCATTGAGTTGGTACCGACACATAACAACCTTATGTACAACAGAATGAAACACTGCCCCGTCCTGGGACAACCTCACAATTGTTGCCATGCTTGATCCCATTGATGCTGCCACTTTGCCAATCCATCTCACTGAGGGTCTTCCACTCAGTT
>NW_006408519.1:16872169-16875624 GCF_000296735.1 Chrysochloris asiatica | reverse complement strand
AAACTCTATAAAGGGTTGCTGTGAGTTGGAACTGACTCAAGGGCACATCATTACCACCATGTATATAATTTGTGGACTCTTGATGTGGTGCTGTAGGATAAGCACTGGAATGGAAACCAGAAGATCAGCAGTTGAAACCCACCAGTTGCTACTTATATACATTATACAAGGTTGCTCTGAGTCAGAATGGAATCAACAGCATTTAATAACAACAACTACAACACATATATATTTATAAATATAAATATTATTTACAATTTGTAAAGTGCTTGAGCACTTTTAACATGTATGTGATATTTCAACACTATCACCTGTATTTATTAAAAACAAACAAACAAACAAAAAAACTGAGGTCTTCAGATGATGGTTTATTGTTGGTCATACAACTAGTAAATTTCAGAGTTTGGATTTGAACTTAAGTTTCTTATTTATCACAATGTTTTCCAAAAACCAAACAGAGCTGTGGTCTAGATCACTGAATACATGATGAATGAAGCCAAAGTGAAAGGTGACATCACTACAAAAGGTCATTTCTTTTTCTGATCCAATGTTGTATCATATCATTTAATATAAATTAAAGGTCAATCCTCTTGAAAATACCACAGATAATTATGAGTCATTAGGAAAAAGATTGTGAATCATTCAGGGGAAATCAACTCTGTAAACAAAACAAAGAGACCTTCATATAATTATGATGGCGCCTCAGTATAATCTCAAATGCACACTTGTCTGTCTATCTGCTCTCTCTCTATTTGTTGTTGTTGTTGTTAGATGCCATCAAGTCTGTTCTAATTCATAGTGACTCCATATAGGGGTTCCAAGGAGCAGTTGGTGGGTTTGACTTGCCGACCTTGTGATTTGAAGCCCAGTGCTAATCCTACAGTGCAATGCCAAAGGTTATATAAATATTATATATGTAATATCAATAAATTTATAGAATCTTAACTGTTTGTACATTTTCAATATTTGAGCTACAATATACTTTTTTTTAGAGGTTTTTATTGTGAATTGAGCGGTAAGTTTACATGGGTGAACATCAGTTTTACACTCATCATTTCATTGCAATGATTACACGCTCCTCTGCGCATCATCATTCAACAGTATTTGTTTCTATTCCCTCTGTTTCTTGTTGGGTTTTTTTTAGGGGGAGGGGGGAGCAGTGTACACAAAAACACTCAAGAGTATATAATCATTTAAACAAACAAAGGACACAATCTGCAAGCCTGACCCCTGGCCACCAGTACCAGGCTGCCAGCACACAGCCTTTTTTTTCCCCCCATGAGTCTAGAGTCCTCAGCTGCTCTCTCTCTCCATGCCCTCATCTCTGTTTCCATCTCTGGTGTTGCTGCTTCTCTGGATAGGGTCCCACATTCCACTCATGCTCTTCTTCTTTGCTGGTCCTAGGGTTCTCTGTTCCTGGACTGTAAGATTACATATTCCCTCTTTTTGTTAGAACACTTCTACCTTTACAGTTGTGACAGTCTCAATTAGTCATGATATCAATTCCTCGCTATTGAATGAAAAGAACCCTATCTCCATGTTCTTTCACCAGACCCATCTAGACAATATGAAAACTATTTAATGAGGCGTCCACTTTCTCCCACACACTATGAAACTAAATTGCCTCTTGAAAATTTGCAAGCCAGTCACTTTGTGCCTTTATAACCCCACCCCCTTTTTAGGTATCCAATGTCTAAGTTGACCATCCCTATCAACCCTGTATATGTAGGAGATAGGACTGATTTTGGATGTGAAGACTCCTTCCCTCTCAGTTGGTATTTTGATCTACTACATCCATAAGTATAGGTCAAGTTCATCAAATTGTAGCAATTTACACTTGTTTCCTTTATCCACCCCCCCCAAATTTTTTTTTTCATCTTTGTCTGGTAGAGTTCTGGTCATCAAAGCCAGGTTGAATGGGTATTATCTACAAGTTTGGGCGTACTTTCTGCATCTCCCCTCACTTCATATCATCTTGGTGCTTTGTTCTCAACTCTGGCCCTCTGTGGCTATGTCCTTGTACCTGGGTTCAGGAGTCCACAGGTCTCACCACACTTCTGACCAAGGACCCCTCCTCTTCGCTCTCTCATTCCAGGTTAATGGGAGTCTATGGAACATGGTAGAGCTCAGCACATATATTCATTGCTGCCTTTCCCCCTCTTCCACTCACCAGGAGACCAACATGGTTGCCAGCAAGCTTACATGCCTGCTCATGTGTTCCCTTTGAGTTTCGGTCTTAGAGGGGGATAGATCTTGGAGGGACTTGATTGCTTGCCTTGATGGCTCCCCAGTGAATAACTTGCTTGTTTTTGTAGTAGCAAATAAAACTACCATTTTTATTTTTGATTTTTCCTGCTGGTATTTCTTTCAAGAAATATCTTCTGTTTCTCTAGCTATTCCAGGCTCGTCTGCTTGTCCTTTCAAGTAGGAATGTCCCACATCAGAGGGTTCTGTATGGGGCTCAGGATTCCACCTTAGGTCCTATATACTACAAAGGCTCCTCAGGAAGGCTATTTCACTGGGCAAATTCTAGAACCCCTTTTAGATATTCCAACAAGTTATAGGCTGAAGATGGGCTTCCAAGCTTTCTATAATCATATTTCCCAATGTTCCTTTCTATACCACAAAAGTGTCAATTTTATAGTAGTAGGCAAGGGAAACCAATATGCATAAGACATCAAGTATCTTATCATTATTTCCCCTCTTTTACCCATTCAATTTCTGTCTTGATCCCTGTATCACAGAGCCCTTTTGTTCCAAGGTTGAATATACATTACTGTTAACCTTTGTTTCATTTAGCCTATGTAAACCTGTCTCTGTGTTGCCCTATCTTCTTGTTCTTCCATCCTTCTCCCTATAATATACTTTCATTTGAATCCTGATGTGGTACTGCAGGATAAGCTCTAGACTGCTAACCAAAGGTCAACAGTTCAAATCCTCCAGCTTCTACTCAGAAATCCTATACAGGTTTGCTATGAGTTAGAATTGACTGCACAGCCCTTAGCAACAACAACAGTATTTTTATTAGTAGAAATAATTTTTTAAAGGATTTTTTAAATACTTAAATACCCTCCTCAAAATACTTCACTATTGTTTCTTTGTTTTGCTAAAAATTTTGGTTCTGAGTTTTAAGCTTACTCTAAATGAAGATTGGCTCCTTATACTTTATTTCTCTGTGGTTCTCAAATCACCAAAATCACTAAAAAGACAATTTGTAACATACATAACGTATGTAAAATGTTGTCAACAATCTAAGAAGATTTACTATATTCAAACCTAGTAATTTGAATATAGTAAATATGCAATAAAAGTTTGGAGAATTACTGTGGAGAAATAGGGAAGTACTCATTTCATGAAGTAGAGTGATATTAAATAGTACTTTAGTTCTGGATAGCATCTTACATGCAATTTGAATTCTCCTAGGATATCTAATTCACATCCCTAGGTGAAATATA
>NW_006408519.1:16870468-16871919 GCF_000296735.1 Chrysochloris asiatica | reverse complement strand
TCGACGGCACTTAACAACAACTATATATATATATATGTTAATCAATACTGCTTTTCTTCCTCCCCTTATAATCAGAAATGAAATAGGAAGGAAAAAAAAAAAAAAAAAAAACAAGAGCTCATAACTGATAATGAGAAAAGAGTAATTAAACTTCTAAACTTCCTTAAAGTTGAAAGTTTGGGGAAATGAAAGTTTATACTTTAGATGACCCAGAGCATCCATTTCTAATAACTCTATAATGACAATTTTCTTTGTAAGTGAGTCCCTTCTCATGCATAATATTTTAGATTGATCACAGAGTGCTTAAAAAGTTGAAAATTGTCCCTGCCTTGCTTATGATGAATTTCTGTAGTAATATAATATTTTAGGGATGATTTGGTTCCTTTTCCCCTTGAGAACCAGAAGTCATTAATGTAGTCTCAGCTAGTGAAGGTGTCACAAACAGTCTTATCTAGTTTATGTGAGTTTCTTCATTCCAACCATAATGAGGGCACAGTTGAAGAATAACTCTACCCTAAAATAAAAATTAAAAAATTATGTATTAACAATCTAGATTGTGTTTCATGATTATCCAGTGTGCTCTTTCCCAAAAGAAGGGCTTCTTATCAGTTCTTCCCAATTCAATTATGACCAAAGAGGCAAAATCGAATGAATCCAAATTTGTAAAATGTGGGTTACCAGTATTACTGGAACATGAAAAATTATGTGTGGATGCAATGCTAGAAAATTAATCTCCCTCCTGAGAAAACAAATGAAGTATGTGTTGCATAACAATCTAATCCCTTGACTAGTAGTCAGATATATGGCACTGTGGATTAATGTACTGGACTGCAAAGTTGCTTTTAACCTCAAGGTCAGCTGTTCAAGCTCACTAGATGCTCTTTGGAACACTAAACAGGGTCACTATGGGTTGGAACTTATCAACAACAACAACTCAGAGATGGCAGCCATTTGGATTGCTTTGAATGTGTGATGATCTCCACAGTCCTAGCAGCAATCCAGTCTAGTGCGTGAGGTTCCTGAAAGGACTGACAATGACTCTTCTGAGTCTCCCATTCCAGAGCTTCAACCTAAAAAATTTCCCATTCCTATATTACTCCAAATGGCCATCACTCATCTGTCAGTTTGTCATATTGTGGCACCTTGTGAGTTGCTGTGATTCTTTCTGAAAGCTACGTCACCAGTATTTAAAAACCAGCAGGGTCACCCATGGTAAGCAGGTTTCAGATGAGATTCCAGACGAAGACAGACTAGGAAGAAGGAGTGGCAAACTACTTCAGAATATTTAGTCACTGAAAACCTTATGAATAGCAGAGAAACACTGTCAGATATAGTGCCAGAAAATGAGCCCCTCAGGTTGGAAGGCACTCAAAATGCAGCTGGGAAAGAGCTGCCTCCTAAAAGTAGAGTTGATCACGATGATGCAAATGAAGTAAAGCCTTTGGGACCTT
>NW_006408519.1:16866315-16867807 GCF_000296735.1 Chrysochloris asiatica | reverse complement strand
ATGGCCAAACTTCGTCTCTCATATTTCAGACATATTGTCAGGAGGGACCAGTCACTGAAGAAGGATATCATGTTTGGTAAGGTGGAGGGTCAGAGAAAAAGAGGAAGTCACCCAGTGAGATGAATTGGCCAAATGGCAGCATCAATGGGCTCAAGTGTGGCAACAATAGTGAGGTTGGTCCAGGATCAGGTATAAGGTTGCTATGGTTCAGGACCAACTCGATGGTACCTATCAACAACAACAACAACAATAACAACATATTACTCCATATTTTACAAATTAGATCTGTTCAAATTTTGTTCCTTTGCCATTACTGAATCATTTCAAACTGCTTTGAAGCTCTGCCCCAAAATGCAGGTATTCCAGTAGGACAATAAATTGCTCTTTTCTATGGTTGATTGTTTTTCATCTTCACTTCTTTAAGTAATTTCATTGTTTTAGCAATTTATTTATTGAGTCTTTTAATCACTACAAATCTGTTTGTCCCTCGGTTGCACCTAAATTCTACATAGCCAGGAAACCATGAGAAAATGGTATCAATAGCTAGTACAGATGCTGCTGTAAATATTGCATCCATCTGATCAGAACCTGAACACATGTCAGCACATAGAAAGTAGGTTTTATTACTTTCAAAACTCATAACAGTGAAATGCTCAAAAGTTCCATATGAGCAGTGTCCCTCAGAAACTGTCTGGGAAGAGATGATAGCTCTTCTTTGCCATGGATGAAGACCTTAAATGGGATCTTCCTGTTGCCAATCTTCCCCTGATCTGGTAGGTACACTTATTGTTGATCTTAGGTGCAGTCAAGTCTGCTTTGACTCATAACGAACCTTTGCACAATAGAATGAACAATGCCCAGTACTGTACCATCCTCACAATTGTTATGCTTGAAGCCATTGCTGCTGTCATGAAGTCAATTCATCTCCTTGGGGGTTTTCCTCTTTTTTGTTGAAGCTATACTTTACCAGGCATAATGTCCTCATCCAGGAATTGGGCCCTCCTGATAATATGTCTGAAATGTGAGGGACAAAGTTTCACCATCCTGGCTTCTATGGGACATTCTGGCTGTACTTTTTCCAACACAGATATGTTTGTTCTTCTGGCAGACCATAGCAATTTTAATATTCTCCTCCAACATCATAACTCAAATGTATCAGTTCTTCTACAGTCTTCCTTATACTATGTCCTAATTTCACATACATATAAGGATATTGAATATCATGGTTTTGGTCAGGTGAAACGTTAGGCTTCAAACTGGCTTTAGTTTTGTTCTTGAACATTTTAAAAGGTGTTGTGCAACTTACAGTTTGGACTGTAAGGTTATGTGTAGGCCACCTGTATCAAAACTAAAAAGACTCAAAAATTAACCCCTTTCAGACAACTCAAAAGCCACCACTCTGTCAGTTTGTCATACTGTGGTGGCTTGTGAGTTGCTGTGATTCTGGAAGCTATGCCACTGGTATTTTAAATACCAGCAGGGTCACCCATGG
>NW_006408519.1:16859395-16864240 GCF_000296735.1 Chrysochloris asiatica | reverse complement strand
CATAAACATCCATATCTTAGGCATTGTGAGCTGAAATGGACTGGTATTAGCCATTTTGAATCTGACAATCACATGGTTTACAAATTTAAAAAAGAAATGGTGTTGCATTCATTGTCAAAAAGAACATATCCAGATCGGTCATGAGTTGCAATGTTGTCTGCGATAGGATAATATCAATGCACCTACAGGAATGACCAGTGAATACCACTATTATTCACATTTATGCACCAACCTCTATAGTCAGTGAGGATGAAATAGAAGAATACTACCAACATTTTCAGTCTGAAATTGACCAAACATGCAATCAAGATACATTGATAATCACTGGCGATTGGAATGCAAAGGTTGGAAACAACGAGGAAGAATCAATAGTTGGCAAATATGGCCTTGGTGATAGAAATGATGCTGGAGATTGTATGATAGAATTCTGCAAAACCAATGATTTGCTCATTTCAAATATCTTTTTTTAACAGCATAAGAGATGACTATATACATGGACCTCACCAGAAGGAATACACAGAAATCAGATTGACTACATCTGTGGAAAGACGAGATGAAAAAGCTCCATATCATCAGCCAAAACAAGGCCAGGGGCAGGTTGTGGAACAGACAATCAACTGCTCATATGCAAATTCAGGCTGAAGCTGAAGAAAATGAAAACAAGTCCACTAGAGCCAAAATATGACATTCAATATATCCCACCTGAATTTAGAGATCATCTGAAGAACATATTTGATACATTAAACGCTGAAGACCGAAGACCAGAAGAGTTGTGGGATGACATCAAGAACACCATACAGGAAGAAAGCAAAAAGTCATTGAGAAGACAAGAAAGAAGGAAAAGGTCAAAATGGATGTCAGAAGAAACTCTGAAACTTGCTTTCCAGCATAGAGATGCTAAAGCAAATGGAAGAAATAAGAAGGTACAAGAGCTGAATAGAAAATTTCAAAGGTCACCTTGAGAAGACAAAGTCAAATATAACAATGAAATGTGCAAAGATCTGGAGTTGGAAAATCAAAAGGAAATAACACACTCAGCATTTCTCAAAGTGAAGGAACTGAAGTAAAAAATCAAGCCTTGACTTTCATTATTGGATGATGCAGAAACCATAAAAAATGATGGAACGAATACACTGAGTCATTGTACCAAAAGGAAATGGTTGATGTTCAACCATTTCAAGAGGTAGTATAGGTTCAAGAGCCAATGATACTGAAGGAATTGGCAAAGAACAAGGCACTGGGAATCAATGGAATACAAATTGAAATCTTTCCAAAAGTGAGGAGGCACTGGAGGTACTCACTCATCTATGCCAAAAAATTTGGAAGACAACTATCTAGCCAACTGATTGGAAGAGATCGGTATCTGTGCCCGTTCCAAAGACAGGTGACTCAACGGGATCCAGAAATCATTGGACAATATCTTTGATATCCCATGCGAGTAACGCTTTACTGAAGGTAATACAGAAATGGCTGCAAGCATGCATTGACAGAGAACTTCCAGAGGTTCAAGTCAGGGTCAGAAGATGTGGAATGAGAGATATCATTGCTGATGTCAGATGGATCTTGGCTGGAAACAGAGAACACCAGAAAGATATATACCTGTACTTTATTGACTCTACAAAGGCTTTCAATTGTGTGGATCATGACAAGCTATATACAACATTGTGAAGTATGAGTATTCCGGAACACTTAATTGTGTTCATGAGGAATCTGTACATAGACCAAGAAGCAGTTGTTCGAAAAGAACATGGCAACACCGAATGGTTAAAATTAGGAAAGGTATGCAACAGGGATGTGTTATTTCATCATACTTATTCAAACTATATGCTGAGCAAATAATCTGAGAAGGTGGGTTATATGAAGAAAAACATGGCATTAAGATTGGAGGAAGACTCATTAACAGTCCACGATATGTGGATGATACAACCTTGCTTGCTGAAAATGAAGAGGACTTAAAATACTGATGAAGATCAAACAGCACAGCCTTTGTTATGGATTGCATCTCAGTGTAAAGAAAACAAAAATACTCACTACTGTACCAACAAATAACATCATGATAATTGGAGAAAAGATTGATGTTGTCAAAGACTTCATTTTTCTTGGATCAACCATCAACACTCATGGAAGCAGCAGCCAAGAAATTAAATGACATATTGCATTAAGCAAATCTGCTGCACAAGACCTTTTTTAAGTGTTGAAAAGCAAAGATGTCAGCTTGAGGACTAAGGTGCGCCTGACCCAAGCCATGGTATTTTCAATAACCTCATATGCATGCGAAAGCTGGACAGTGAATAAGGAAGACCGTAGAAGAATCGATGCATTTGAGTTATGGTGTTGGCAGATAATACTTCAAGTACTATGGGCTGTCAAAAGAACAAACAGATCTGTGTTGGAAGAAGTGCAGCTAGAGTGCTCCTTGAAGGCCAAGATGGCCAAACTTTGTCTCTCATGCTTCAGGCATATTGTCAGGAGGGACCTGTCCCTGGAAAAGGATATGATGTTTGGTAAGTTGGAGGGTCAGAGAAAAAGAGCAAGGCCCCCAGCGAGATGGATTGGCAAAGTGGCAGCATCAATGGGCTCAAGTGTGGCAATAATTGTGAGGTGGGCACAGGTCCAGACAGTGTTTCATTCTGTTTGCATATGTTCACTATGAATCGGCACTGACTTGATGGCACTTAACTGCAATAAGACAAACTACATATCTGTCGAAGTGACTACTTATATTGTTCTAAGTCTGCTAATAAATATCCTACTAAATCATGCTCCCCTTGATGAGGAGGGGAGTTGGTAAAACCAAAAGTCTCTGTTTTTCATCTTACTAATTAACATCAGGTCTTGGGGGGCAGGCCTAAATGCCGGCAGAGAAAGCAAAAAGAACCCATGACCATCTGGCTTGGACAAAGTCATTACTCCTCACATCATTGAAAATAATTTTTTTAATGTCTGCTGAGAGCAATGCACTGGAGTTGAAATAGTTTAAGCTCTGCCTTAAATCTAGTATTAGATTCTAAGACGTAAACAAAACATCAATATGCTTGGGCAGGATCTTTGACAGAAACAAATGCATAGCACACAGACAAAGATGCATTCACAGAAAAGGGCATCGTTGGCAGGACTTTTCTAGCAAGTAGGTTTAGAAAGGTGAAGAAGTAAAGGGGAGGTCATTTCAGGCAGAGAGACTGATGAGGTAAAAAGACCCAAAATTATAAGCAAGTTAGAAAACTCTGAGAACAAAAGTGATTACATAAGTGAAATATACTTCATCCCAACAGAATTTTGGAGTAGAAATACATCCATTTGTATTGATTGGCCAGGGTTAATCATCATAAAAATAGAAACAGGAGATCATATTTAGCTAAATAAAAATTGAGACTTGGAAACTGATAATGGATAGAATTTTTCAATCTATAAAAGTACCACAAGGTACATATAATTTCTCCTAAAGTACATTATGAAGTTACTTTTCTTATTAAGATAGACAAGAAAAAATAATGGCAACTTGTACATTTGGAGTGAATTTGCAGTCATAAAAGAAAGACTAGAGAACAGTTTTCATCCACACAAAAGGGATAGAAAAAAATGACAACTTTCCTCGACTCTGTATAAATCTCTTAAAATTGTGTGTGTGTATGTACATATACACACATAGATGTCTATATACATATACATGAATATACACACACACACATACATATATATATATGTATGTATGTGTGTGTGTGTGTGTGTGTGTGTGTGTGTGTGTATGTTTGTTATTGTGGTTGTTAAATGCCATGGAATCGGTTCCCTGTATAGGGTTTCCAAGCAACAGCTGGTGGGTTTGAACTGCCAGCCTTGTGGTTAGCAGTCTGCTGCATATCTTACAGTGCTACCAGAGCTCCTTATATTTATCACTATCTCAACCTCTATTTCTGTATAAATCTGTATATACATCTAAATATGGGGGCTTCAAAAAGTTCATGGAAAAATTTTATTCACTTTTAATTGCATTTTTCTCCTACATTTCTGAAGCTCCCTCATATATGTCCGAACCCATTGCCATGGGTCCACATTGACTCATAGTGATTCATCTATAGCACAGACTAGAACTGCTCCATAGGATTTCCAAAGCTATATACTGGATAAGCACTGGACTGCCAACCACAAGGTTGATGGTTCAAGCCTAGCAGCCTTCTTGGAAATCCTATACAGGGTCTTTGTGAGTCAGAACCAACTTGATGGAGTTAACAAATTTTTATGGAAGCCAACTATCTCACCCTTGAAGCCCTGGAGGCCCAGTGGATTAAACAATGGATGGCTAACCAAGAGGCTGACCATTCAAATCCACCCACCTCTCTGCTGGAGAAAGATGAGGCAGTCTACTTCCATTAACATTTAAAGACTTGAAAATTATATATATAATATATATATATATTGTTGTTAAGTACCACTTAGTCGATTCCAACTCATAGTGGCCCTGTATAGGGTTTTGGAGGCTACAAATCTTTGTGGGAGCAAAAAGCCTCGTCTTTCTCCTGTAGAATGGTTGGTAGGCTCCAAACACTGACCTTTAGGTTCAAAGTCCAGTGCTTATCCTACAGAGTCACCATTCTTCCCATATATATACATCAAGTCCTAGAGTGGTGCTGGATAAGCACTAAGCACTGGACTGCTATCTGCAAGATCAACAGTTCAAACCCACCAAATGCTCCTCAGAAACTCTACAGCATCATAAGCAACAATTACACACACACACACTATATATATATATATTGTTGTTGTTGTTGTTATGTGCCGTGGAGTCGGAACCGACTCATAGCGACCCTGTACAGGGTTTCCGAGGGTGTAAATCTTTACGGGAGTAGA
>NW_006408519.1:16856704-16859295 GCF_000296735.1 Chrysochloris asiatica | reverse complement strand
TGTTGTTGTTGTTATGTGCCGTGGAGTCGGAACCGACTCATAGCGACCCTGTACAGGGTTTCCGAGGGTGTAAATCTTTACGGGAGTAGAAAGCCTCATACATGTATATATATGTTGTTCTTCATAGGTACCATTGTGGTATTTCTGACACATAGTGACCCTATGCACAGCACTGCCTGATTCTGCATTATCCTCACAATTGTTCTTAGGTTTGAGCCCGTTGCAGCTGCCATTGTGCCAATCCATCTCATTGGAGGTCTATCTCTTCTTTGCTGATATATTTGCTCTTGAACACATTAAAGAGGCCGTGTGTAGCAGATTTGTCTAGTGAAATACATCATTTGATTTCTTGCCTGCTGCTTTAATGAGTGTTGATGGAGGATCCAAGCAAAATGAAGTCTTTAACAACTTAAATCTCTTCTCCATTTATCATGATGCTATTTACTGGTCCAGTTGTGAGAATGTTTGTTTTCTTGACATTGAGGTATAACCCATACATACACATAATGCATCTGGAATTGTTAAAACATTTAAAATAAAAAATGGGTATCCTTGAGATAACTTGTCTGCAACTACCCACTGACCACAGAGAAATGTTTAAATCATTTTTTTAAATAGATGTATGTATGTATGAACTGGACCCCTAGCAGCAATATTTTTTGATTTTGTTCATATACACCCTCTTATTTTAGCAACCAACTGTAAATAAATTATTTATAAAGATTCTGAAAAATCTAAAATTTCATTATTTAAAAATTCTAGACCCATCTGTTTAAGTGCTATTTAATAAAATGATTTTTGCATAATATTGACACATATGTTTAATTCTAGGTTTTGGCCAGTTTTTGAATGGTCTGGGATACTGCAGTACAAATTTATATCATATTATATAACAGGCATCTTGTTAGTGTACCAAAGAATATGGAATATATTTTCAAACATTTAAAAAAAAAATAATTAAAGGAAAAGAAGGATATACCTGTCAGGAAGTTTCAGATTAAAGGTTATTTCATTTTCGAGAAGAGGCTACATGGATGAGAGTGCAGAAGGATGCCCTATACTTCACTAAATTTAAAGTCTTCCCTCCTTCTGCCTTAAGATCTCTGTGCGATGCTTCTTTTACCTGTGATTTCTCTCTTCTTAAATGGGACATGAGCTGTGAGGGGAAGGGATATGCAATCTGATACTGCAGAGAGAGACAGAGAGAGCAAAAAAGACTCACTCTGACGTACAAACCATTCACTATTGTAATGGAATTGGTCTTTATCATAAAGTATCATTATTAAATTAACTTATTCCTTTTGAAAGTCCTCCCAGTCTCCAATTGAAGCAGCAAATGGAAAATTAGTGCCAAATGGGTTTTATATGTTGTCTCAAAAATCTGTCCTTGTTGTAGAATAAAATATTACCTAGGACCAGAAAATGAAAATTCTGCTATAGCCCTAAAATTCACAAAGAATATTATTAGACTGAAATCAAACAAAGAGAAGACAGATATTTTAAATTGCACAGTAGCCATCACCTCATCTATTAAACCAAGTGCTAATGAGTAAAAGCACAGTGAGAATCTATGATTTCAAAGTACTTCAAAGTGCACTAGGTAGAATTTTGAAAGTTATCAAGAAAAATCAATACAATAATCAAAATGGAAATCATTCAGATGCATCCATCACCAATAGCCATGCTAAAAGAAAGCAAGAGGCCCTTGAAAAGCTAGACAGCCTCTAAATGAACAAGGAATTGTCCTTATAACCTGCAAAGGAGCCTTGGTGGCACAGTGGTTAAGCAAGGGGTTGGCAGTTCAAAACCACCAGCTGCTTCATGGGATGCCTACTCAATAAAATTATATTTTCTTCAAAGTGAAATGCATGAGCACAAGCTCTCAAAGAGAAGAAGAGAGGCAAAATAGATGTCAGTAAATTTGGCAAGGTTCTTCCCTCTCACCCTTGGGGAAAAGACATTTAAAAAAAGATGATACTGTTGTTTATTGTTGTTGCTAAGAACCATTGAGTGAGCTCTGATTCATGGTGACCAGGTATAATGTTTCCAATGCTATAAAAGCCTTATAGGTCTCCCTCATAGCAGCTGGTGATCTTGAACCGCTGACCTTTTAGTTCACTGTCCAGTGCTTATCTTACAGAGCAACCACAGAAAATGATATAGAGATGTACAAAAGATAGAAGAAACATAGCAATTTTTTTTTACTGATTTCTTTAGGCAAACCTCTGCACACATTTCATTCATCATCCTCTCCTGAAACTCAACCAACAAAACATACTTTATATCAGATATTTTCTCGACTTTTTATGGAATATCATTGACCAGTTCTTCAATATTTGTGCCTCCGCTACTTATATAACTTCCCAACTGGTCTCCTGGTTGTCAATTCTGACACTCTATCCTAGTCCTCACCACTACTCGTCTGTCAGTTTGTTGTACTGTGGTGACTTGTGAGTTGTTGTGATTCTGAAAGTTATGCCACCAGTATTTTAAATACCAGCAAGGTCACCCATGGTGGATAGGTTTCAGATGAGCTTCCTGATGAAGACAGACTAGGAAGAAGGAGTGACGAACTACTTCTGAATATTTAG
>NW_006408519.1:16854702-16855933 GCF_000296735.1 Chrysochloris asiatica | reverse complement strand
GATGCTGAGAATGCATTATAGAATTCTGCAAGACAAATGATTTGTTCATTTCAAATACCTTCTCTAGACAGCATAAGAGAAGAATATACAAATGGACCTTACAAGATGGAATACGTAGAAATCATATAGACTTCATTCACAGAAAGAAATGATGGAAAAGCTCCATCTCATCCATCAAAAAAGGCCAGGGGCAGACTGTGGAACTGACCATCAATTACTCATATACAAATTCAAACTGAAGCTGAAGAAAATGAAAACAAGTCCACAAGAGCCAAAATATGACCTTGAATATATCCCATCTGAATTTAGAGATCATCTGGAGAACAGATTTGATACATTAAACACTAAAGACCAAAGACCAGTAGGGTTGTGGGATGACATCAAGAGCATCATACATGAAGAAAGCAAAAAGTCATTAAGAAGACAAGAAATAAGGAAAAGGTCAAAATGGATGTCAGAAGAGACACTGAAACTTGCTCTCCAGTGTAGAGATGTTAAAGCAAATGTAAGAAATGAGGAGGTCCAAGAGTTGAACAGAAAATTTCAAAGATCAGCCTGAGAAGATAAAGCCAAATATTACAACAAAATGTGCCAAGATCTGGAATCAGAAAACAAAAAAGGGAGAACACGCTCAGCATTTCTAAAGTTGGGGAAACTGAAGAAAAAATTCAAGCCTCGACATTCGTCATTGAAAGATTCTCTGGGCAAATTATTGAATGATGCAGAAAGCATCAGAAGAAGATGGAAGGAATACACAAAGTCATTGTACCAAATGGAAATGGTTAATGTTCAACCGTTTCAAGAAGTAGCACATGATCAAGAGCCAATCATACTGAAGGAGGAAGTCCAAGGTGCATTGAAGGAATTGGCAAAGACCAAGGCACCTGGAATTGATGGAATAAAAATCGAAATCTTTCCAGAGAGAGGCGATACAGGAGGCACTCACTCATCTCTGCCAAGAAATTTGGAAGACAACTATCTGGCTGACTGATTGGAAGAGATCCATCTTTGTGCCCATTCCAAAGAGAGGTGACCCAATGAAATGTGGAAATCATCAGACAATCTCTTTGATATCCCATGCAAGTAAAGTTTTACTAAAGGTAATACAGAAATGGCTGCAAGCATACATGGACAGAGAACTTCCAGAGGTTCAAACTGGATGCAGAAGAGGCTGTGGAATGAGAGATATCATTGCTGATGTCCGATGGATCTTGGCTGAAAGCAGAGAATA
>NW_006408519.1:16851480-16852632 GCF_000296735.1 Chrysochloris asiatica | reverse complement strand
CACACCAAATTCCATTGGCTTAGTTTAGTTAATATATGTGTATGGAGTTCTTCAGTGCTTCAAATAGTTAAATGGGGAACTACTGATTAAAATTTTGCGAATTTGACAATTAGCTTCCAAAAGGTCACATTCTTGAAATCCCTGTGGAGTGTAGTTCTTCTCTACACACATGGGACCACCATGATTCAGGATCAATTTGATGGCACTGAATAACAACAGATATATGAGGTGTTGTTAAATCCATTCTGAATCCTGGTAATTACATGTGTGCCAAAAGGGAACTACACTCCATTGGATTTTTAAGGGCTGATCTTTGAAAGGTACATATAGTCAGGACTTAATTTGAAGTGCCTCTGGGCATAACTGAACTTCCAGCCTTTCAGTTAATAGCCCTTTGCACGACTCATAGATTCACAGAACTAAATTAAACATATAAAATTTAAGATTCACTTAGGATATCTAAGTATTGCTGTATGAATCATAATAGATTTTAATTATATTACTTTAAATACATATGAGTACTCTCTTCTCAATCCTTAACTCAAGTCACACCTCTAGGAGCCTCTTTTTGATGTCTCCAGACAGTGGTATATATTTATCTTCTGTTTTTATATTGCCCTGTGCTCACCTCTAAAAATATGGATGATGACATTAATAGCTTCATTCATCAGATATAGCAGAATCCCTGCCTAGGATGTATTCAAGTAATAGATTTTAAACATGTGTTGTTTCTCAGATTTAGGTTTTAAATCCAAAGAATTTTCTGCACAAAATAATTTTAAAGTATCAGACAATCAAACAAGGTCAAAAGAAACAGGAGCAGCAGGGAATAGAGGAGAAAGAAAATTATCAAAAGCTACTGGAGAGTGTAAGACCTTGAGATAATTTGACTTAATGGAATGGTCCAAAAACAGGTAAGACAGATATCTAATGTCACGAAGACTACTCTGTGCTGAAAATGTGATGGTATTTTACTAAATATGTCTCAAGGTCTTTTCCCAGATAAAAAAAATTACTTCTCATTTTGTGATGCTAGTTTTTTAATTTTGATTGTTTAATTCTTTTTTTAATTAGTTCTTTTCCTACCACGTCACAAATACTCTTTCTTTGTTCACGTAGAGAGTTTTTGTGGGATTTTTTTTTTTTTTTTTT
>NW_006408519.1:16848720-16850437 GCF_000296735.1 Chrysochloris asiatica | reverse complement strand
GGTTCGAAACTACCAGCCGCTCCGCGGGAGAAAGATGAGGCTTTCTACTCCCGCAAAGATTTACACCCTCGGAAACCCTGTACAGGGTCGCTATGGGTAGGAACCGACTCGATGGCACTTAACAACAACAACAACAACTATTATCTGTACAAAATTGTATAGTACTTTAACTACTCAAAACACTATTATCAACTCCCACACATCCATATAAAGTTTATCTACAGAAGAAATCATGTAGCTCCAGAAATGGAAAGTTTTGAGAAGAAAAGGTATACTCTTCAAAATAAAACTCCGCAGAGTTGGTGAATTCAGGCAATAAATGCATTGTAATACTTGTTCTTCTGGGAGGGTTTTTTTTGTTTTGTTTTGTTTTTCTAAATCTATATGCATTCATGATCTCCCTAATTTGCAAAGAATTAGCATTAAATTAAGTATTATCTGCAAAGAATTAGCATTAAATTAAATATTACCTAAAGGCCCTGCAGTTTAAGAGAGGGAGTTTGGGGGGTGAAATGCAGTCTTGAAACCACAATGGATAAAGGAAAGGTAACTTAGAGAAAATAGAATATTTATGGCTCATCAAATTGCAATAACTCCAAGTATGTACTATTTATTTATTTTTTTGCCCAGGTCAGCAAACTGCAGTATCATAAGGGTAAGAACTGAAGACAGGGAGACAGAGAAAGAAAGAAATGCTTGAACAATTTGCCTGATTATCACAATACCTCAAATAATTCTACACAAACATTATAAACTAAGCCCTAAATTGCATACTGTGATACAGAAGAGGTCTACTCTATTTTCTCTAGTAATTCACAAATATATTGGAAATATAAGAAAAACAAATTAATAAAAAATTCACCACTACTACTTATACATTTTGATATCCTCAAAAGTAGTAACACTTTAACACTTGTTTCAATTGATTTTAATCATTACCTATAAAACTTAAATAGGAATGGTAAGCATTTAATGATGCTTTTGTCTATTTAATAGGAGGCAGTTTTACATAATTTAATATGTGATTTCACATAGACCATACTTCATTTAACATTAAGTGTAATTTATTTTCATAATTTAATCATTAGATATGTTACTGTTTAAGTGAGTTAAAATATCTTTAGTGGTTTCAGTCTCATACTCAATTTGTAAATCACCATGTCTATAACATATTATTACCTAGTAAAAACTTCCTTATGGTTTTAAATTCTAACATCAGTTTCAAATTCCAAATTTTCCTAAGCAACATACCATATAGATTTCTGTAGGTTAAGGAGAGTCAATACCTTTTCTTACTTTTGAAGGTTGGTGTTTTTTTTTTTTTTTTTAGTTGAACCAGACATCAATGTGCTATCCAAATAATGATTTGGTAAGCATATTATGTATGGAAATTATCAGACAATCTCTTTGATATCTCATGCGAGTAAAGTTTTACTCAAGGTAACACAGAAACAGCTGAACCATACATTGACTGAGAACTTCCAGAGGTTCAAGCAGGATTAAGAAGAGGATGTGGAATGGGTGATATCATTGCTGATGTCAGATGCATCTTTGCTGAAAGCAGAGAATACCAGAAAGATGTTTACCTGTGCTTTATTGACCATGCAAAGGCTTTTGATTGTGTGGATCATGACAAGCTGTAGACAACATTGTGAAGTATGAGTAAACCAGAACAGTTAATTGTGCTCATGAGGAAACTGTACCTGGACCAAGAGGA
>NW_006408519.1:16845912-16847575 GCF_000296735.1 Chrysochloris asiatica | reverse complement strand
TGGCCTTGCAGACCAGCACATTAACACTCAGCACCACACCAGGACTTCAAATTCTTTAATTATTATTTTTGTTAAGTGTCATCAAGTTGGTTCTGATTCACAGCGACCCTGTATATGGTTTCTGGGGAACAGCTGGTGAGTCTGAATTGCCCACTTTGTGGTTCACAGTCTAGTGCTGATCCTACAGTGCCACACCAGGAATCCAAGTTCTTTAATAGTTGTTGTTAGGTGCCAAGTTCTTTAATAGGAATGATGAATTATTTACAGATTAATTTACTGAAATAAAGCACACTGAGAAACTGCCAAGAAGGTTCTCTTATTATGAAAAATAGTGCATTACTGTTCAATAAGAAAGGCTATAGTAAGATACAATGTAAGTAAATAATGTTATAGTTGCTTTCTTTAAATCGCTATGTATAGTTCAGCAATTTCACACCTTGAAGAAACCATAACACCTTATGATGACTTTTGGTATGGTGATATATTTAGGAATCTATGATCCTTTCCTTAATTTCTTTCTGTTTGGTTGGAGTAGTTGGACAGTCTTTGATACTAAAGCTGAATTATTAGCACTTTATACATGTTAAAATTAATTTTGGTAGTTAAAATTCAGTGGGGCATGGAGTGTTCCTTCTTTCTCCATAGGATAAGCCACTCATTTTTTTAAACAGCAGAGACATCGAGGGAATTCTAAGAGGAGATAGATGTAACAATAAATAAAAACAACAACATTTCATGATATACTCACTAAACAGCAGTAGAAACTGTTTAGACAATGAGAGGTAAGCACCTGGTCTTCTTGTGGAAATTTAGCACTAAATGAACCAAAACTCAGAACCCCATTATCTGATGTAACAACTCTGGAGATGCACCGTAATGAACTCATGATTCAGGGAAAACCACTTTTAAAAGAGTGAAATTTGTAGCTGCCGTGATATTCAACCTGCCTGATCAGATGATGCATCAAGAAAATATTTCACTCAAAATGTTTTCAGGAGCAAGAAAGTAAAATGGACTCAGTAGCAAAAAAGACTCAGTAGCTAAGTCGCTATCCAAATGAATCACCTATAACACAATCATATCCATCACTAGCCACAAGCATTTTACAGTATTCCATCCTTGGGCACCAGTATGGATTAATAGGGGTACAGGAAGTAAGTTTCCTCTTATGTTATTTTTTCTGCTTCACCCATAATGAATCACATGTCCTTCAGAGTCTAGCAAAAGTTAGGTAATTGTGGGTCAGGGAAAACATGGGTTATATTGTTAAAAATCCCCACTCTCTCTCCAGCTCACTCAGAGACCATCTTAAATAGGTACAGATAGATGGAATCCTGGTGAGGTGCTGCATGATAAGTAATGGACAGCTAACTGAAAGGCCAGCATTTGAAACTCACCAGCCATTCCTAGGAACAACACTTAATAATAACTACAGGTAGATATCTGTTGTTGAGTTATCGCAGACCCATAGATTCCCCGTGTACAAATAGAACAAAATTTTACCTTGTCCTGCATCATCCTTACAATCACTGGCATGTTCAAGCCCATCACTGCAGCAACTGTGTCAATCCATCTCATTAAGGGTCTCCCACAGCCTTGTGGAGTTCTGGTGTGGCGCTGTAGGTTAATGTGCCAGACTGCAAAGCTGTATGAACTGCCAAGC
>NW_006408519.1:16823567-16843632 GCF_000296735.1 Chrysochloris asiatica | reverse complement strand
AGCTTGAACCACCAACCTTGCAGTTCAAACTACTTTGCAGTCTGATATATTAGCCCACAACACCATACAGTGAATATTAAATGAATCCGTTTCACCATAGCTGAAATCATCACATAAAACATTACTAAAAGACCTACTTCCTCTTTCCAGGATGACTATGGAGACATTTTCCATCTCATTCCATGTTCTGATATCAATTAACACAAAAAAGAAAGATTGTGGTTTCATGTTCACATTTTGGCACTAAAATTAATGCTTTAAATTGACTACCCATGAATCTACCCATCACTAGCCACAAGCATTTATAGAGATACCAGCCTTCAGCACCAGTATAGATTAATAGAGGCACAGGAAGTTTCCTATTAGAAATTAGATATTTTTTCTCTGAAAAATAGTCCATGGAGAAATTATATTAGTTAGAAAGCATAAAATGAATAGCACAAAGTAATTTGGAAAAAATTTTATTAGTGAATTGGGAAAGTAGAAAATTTGTAATTAATTATTAAAGAAGAAAACTTAATATAATATTCAAAAATGATTAAACCTATGATGATAAAGTAAACTTTGCAATTTTTCCAGACCCTTGGCTGATCTTCCTAATTTACACAAAGGCCCCAAGCTCTCAGAGCTGACTCAAGCAGAATATACCTACACTCATCATATTAGTAAAAACTTCCTATGATTTTTTTTTTTTTTAAACTCTTCAGGCTTACAAAAGAATAGTATCAGTAATCTTTAAAAAAAGTAGTAAACCAGTATTGAAAGTAGTGAACTATATTATCTGGAGCTAAAGAAAGTGTCTAGATACTCATAGAAGTAGAAAGTAACCACAGATTCTAAACACATTTGGTCATAGAATCTCAGAATTGAGAAAAATATATAATGCAAGAACCAAAAATGTCATAGAAAGTTGAGACAAGATTAAAGTTTTACCCAAGATAAGATTTTGGGAAAGGAAAATGTATAAATTGCTGGGTTTTGAAAACAAAACTGCACAGCCTCGATGTAAGAAAAAAAGAAAAGGAAAAGACTTTTATCATGAGTATATTTTATTATAAAAAATATTTCCAAAGGAACATTAAATATTAACTATAGATTTAAAACTAAACATCTACTTACACTAGTCAGATACCACAATGAGACCTCAACAAAATAAAATATTCATATATAAATTTGCCCATATCATTGTTGTTAAGTGCTATTGAATCAGTTCTAACTTTAACAACCCTATATAGGGTTTCTGAGGAGCGGATGGTAATTTTGAGAACTGCTGACTTTGTGGTTAGCAGTTCAGTGCTCATCCTTCAGTGCCACACCCGTGCGTAAAAGAATTCAAGCTATATCCTTGCATTTGCACTCCAAACCTACTTATATAACACTAGAAAGTTGTCAGCATGGTCTAAGTTTACTTTCCTGACAGAAATCAAGACATGAAATCACAAGAAATTCTGTGCTAGCCATGCACTGTAGTACAAATAAAATATTTTGTTTGTTTCTTTTCATCTAAAATCCCAAAAATATGTATAGAAAACTCTAAATTGTGGTTCCTAATCATTTATCTATTCATTCAACCATAATTTATTTAAAATTCTAGAAGTCAGCAATGCAAGAGTTAGAAACAAGATGCATGTAACTATTGTTGTTGTTTTAGTGCTCTCAAGTCATTATCAACTCCTAGCAACCATGAGTCTGTAAATCTTCACAGAAGCAGAAAGCCTTATCTTTCTCTGGATTGGTGGATTCCAACAAAGAAAAATATGGTTGGCAGCCCAACCAGTGCTCCACAAAAACAAATGAAGTTTCCAATCTCCTAGATTGTATTCTAATTAAAAGAAAATTTCAATAAGTAAATAGATGATGATTAAGAAGCTTCATGAGAAAAGTTGTGCTGTTGTGGTGGTGGTGGTTATGTACCATGGAGTTGGTTCCCACTCATAGCGACCCTATATAGGATTTCTGAGGCTGTAAATATTTTCGGGAGCAGAAAGCCTCATCTTTTTCCCACAGAACTGCTGGTAGTTTTGAACTGCTGACCTTAAAGTTAGCAACCCAACCCATAACCACTAAACTATGATCTTATGCAAAACAGAACAAAATATTGTCCATTCCTGTGCCAACCTCAGAATCATTGCTATGCTTGAACCCATTGCTGCTATAACAGTGCCAATCCATCTTGTTGGCAATCTTGCTCTCTTTCCATGATCCTCCACTTTATGTCCTTCTCCAGGGACTTATCCCTCCTGATAATATGTCTGAAGTAAGAGAGATGATTCTGGCCATACTGGCTTTAAAGGAGCATTCTGGATGTACTTCTTTCAACATAGATTTGTTTGTTCTTCTAGCAGTCCATGGTACTTTTAATAGTCTCTTCCAACACCGTAACTGAAATGCATTCATTCTTCTATGGTGTTCTCTAGTCATTGTCCAACTTTCACATGCATATGAGGTTATTGAAAATACCATGGCTTGGGTCAGGCACAGCTTAGTCCTCAAACTGATATCTTTGCTGTTAAACAGTTTAAGAGGTCTTCTGCATCAGATTTGCCCAATGTAATATGTCCTTTGATTTCTTGAATGCTGCTTCCATTAGTGTTGATGGTCAATCCAAGCAAAATGACGTCTTTGACAATTTCAATCTTTTCTCTATTTATCTTGATGTTATTTACTGGTCCAGTTGTGATAGTTTTTGTTTCCTTTACATCTAGGTGCAACCCATACATAAAACTATAATCTTTGACCTTTACTATTAATTTTTTAAGTCCTCTTCCCTTTTAGCAAGCAAGGCTGTATCATCTGCATATCACAGGTTGTTAATGAGTCTTCCTCCAATCCTGATGCCATGTTCTTCTTCATATAATCCTTTTTCTTGAATTATTTGCTCAGCATAGAGATTGAATAAGTATGGTAAAATAATACAACCCTGTCTCACATCTTTCCTAATGTTAAACCATCCAGTGTTCCCTTGTTCTGTTCAAACAACTGCCTCTTGGTCTATGTACAGATTTCTCATTAACACAATTAAGTGTTTTGAAACAATCACTTTCCAGAGTGTTGTCCATAGCTTGTCATTATCCACACAAATGAAAACTTTTGCATAGTCAATAAAGCCCTGGTATTCTCTGCTTTCAGCCAAGATTCATCAGACTTCAGCAATGGTTTCCCTCATTCCATGTCCTCATCTGAATCTGGCTTGAACCTCTGATAGTTCTCTGACAATGTACTATTGCAGCCGTTTTTAAATTAGCTTTAGCAAAATTTTACTTGCACGCGATATTAATCATATTGTCTGATGATTGCCGCATTCCATTGAGTCACCTCTCTTTTTAATGGGTACAAATATGGATCTCTTCTAATCAGTTGGCCAAGTGACTGTCTTTCAAGGTTTTTTGACATAGATGAGTGCCTACAGTGTGCCACTTCAGTTTGTTGAAATATTTCAATTTGCATTCCATCAACTTCCGAGCCTTGTTCTTTGCTAATGCCTTCAGTGCACCTTGAACTTCTTCCTTCAGACTCCTGATCATATAGTTGCTCTTGAAATGGCTGAACATTAACCATTTCTTTTTGGTACGGTGACTCTTTATAATCTGTTCATTTTGTTTTGATGCTTTCTGCATCGTTTAATATTTTGCACATAGGATACTTCAGTATGGCAAGATGACGCTTGATTTTTTTCTTCAGTTCCCTCAGCTTGAGAAATGCTAAATGAATTCTTCCCATTTGGTTTATTAACTCTAGGTCTTTTCACATTTCATTATAATGTTTGTCTTTGTCTTGATGAGGATCCCTTTGAATTTGTTTTGTTCAGCTCTTTTACATCCTCATCTTCCATTTGCTTTAACATATCTATGCTGAAGAGTAACCTTCAGTCTCTGACATCATTTTTCATCTTTTCTTTCTTTCTTTTCTCTTTAATGATCTTTTGCTTTCTTCCTGTATGATGCTCTTGATGTCATTCCACATCTCTTCTGGTATTAGGTCATTAGTGTCTAATTTACCAAATCTATTCTTGAGATGATCTCTAAATTCATGTGGGACATGTTGAAGGTCATATTTTGGCTCTTGTGGACTTTTTAAATTTTTCTTTGTCTTTAGCCTGAACTTGCATATGAGGAATTGATGATCTGTTCATTCAGTATATTTTTGTTCTGTTTGAACAACTAACTCTTAATCTATGTACAGGTTCTTCATGAGCACAATTAAGTGCTCTAGAATGTCAATTCTTTGCAATACTATTCATGATGTTGTCATGATCCACACAGTCTAAAAGCTTTGCATCGTCAATAAAATGCAAGTAAACATGTTATGGTATTCTCTGCTTTCAGTCAAGGTCTACCTGATATCAGAAATTATATCCTTGAATTTCTGGCAGTTCCCCATAGATGTATGGTTGCAGTCCTTTTTGAATTATCTTGAATACAATTTTGCTTGTATGTGATATGAATGATATTGGGTACCTTTTTGGTTATATTGTTGTGTCATCTCTATTTGGATTAGCAAAACATTTGAAATTCTGATATATGAATAAAGCATTTTAAACTATCAGTTTTTTATCTTACTATTTTCTCTTCTTAGAGAATCCAAAATTGTAAGTTGTTCTGGTGTATATCTGAAGGAAGCAAATACCTCCTGTCATTTACTACTGGTCACAATGCACACACACAAATACCCACATACCTTAGAAGTCTGAGAATGAAAAGCACTGAAATGGAAATTTTAAATATATGGATTTTTTTTTTAACACTGAATACTACTATTAGTAAGAAAAATCAACCAATATAAACCAGCATTCATTTTAAAATGAAAAATACAAAATACATTCCTATGTTGTTGTTCTTAAGCATTATTGTATTAGCTCTGACTTATAGCAATCATGAATAAGGTTTCTGAGAAGAAGCTGGTGGGTTTGAACTGCAGACCTTGTGGTTTACAGTTCAGTGATGATCCTACAGTGCCACACCAGGAGTCCTATATAGGAAAAAAACTAAATCCTTGGACTGGCAGTTTAAAACTACTTATCATACTGTTACACAAATAAAAATGAATTCTATTATTATTATTATTATTTTGCAAATTACTCAACACCCATGTGCGTTAGTTTCCGGTGTGTGCTTTGCATGTATATATTATTTAAATGGACATGTTGTATACAGGGGGAAAAAAATGACAGTATTTCCAATCCTTAATTAAATAGAAATCAGTACAATGCTCCAAGAAATGCTTTCAGCACTATAAGATAGATCCAACTGAACTTTAAATGCATTGAATAAGACAAATTATCCTATTATTATACATACTCAAGGGGAACAGAATAAACTACACTTGATAATATAAACTCTAATTTTGAGAGGGGAAAATCCTTTTTAAAAATGTGCTATCCAGATGTGTCTTTATGAAGGAAATATGAGATACTTCCTCGTAACTATCACCACCCAACTCCTTGACATCTTCAGAATGAAGAGGAAAATAACTGCCTCATTTTAAAACTGAATTTAATACTTCAGTGATTTTTGCATAATTGTGTAACTTTCTTAGTGACTCTCCATAGGTTGCATTACCTAAATGTTTTTATTAAGGGTTATATAGTACTATAGTGAAATTGCTTGTTCTTACTGATCTGCATATCATGAAACTGTAAGCTTCAAGAGAAGAGAGTGGCTTGTTTGCTATTCTTTAAATTTGGGTTAAAATATATATAACATAAATTTTGTCATTTTAAGTATTTTCAAATGTGCACTTCAGTAGTATTAATCCTATTCACATTGTACAATCAGTGTTGCTATTTCCAAATCCCAAACAGAAACTCAATCTTTATTCTGCAGTGACCCCTCTTTCTCATTTTGCCTCAGCCCCTGATAAACTCTGATCTTTCTGCTTCAACTAATTTGCTCACTATGATTATTTTATATCAGGGGAAATACATATTTATCTTTCATGTCTTCTTTATTTCACTTGTTGTGTTGTTGTTAGGTGTCTTCGAGTAAGTTTCAACTTATAGCAACCCTATGTCCATTGTTGAAACTACTGTGTCAATTCATCTCCTTGAGGGTCATTGTCTATTTCACTGACAATCCACATACCAGTTATGATGTCCTTCTCCATGGGCTGATCATTCCTGACAACAATTACAAGGTACAAGAGATAGAGTCTTGACATCCTTGCCTCTAAGAGCATCTGACTGTATTTGTTCCAAGACACATTTGTTCATTCTTCTGTCATTGTCCATCGTATAGTTAACATTATTTTCCAACATGGTAATTCAAATGCATCAATTCTTCTTCAGTCTTCCATATTCATTTTTTAAGAGATTTTACGTTCATTTGAAGCAACTCAGAACACCATACCATAGTTTGAGTCTGGCAGGACTTAGTCCTCTAAGAGATCTTCTACAGCAGATTTGCCCAAGGCAATATGTCTTTTATTTTGTTGACTCTTGCTTCCAAGAGCATGGATGTGTATCTAAGTAAATTGAAGTCTTTGACAACTTCAACCTTTTCTCCATTAATCATGTTGTTGTTTATTGGTCCATTTGTGACCATTTTTGTTTTTGTTACATTGAGGTGTTAAGTGCTTCAAGTTCTCTTTGCTTCCAGCATGCAAAGTTTTGTCATCTGCTTTGTAGGTTGTTAATGAGCCTTTCTCCAAACATGGTACCAAGTTCATCTTCATCTAGTCCCAACTCTCCAGTTATTTGCTCAGCATACAGACTAAATAAGTATAGTGAAAGCATACAGCCCTGCCAGATACCTTTTGTGATTTTAAACCATTCAATATCCCTTCATTCTTTTCAAATAAATCCATTTTGCCTTGCTTGAGGATCTTGCTGTTATGGGACTAATGAATATTTCTTGGTTCTGCTTATGATTTGCATTGCATTCCATGACACCTGGACAATCCCATTACTAATCGGCTTCTCAGGTGGAGGGAACAAGATCCTTCACCTGCAGGAAAAGAGGGGAGTGTGAAGCTCTCATTCAGTACTTGTGCTGAGTGACACACAGTCCATGGGGGAAACATGAACAGCCTTGGAAACCCTATGCAGGATTTCTATGAGTTGGAACTGACCCCAAGGCCCACTAACACCACTACCACCACCACCACCACCACTGAAGCTGACCTAACAAACTGGCATATAATTGTTTAATAGCTTCCTCAGACCCTTTTTGTAATATCCACATTTTCACTTCTAATTTTAGTTATTTGATTATCCTGTCTTTTCTCTTACTTAGATTAATAGAAAGTGTAGTAATTGTTTAAACACATTTTATTTGGAATAACTAGCATGTATGAACTGGCATCCGAGTAGCAATCTTTAATGACGTACCATCTTGTGTCTGTGTTTATGTGTTGTAGTTTGGATGAATTCTTCACACATATATTAAGTTCCCATTCAACAATTTATACACATTTTGTTTCCTGGCATTGGTTATAATCCTTTCAATGTTTGACTTTGTTTTTATAATTCATTCTGTACTTCACTCATCTGTCAATTTGTCGTACTATGGTTTCTTGTGTGTTTCTGTGGTTCTGGAAGTTCTGCCATTAGTATTTTAAAGACCAGCAAAGTCACCAATGGTGGTCAAATTTCAGCAAAGCTTCCAGACTGAGGAAGGAGAGGTAGACCATTACTGAAAAGTTAACCACTGAAAAACTTATGAATACCAGCAGAACATTCTCTGAAAAAGTGTGAGAAGATGATATCTTAAGGTTGGAAGGCACTCAAAATATGACTGGGGAAGATGCATCCTCAAAGTAGAGTCGAATTCAATGGCATGGACAGAGCAAAGATTTCAAGATACTCATTTGCTGCTGGGGCACAACTCAAAATGACAAGAAACAGCTGTAAACATCCACTAAAAACTGGAAGGTAGAATGTATTAAGTATGTTGTTGTTGTTGTTAAGTGCCGTTGAGTTGGTTCTGACCCATAGTGACCCTGTACAGGGTTTCTGGGGGTGTAAATCTTTACGGGAGTAGAAAGCCTCATCTTTCTTCCATTGAGCGGCTGGTAGTTTCGAACCGCTGACCTTAAGGTTCGCAGCCCGATTTGAAGTCATCAAAAACAAAATGAAACATACTTTCGTGGCATCAATAAGTGAGTGGCTCAAGTGGTTCATCAGTTTGTTGAAAGATTTCAGTTTGTATCGAATCACTTCCTGGAAACTTGTTCCTTACCAGTGCCTTCAGGGCAGCTTGGACTTCTTCCTTCAGTACCATTGGCCCTTGATCATGTATTTCAGTTTGAAATGGTTGAATATCGACTATTTCTTTTTGTTATAGTGACTCTGTGTATCTCTTCTATCTTCTTATTATGCTTTCTACATCATTCAACATTTTGCCCAATATTTTGCTCAAGTCAAGGCTTGAAATTTTTCCTGTTCTTTCTGCTAGAGATATTCTGAGCCTGTTCTTCTCTATTGCTTTTCTAATTCCAGATATTTGCATATTTCCTTATAATATTTGACTTTGTCTTCGAAAGAGGCCCTTTGTAATTTTCTATTCAACTCTTTTACCTCCTCATTTCTTCCATTTGCTTCATAATCTCTATGATGGAGAGCAAGTTTCATAGCCTCTCTGACATCCATTTTGGTCTTTACTTTCTTCCTTGTCTTCTTAATTATCTGTTTCTTTCTTCTTGTATGATGCCCTTGATGTCATCCCATAACTTCTCTGGTTTTCGGCAATTATTGTGTAATGTGTCAAATCTGTTCTTGAGATGATCTCTAAATTCAAGTGGAATATGTTCAAGGTCATATTTTCAGATCTTGTGTACTCTTTAAAATCCTCTTCATCTTCAGTCTGAACTTGCATATAAGTAATTGATGATCTTTTCTACAGTCTGCCCCTAGCCTTTTTTTGGCAGATGATATAAAGCTTTTCCATCATCTTTTCCCTCAAATGTAGTCAATTTGATTTCTATGTATTCTTTATGGTGAGGGTCCACATGTATAGTCAAAGTTTCTGATGTTCAAAAGAGGTAATTGCAAAATTCTATCATGTGTTCTCCAATAAAATTTCTGTCACTAACTCTGTATTTCCCAACTATATATCCTTCCTCTTTGTTTCCTAGTCACCAGTAATTATCGATTACTTTTGCATTCTAGTCACCAGTAATTATCAATACATCTTGATTGAATGTTTGATCTACTTCAGACTGAAGATGTTGTTAGAATTCTTCAGTTTCACCATCACTGACTTTAGGAGTTGGTGCATAAATTTGAATAATAGTGGTATTAACTGGTTTCCTTGTAGGAGTATGGCTATTTTCCTATCACAGACAGTATTAAATTTCAAGATACGTGTTGAAATGTTTCTTTTTGATGATGAATGTGACACCTTTCCTCTTCAATTACCCATTCCCTGAATAGTCAACCATGTGATTGTCAAGTTCCAGATAGCCAGTACCCATCCATTTCAGCTTATTATTGCCTCGGATACTGATGTTATGCATTCCACTTCATTTTTAACAACTAACAAGTTTGCTAGATTCATACTTTGCACATACCATGTTCTTATTATTAATGAATTTTTATAGCTGTTTCTCCTCATTTTGATTTTTGCCCTAGAAGCAAATGAAGTTCCCCAAACCTTAACTCCATTTGCATTATCATAGTCAATTCTACTTTGTAGAAGCAGCTGTTCCCCAGTCATATTTTGAGTGCATTCTAACCCGAGCACCTCATATTCCACTACTATACCTGACAATATTCATATGCTATTCATCATGTTTCACTATTCAATATTTTGGTACTATCTGACAGTGTTTCACTGATATTCATAAGGTTTTCAGTGGCTAAACATTCAGAAGTAGTCCACTTCTTCTTATTTCAAGCCTGCCTTAGTCTTGAAGCTCAGCTGAAATCTGTCCACTGCCAGCATTCAAATACCAGTGGCATAGCATCAAAGCAACATGCAAGTCACAACATGAGACAAATTGACAAACTAATGATGGCATTTGTGAGATGAAATGGACTGGGATTGGACATTTAATCTTACAATCATATGGTGTACCATGCTAGGAATGACAATTTGAAGAGGAATGGGTGGCATTCACTAGCAAAAAGAGCATTTCAGAATCTATCTTGAAATATAATGTTATCTGTTATAGCTTAATATTGATATGCCTAAAAGGAAAACAAGTTAATATCACTATTATTCAAATGTATGCAATAATCATTAAAACCAATGTAGATGAAATGGGAGAAGTCTTCAGGACTCCTGGTGTGGTGCTATAGGATAAGCACTGGACTGCTAATCACAAGGTTGGTGGTTCAAACCTATCAATAACTCTTAGGAAACCCTATAGAGGATTATATGAGTTGTGACCATTACAAAGAACGGTGCCACAATGTAAGGCAGAAATCATCAGACAACATCATTAATGTCACATGAAAATAAATTTTTGCTAAAAATAATTTGAAAACAACAGTACATTGACAGGTAACTGCCAGAGGTTCAAGCCAGATTCAGACAAGGATGTGAAATGGTGGATATCATTGCTGCTATAAGATGGACCTTGGTTGAAAGCAGAGAATACCAGAAAGATATATACATGTGTTTATTGACTATGCATTCTTTTGACTCTGTGCATCATGTCAAGCTATGGACAACATTGCACAGAATAAGTATTCAGATTACTTAATTTTGCTCATGAGGAAACTGTACATAGATAAGAGGAAGTCATTCAAACAGAACAAAAGGCTACTGAATGTTTTAAAATCAAGAAAGGTGTGCGACAAGGTTGTATTCTTTCACCATACTTATTCAACCTGTATGCTGAGCAAATAATCCAAGAAACTGGGTGATATGAAGAAGAATGTGACATCAGGATTGGTGGAAGACTCGTTAACAACCTGTAATATACAGATCATATAACCTTGCTTGCTGGGAGTGAAGACGGTGGTAAAATACTTACTGATGACGAACAAAGGCTACATTCTTCAGTATGGGTTGGACCTCAATTTAAAGAAAACAAAAATCCTTACCACGGAACCAATTAATAACATCATGACTGGTGGAGAAAAGATTGACGTTGTCAAAGACTACATTTTTCTTGAATCCACTATCAACACTCATGGAAGCTACAGTCAATAAATCAAATGATGTATTGCACTGGGAAAATCTGAACAGGGGAATACTGAATGGTTTAAAAACAGGAATGGTTTGTGCAAGAATTGTATTCTTCACCACGCTTACTGAAGCTACATGCTGGCCAAATATCCAAGAAGCTGAATTATATGAAGAATGTGGCATCAAAATTGCATGAAGATTCTCTAGCAACCTGTGAAATGCAGATGGCACAACCTTGCTTGCTGTAAGATAAGAGGACTTAAACTACTTGCTAATAAAGATCAAATACTACAGCCTTCATTCAGAAAGGAATGCACCCCTATGTAAAGAAAATGAATATCCTCACCACTGGACCAATAAATAACATCATGATAATTGGAGAAAAGAGTGAAGTTGTCAAAGACTTAAATTTGTTTGGATCTACAATGAACACTCATAGAAGTAGCAGTCAAGAAATCAAATGGCATATTGAATTCGGCAAATCTGCTGCAAAAGACTTTTTCAAAGTGTTCAAGACAAAATATGTCAGTTTGAGGACTAAGGTGTGACTGATGTAAGCCATGGTATTTTTAATTGCCTCGTATGTATGTGAGAGCTAAACAATGAATAAGCAAGACTAGAAAAGAATCGATTTACTGGTAGCTTAGTGGTTACGAATTGGGCTGCTAACTTCAAGATCCGCAGCTCGAAATGACCAGCGGTTCCATGAGAGAAAGATAAGGTGTTCTGCTTCCGTAAAGATTTACAGCCTCAGGAACCCGGTGCTGGGTCGCTATGAGTCGGAACTGACTCCACGGTACTTAACAACAACAACAAAAACTATCCAAAAAGTTAGACATTTGAATCTCTCCCCAGAATCAAGGAAAAAAGTTGTGGTGATCTATACCATAAGAGTACAACCATAGAATTCTATGGACTGCAGTTCTAACTTGATACATGTGGGCTAAGCAGGAGTTAAAATCAACTTGACAACAATGGTTATGAGGCATAATAAGTAGGATTACAATCCAAGACATGATAAAACTGAACCGTCAGTTTTCCATTTATTATAAAGCACTTACTCTAGAATTTGTGCTCTTGTTCGGGGGCTTTACTATGGATTGGATGCAGTCAGGTAATTTTATGAGTGGGTATCTTACTTTTATGGAGCTCTCATAGCATAGTGGTTACAAATCGGGCTGTGAACCGCAAGGTCAGCTGATGGAAACTACCAGCTGTTCCACGGGAAAAAGATGAGGGTTTCTGCTCCCGTAAAGATTTACAGCCTCAGAAATAGTGTACAGGGTCACTATGAGTCAGAACCAACTCCACAGCACATAACAACAACAACATCTTATTATTAATTAATGGATGTTTCCCTTTGGACTAATAAATAACTTCAAGATCAATGGAGAAAACATCGAAGTTGTCAGAGACTTCATTTTACTCAGATCAACCATCAACACTCATGGAAGCAACAGTCAAGAAATCAAAAAAGGCAAATGTGCTGCACAAGACCTCTTTAAAATGTTCAAGAGTGAAGATGTCAGTTTGAGAACAAAGGTGTACCTGACCCAAGATATGGTATTTTCAATAGTCTCATATGCATGTGAATGTTGGACAATGATTAATAAGGAAAATCATAGAATAACTGATGCATTTGAGTTATAGTGTTGGAGGAGAATATTAGAAGTACCATGGACCACCAAAAGTACAATTAAATCTGTGTTATAAGAAGTTCAGCCAGAATACTCCTTGGAAGCCAGGATGACCAGATTTCATCTCTCATACTTCAGACATATTATCAGAAGGGACCAGACCCTGGAGAAGGGCATCATGCTTGATTATGAGAAAAAGAAAGACCCCCAACAAGATGACTTGGTACAGTGGTAGCAGTAATAGGCTCAAGAATAGCAGTGACTGTGGAGTTGTTACAGAACTAGTCGGTGTTTCGTTCTATTGTGCATATGGTTGCTATGAGTTGGTACTGACTCAACAGCACCTAACAACAACAATCTCTTATATCTTATTATGAAGTAGAAAGGCTAGATACAGACTAAAGATGAAGCTGGTAGAGAAGCAGTAGTGTTTCATAGCAACCGAAATAGGAAGCTGGATCATCATTTTCGTTGGAAAAATTCTCATGTTTTTGTCTCCATTCAAACACAATTATAGAGTAGTCCTGTTTTTTTTTTTCCTTAATCTCCCACAATCATGGACTGTCATGCCTTATAATAATTTTCTCTGGAAACTTTTAGATTTCATAGAGAACAGCAGAGTCTAAGGAAATATCTGGTCAACTCCTAACTCTACTAAGACCATGTGGTGAATAACTAAGAAACCAGGTTTTCTTGAACCTTGAACAACATACTAACCACCAGTTGAACCCATCAAGTATGACTAAGCATAGGCCAGGACAGTAGAGAACCACCAGCTTAACCTACAGAATTCTGAGCATATAAAATGGTTGTTGTTTTGGAATTATTATGGAGACATAGTATTTTCAATAACCTCATATGCACTTGGAAATTCTACTATGAATAAAGGATACCATAGAAGAATTGATGCATTTGAGTTATGGTGTTGGAGGAGAATATTAAAAGTACTATGGACTTGCAAAAGAACAAACAAATCTGTGTTGAAAGAAGTATATCTAGAACACTCCTTGTAAGTCAGGATTGCCAGACTTCCTCTCTTATACTTTGGCCATATTATCAGGAGTGACCAGTCCTTGGAGAAAGATACCATGTTTGGTAAAGTGGAGTGTTGATGAAAAAGAGGGAGACCCCCAACTAGATAGATTGGCACAGTGGCAGCAGCAATGGGCTCAAATGTAGCAACGATTGTGAGGTTGGCCCAGGACTGGTCAGTATTTTGTTCTGTTTTGCATAGGGTCACTATGAGTTGTTGCTGACTCCATGGAACCTAACAACAACAACAGCAACAACATTATGAAGGCATAAATATCTGTACTGACACAGAGTAAACTCATCAAACATATACAAGTACACTTTTCCAAAAGGAAGATAAGTCTGTTGAAAGTTAAAAATGGTTTTAAAAACCCAGAAAATAGCAACATTTGTATTATGAATTTTGAGAAAGCATGCAGTCTTCAAGTGAAAATTTTCTTCTGCCATTAAGTTCTAACAGAAATTTTAAGCAGGAAATTAATAGCTTTAAGTTCCATTATTGACTGCAAGACAGTTTTTTACAATAAATATGGTAAGATGTCCATTTAACAATTTCTAAAACTGAGGTAGGCACTGGGCCTCAGCTCCCAGAGTACACATCTCATTCCAAGGACAGAGTTCACATTCCAGGAGCTGAACAACAGACCTCCTCAGACCCACCTGTTTGTCACAGCTAACCTCCTCCAGTTGCAGATTCACCTCTTGGAAATAACAAAGCCCCAAGGTTCTGGTGTGGCACTGTGGATTAATGTGTCAGACTGGAAAATCATTTGAACTGCAAGGTCGGTGGTTCAAGCTCACCAGCTGCTCCTTGGAAACCCTATACAGGATCACTATGGGTTGGAATCTATGGCAGTTAACAACAACAACAAGGTTAAAACTTACTTGCTTCTGCTTCTGTAAACTCCCCACCTGCTCACTGTTCCCTCCCCACTGTATGAGTAGCAAATACTAGCCTTACACTTGCTCTTTAGTGCCCCAAAGACCCAAACTATATAAACTAGGGTCCTTCCTATCAACGGGTCTCAGTCTCTGGATAAGAATTCGCTGAGCCACATGTTGGCACAATAAAGTCCTTCCTTTGTTATAACCGGTGTAGCATCGGGAACTCCTTCAGACCCACTCTGGTAACAAAATGATTCTTGATATAAGGACATATATTAAACATAAATGAAGGCACTTCTTAGAGAAACTAAATATACCTGTCCCAAATTACCAATCTTTTGATCTAATTTGATATAAGTAGACAACATGGAAAGTTTACATTCTAAGCTGGAAGAGGTGAAAAAAAGGAAGAATGAGGCACCAATGTTAACCTGGAGCTATTCTGTTGAGGTGAGTGAAGAAAGATAAGACTAAGATTACCAGATCACCTAGAAGGAGCACCCAACTTTCAAAAAGAACTGTATGGTCAAATGGTTGTTCAACAAAAGAAATTATGGGCTCACTGTATTCAGGAGTGGCAATGGCTACTTTTGTAGGGATCTGAAAGAGAATTCTGACTTTCTTTCTGGGACTAGTATGGCTTTTTTCACTCTGTGTAGCATTTTTGTGCATAAGAAAGGACCTACATCAGTTATCTCAGCCATCTTTGTGGCAGCACCCTCAAATGAAAGCCTTGTAGACTTATGTCTATGGTCAATTTAATATAAAGCTTCACACTCCTACCCCTGGGTTGACTTGGGGACATATAAGAAAACTAGAAGGATATGATCTGAGGAAAAAACAAGTCGATCATATACTTAGTATAAAACAACAAAATGGTGTGATCATGGAATTGAGAACTGTTGCAAAAGTGTGTTCTCTTCCCTAGGCATTCTGGCTCTTCAGTGCAATGCTTTAAAAAAAAAAAAAAAAAAAAACTTAAAAGCTGGAATCTGAATTAGGCAAAGTTGTGTCATTTCCTTGTGGCTTCTATTATCTCAAGAGCTGAGGCACCTGAGGTTTTCCTAAAGCAAAAGAAACAGGAAACCACCGGATCAAGAGTCTGGCTGGCAAGAAGACAGATACTAAAACTGTGCTTATGATGTCTGGAATGGAGACAGCTGTAATGGTGGTGCTGGTGATGGCACAGGGCCTACAGGCCTTTCAAGGCCCAGCCTGGCAGGCAGCAACTATTGAGGCAAAGATTTGCAAACTGCTGAGGTAATAGATATGGAAAGGGGAACAGATGAGCTGAGAAGTGTTTCAAATCTCATTGATGCAGCTATAACTGCAAGGCTGGGGGGAAAAAAGTGAGTAACAGGGAGGGTCAGATCATAGGAAAGACATAAAATAAGTTAAAGACTTGGTATTACTTTTAATTGTGAGTAACTCTGTTTTAAGGTACGTGAGGTAACCTTGCTGCTTTTACAGACAAGGCTAGAATGAGAGCAGTGACCTTGGAGCACTGTAATTTAAGCTAGCTAATTGAGTTGCAAATAATGGTATTCAGAGGACTGGGTATCAGAAATAATTTCTTAATTAGAACAGGTGGCCTCCAAGTGGAAATGTAAAAGTACTAAATTAAGACACAAAACTTTAATTGGTCAGAGTAGGCAAAAAGCAATTTCTTTTTGAAACTTCTGATTAAAATATGGCTGAATCTATGTATGGCCAGGAATGCAGTACTCTTCACCTGTGGTATTACTGTTGTCTGAGTATAACAATTCCTTGTTCAAAATCCTCCACGTATTACAGGATGATTAAGATCCCTGCTCCCAGGCCACTATAAGACATTACTTAGTGCCTGAGCAAAACTGTGTTTCCACATAATTAACAAAACAAAATAACCAGGAAATGTATCACCTAAATGTGTATTTCCTAAATATAGACTAAATATGTTTTAGTCAATTGTTAGTATACTGAATTAATATGTTCTTGTGACCATGCTGATGTAGACTTCTGATATAATTTTGATGAGTGAGGAAATGACCACTTTGGACTGAAGCTAATTGGAAAAAAAAAAAAGACTGGGGTGGAATTAAAGTGGATCTGAATCCAATTCAAGGAAACATTTTTAAGGAAAAGGTATTTTTCTCACATTTTCATAGATTAAATGGTTTTAAAATACTACTTCTAAAGTATCTTGGGTTAGGGTTGTTGTTAAGTGTGGTCGAATCGGTTCTGACTCATAGCGACCCAGTATAGGGTTTCTGAGGAGCAGTTGGAGAGCTTTAACCACCAACCTTGTGGTTCAAACCAACCTTGCAGTCCAACACATTACCCGCAGCACCACACAGGGTGACTGGATACGTATATCTCCTTTCAATACAAAATGATTTAAATTTAGGTAAGAGGTTTCAAAAATAAATAAACCAAGTGGCAAAATTAAGCATTCCTTCCAAGAAGAGCTCAAGAGGGAAGTGAGAGAAGATAAAGATATTGTTGAGAATGCTGAGCCCCTCAAAAAATTCAGCTGAAACTTCTGTAATGCAGGCCAAAGAGCCTTCTACTCAGAGAAATTCGGCACTAATGAAAGTGACTCCCAGCACCCTGTGACGCCAACACAAATGCCTTCTTCACAGACAGTCCTAATAATTGCCCGACATGAGTTCCCTACACCTGTTAATTGACAAGCAAAACAAAAACTTTAGGACTTAGAAGTATAACACAGAAAGTGAATCTAAATTAGTTAATTCATACAGCATGGCTTTTGTTAGTGTACACCCATGGTAAACCTAATGCAGTAATCCGACCCACATCCAAGGCCAAGGAGTCTGGTACTGATAGCGTTCCACTGCTATTCACAAGGTTTTCCATGACTAAATATTTGGAAATAGCCCATCCCTCATTCTTCCTTGACTGTCTTCATCTGGAAACCCAGCTGAAGCCTGTCCACCATGGGTGACTCTGCTGATATTTAAAATACTCATGGCATAGCTTTCAGAAAAGAACACAATTTGAGTTTCATGAGGATGCAAAACATCCATTTTAATGTGGTATAAATCCAAGAACACAGAATTCCTTGGGGATGAGTTGCTGTAGTTCTAAGATGCCATCCAACTGGTTGTGACTCTGGTAACCGTAGGTACAACAGAAGGAAACACTGCCTTGTAGAGAAATGGAAATACCACCTTCAGAAGGGTGTAGACCTAAATCTAGGATATGCTGAGAAACGATAGCTTCACATTTTGATATATTTGTTTAATCAAGGTTTCTATGACTTTGTAGTGATACTTTTAGACTTGTCCTTGTACATACAGATATAATATAGGAACACTAGGAGCTCTGGTAGCATAGTGGTTATGAGTCGGGCTGCTAATCTCAAGGTCAGCATTTCAAAACTGCCAGTATTTCCGTGGGAGAAAGATGAGGCTGGCTTTCTGCTCCCGTAAATATGTACAGCCTTGGAAACCCTATGCTGGGTCACTATGGGTAAAAATCGACTCGACAGCACTTAACAACAACAACAGATTGCAAACCTGTTGGTGGTTCAAATCCACCAGATGCTCCTCTGAAATCCTATATAAGGTCGCTATGAGTCAGAGTTGACTTGGTGGCACTTAGAAACAACAGCAACAATCTTTGACAAATGTTGTACATTTGCATTCAATTTTTCCATAATAATTTACTATTTTATGTTGTTATTTGTATAATAAAATACGAGTCTAAAGTTATATAAAATTGCATGTAATAACATTAAGCATAAATATAGCAAGTTATTGCAACTTTTTATTAATTAAATGTTAATCATTTGCTGTTGTTGTTAAATGGCATTGAGTCGGCTCTGATCCATAGCGACCCTGTATAGGGTTTCCAAGGAGCAGCTGATGAGCTTGAACTGGCAACCTTATGGTTCAAACCGACTCTGAAGTCCAGCGCATTAGCCCACAGTGCCACACCAGGAATCGTATTAATCATAGTATTATAAAAATATGCACGTATTCCACTTAAATGTTAGGATACAGCTAATCTTTGATGGTCTTAGATATTTCCTATGGAGTGAATTGTGTACCTGCCAAATAAAGATGTGGAAATCCAAGCCCTGTGAATGTGACCATTTTTATTATGTTAATAAGATCATCCCAGAGAAAAATGGGTTCTAAAATTAATACCATTTTAGTGATGTCTTATAAAGAGGAGTACAGACACAGGGAGACACACAGGGGAACACAGAAACCATGTGAAGATACATTTATAAGCTGTCTAAAAATGCCAACAACTACTTGGGGCTACAGAAGCAGAAAGAAGCAAGCTTTCCCCCTAGAACTAACAGAGAGAGAGAGCTCATAGAACTTTACTTAACAATATTTTTTGTTGTTGTTAGGTACCATTGAGTCGGTCCCCACTCATAGCGACCCTATGCACAACAGAACAAAACTCTGCCTAATCCTGGGCCAGCCTCACAATCATTACAATAGGAGAAAGTAGATATTTCATAGGTCTCTGCATTGTGTGTATGCTGACAGTTACCCTCATTCAGATGGTTACCTTTGTTTTGTCTTTGTTCTATTTAATAATTAATAAAATGGTGTGGCGCTGTACATTAATGTGCTGGAGGGACTGTAAAGTCAGTTTGAACTACAAGGTCGACAGTTCAAGCTCACCAGCTGCTCCTTGGAATCCCTATACAGGGTCATTATGGGTCAGAATCTACTCAACAGCACTTAACAACAACAACATAGAAAAAAGGAGTCCTGGTGTAGCACTGTAGGATAAATCACTGGACCTCAAGGTCAGTTCTAACCACAAGATTAGTGATTCAAACTCATCGGCCGTTCCTTAGAAACCCTATACTGCGTCCTGTAAGTCAGAAATGACTCAATAGCTAGTAACAACAACAACAGGGGAAAAAAGAAGATAGTAAATATTTATTTTCAAGTTATCTATATAAGGTCTTTAGCATCTCTTCACTAAGTCCCTTCACTAAGTGACACAAACACTTGAGAGCTTGATAATTAGTTAAAAAGTTGGCTATTTGAACCCACCAAGAGGCACCTCAGGATATAGCTCTGACAATCTGCTTCAGAATGGTGGCAGGCTTGGAAAACCTAAGGAGCGGTTCTGCTGTGCACGATGTGGTCTCCGTGAGTTTGAATTGACTTGACAATAACCACCACCAGCAACATCCCTTTCAGGAAAGGTCATATTTCTTTCTCCCTCTTTCCAGAACTCATTCAGATAAGATGCTTGAACTGAAACCACAAGAAGTGTATATATAGACTTATTAGCCCATGTATGTATATATATAAATATTTTTGTTGTTAAGTGCAGTGGAGTCGGTTCTGTTGTAGCAAATCTGGAGGTGCAAGAAAGCAAATGGCACTCAGAATGGTGGAGGAACAGATTTATTTGGCTAGCCAACCCAGAGAGGCCTATGGGTCTCTAAGTCTGGGCCCCGTTTTT
>NW_006408519.1:16821162-16821690 GCF_000296735.1 Chrysochloris asiatica | reverse complement strand
TTCAAGGTAGCATAGTATTCCATTGTGTGTATGTACCACAGTTTGTTTATCCATTTTTCAGTTGATGGACTCTTTGGCTGCCTCCATCTTTTTGCTATTGTAAATAGTGCTGCTATGAACATTGGTGTGCATATATCTTCTCATGTTGTGGCTCGTATTGCTTGTGGGTAAATACAAAGTAGAGGGATTGCTGGATCATAAGGTATTTCTATTCACAAACTTCTGAGACAACATCGTATTGCTTTCCAGAGAGATTAGACCATTTTGCAGTCCCACCTGCAATGCAGGAGTGTCCGAGTCTCTCCACATCCCCACCAGCATTTATTGTCCTCTACTTTTTGATCTTTGCTGTTATTGCTGGTGGGAGATGATATCTCATTGCTGTTTTGATTTACATCTCTCTAATTGCTAGTGTTTTGATTTACATCTCTCTAATCTCTCACGTAGAGGGCCTGGAGGATTTGAGCTGCTGACCACGAGGTTCACAACCAGGTTTTTGTTTGTTTGTTTGTTTGTTTGTTTGTTTGT
>NW_006408519.1:16820536-16821062 GCF_000296735.1 Chrysochloris asiatica | reverse complement strand
GCTAGTGATCCTGAACATTTCTTTGTATGTTTGTTGACTGCCCAGATCTCAGTGTCTGTTCATGTCCTGTGCCCATTTTTTAATTGGGTTATTTGTCTTTTTCTTACAGAGGTGTTGTAATTTCCTATATATTTGAGAAATTGGTCCCCTGGCTCTGTTTCTCTTTGTTCGTGAGTTTTCATACCAGTGTTTTTCCAGGGGAGGGAGAGTGAGAATAGTCTCACAAGGATGACAGATAGAGTAGTGGGATTTACAGGTGGAAGCCTCAGTCAGTTAGATAAGGATGTACCCTGGGTGTTAGTTTCTTTGTTGCACCTGTAGACCATAGAAATGCTTTCTCCCCTTCCTCCTCTGCTTCTTGCCCTCTTCAGTTCCAACTCATAGAGACCCTGTATAGGGTTTCTGAGGAGTGGGTGATGAGCTTGAACCACTGACCTTTTGGTTCAAACCAACTGTGCAGTCCAGTACATTAATGAATAGCACCACACCAGGGATCCATATATAAAAAAATGTATAAGCATACATG
>NW_006408519.1:16816852-16819766 GCF_000296735.1 Chrysochloris asiatica | reverse complement strand
ATATATATAACACTGTTAAGTGATGTTGAGTTGGTTTTGGCCCATAGTGACCCTGTATAGGGTTTCCAAGAAGCAGCTGGTGAGCTTGGACCGCCAATCTCATGGTTCAAATTGACCTTGCAGTCCAGTACTAACCCACAGTGTCACACCCGGAGTCTTTTGTTGTTGTTAAGTACCGGCTAGTGGGGTCAAACTGACTTTGCAGTAGAGTACATTAACCCACAATGCCATACCAGGGCTCATGTACACAAGGAGCCCTGGAATTGTGGATTATATACTGGGCTGCTGACAGCAAGATCACTAGTTGAAATCTACCAGTTGCTCTACAGAAGAAAGATCAGGCTTTCTGCTCCCATAAAGATTTACAGCCTCAGAAACCCTATATAGAGTCTCTATGAGTTGGAACTTCTCAGTGACACATAACCACAAATACCACCACTATATATATATATATGAACCCATATATTTGGCAGAGCTTCCAGACTAAGACAGACTATGAAGAAGGAGAGTCCGATTACTTCTGCATGGTCAACCACTGAAAATTATATGAATCATTGTGGATCATTGTTAGGTAAAGTACTGGAAGATGAGAACATTATCATTGTCAGATATAGTTCCTGAAGATGAGCCCTCAGGTTGAAAGTCACTTAAAACACGACTAGGAAAGAACTGCCTTCTCAAAGTAGAGTTGGCAATAATGACATGAGTAAAACTTGTGGGATTTATTTGCTCATGGGGCATAACTTAAAATGAGAAGAAATAGCTACAAACATTCATTAATAATCAGAACACAGGATGTACGAAGTATGAATCTAGGAAAATTGGAAGTTGCCAAAAATGAAAAAGAACACAGAAAGTTCAATATCCTAACCACTAGTGAGCTTATGGCTAGGATATTGAACTTTCTGTGTTCTTTTTCATTTTTGACACTTAGCCACTAGTGAGTCCTGATGTGGCACTGTGGGTTAATGCACCAGAGTGAAAAGCCATTTGAACTGCAAGGTCCGCAGTTCAAGCTCACCAGCTGCTCCTTGGAAATCCCATACAGGATCGCTGTGGGTCGGAATCGACTCAATGGCACTTAACAGTGAGCTAAACTGAATGGCAATTGAATCTGACCATTTTATGGTTTACTAGGCTGGAAATGACTAGTTGAAGAGGAATGGAGTTGCATTCATAGTAAACAAGAACATTTCAAGATAGATCTTGATGTATGATGATGTCTGGGGTTGGATAATGCCCATAGGCCTATAAGGAATAGCAGTTAATCTATTATTATTTAAATTTACACACCAACCACTAAAGACAGTGATGATGAAATTGAAATCTGAGTTTCTCAGTCTGAAATTGATTAAACATGCAATCAAAATGCATTGATAATTACTGGTGATTGGAATGTGACAGTTGGAAACAAAGAAGACAGATCATGGTCTTGGAGACAGAAATGATGTTAGAGTTGGAAAATATGGCCTTGGTGATAGAAATGATGCTAGAGATTGCATGATAGAATTTTGCAAGACAAATGACTTATTCATTGTAGTGTTTTGTTCTGTTGTGCAGTGATTTGTTTGTTGTGTGCCAGAACTGACTCAAGGGTGTCTAACAACAACAAACAAAAATGACTTATTCATTGCAAATACCTTTTTAAACAACATAAAGAGAAAATACACACGTGGAACTCAACGGAAGAAATACACAGGAATCAAATTGACTACATGTGGGAGACTACATGGAGAAGCTCAGTATCATCAACCAAAACAAAATCAGAGGCAGATAGGAATAGACTATCCATTATTCATATGCAAGTTCAGACTGATGCTGAAGAAAATCAAAACAAGTCCAGGAATGCCAAAATAGTATCTGGAATATTCCACCTGAATTTAGAGACCATCTCAAGAACAGATTAGATACATTAGATACTAATGTCCGAAGAGCAGAAGAATTGTGAGATAATAACTAAAACATTATACAGAAAGAAAGCAAATGGCATTAAAAAGACAGGAAAGAAAAAAAGGACAAAAACGGATGTCAGAAGAGACTCTGAACTTTGCTACTGAGAATAAAGAATCAAAATGGAAGAAATGAGCAAATAAAAGAGCTGAACTGAAAATTTCAATAGGCAGCTCAAAAGATAAAGTCAATTATTACAATGAAATGTGCAAAAATTTGGAGTTAGAAAAGCAAAAGGGAAGAAAACATTCAGTTTTTGTCAAGCTTAAAGAAATGAATAAAAATTCAATCCTAGACTTATAATATTGAAGAATTCTATGAGCAAAATATTGAATGATGCAGAAAGCCATCAAACAAAAATAGAAGGTATACACAGAATTAATTTACCAAAAAGAAATATTCTGTGTTCAACCATTCCAAGATACGATCAGAACCGATGGTACTGAAGGAAGAAGTCCAAAAGCACTCAGACTGAAATTTTTTTCAACATATTGATACATCACTGGTGGCGCTCACTCATTTATTATAAGAAAATTGGAAGACAGCTACCAGACCAACCAATTGGAAGAGATCCATATCTATACCCATTTCAAAGAAATAATTTGGAAATTCCAATGCAATGTGGAAATGATTGAACAACATCATTAATGTCACATGCAAGTAAAATTTTGTTTAAGATCATTTTAAAGATTGCAATACCACATCAACAGGGAACTGTCAGTAATTCAAACCAGATTAAGAAGAGGACAAGAAACAAAATATACCATAATTGACATCATATTGACCTTGAATGAAAGCAGTTGTTGTTGTTGTTGTTAGGTGCCATGGAGTCAGTGTCAACTCATAGTGACCTTATGCACAGCAGAATGAAACACTGCTCCATCCTGGACCAACCTCATTATTGCCACGCTTGAGTCAATTGATGTTGCCACTTGGCCAATCCATCTCACTGGGGGTTTTCCTC
>NW_006408519.1:16810290-16816388 GCF_000296735.1 Chrysochloris asiatica | reverse complement strand
AATGTTGTTTATTGGTCCAGTGGTGAGGATTTTTGTTTTATTTACATTGAGATGTAATCCGTACAGATGGCTGTGCTCTTTGATCTTCATCAGTAAATGTTTTAAGTCCTCTTTCACTTTCAGCAAGCAAGGTTGTATCATCTGCATATCTCAGGTTGTTAATGAGTGTTCCTCCAATCCTGATGCTATGTTTTTCTTCATATAACCCAGATTCTCGGATTATTTGCTCAGTATACAGGTTGAATAAATATGATGAAATAATCAACACTGTTGTACACCTTTCTTAATTTTAAAACATCCAGTGTTCCCATGTTCTGTTTGAACATCTGCCTCATGGTCCCTGTACAAATTCCTCATGAGCAGAATTAAGTGTTCCAGAATACTCCTACTTCAGAATATTGTCCATAGCTTGCCATGATCCACACAATTGAAAGCCTTTGTGTAGTGAATAAAGCACAGGTAAACATCTTTCGGGTATTCTCTGCTTTTAGCCAAGATCCATCGGACTTCAGCAATGATATCCCTAGTTCCACAGCCTCTTCTGAATCGAGCTTGAACCTCTGGAAGTTCTCTGTCAATGTATGCTTGCAGCCGATTCTGTATTGCCGTATGTAAAACTTTACTCGCATGAGATATCAAAGAGATTGTCCAATGATTTCCGCATTCCATTGGATCACGTCTCTTTGGAATGGGCACAAATATGGATCTCTTCCAATCAGTTGGCCAAGTAGTTGTCTTCCAAATTTTTTGGCATAGATGAGTGAGTGCCTCCTATGCTGCCTCACAATCTTTCTTGAAATATTTCAATTTGCATTCCATCAATTTCTGGAGCCTTGTTCTTTGAAAACTCCTTCAATGCACCTTGGACATCTTCATTCAATGTCATTGGCTCTTGATCACATGCTACCTCTTGAAATGGTTGAACATCAGCCATTTCCTTTTGGCACAGTGACTCTGTGTATTCCTTCCATCTTCCTTTGATGCTTTCTGCATCATTCAATAATTAGCCCAGAAACTCTTTCAATAACTAAAGTCGAGGCTTGATTTATTCAGGTCCCCCAGTTTGAGAAATGGGGGACCTGAATAAATCTTCCTTTTCGATTTTCTGATTCCAGATTTTTACATATTTGGTTGTAATATTTGACTTTATCTTCTTGAGCTGATCTTTGAAATTTTCTGTTCAATCCTTGTAGCTCCTCATTTCTTCCATTTGTTTTAGCATCTCTACACTAGAGAGCAAGTTTCAGTGTTTCTTCTGATATCTATTTTGACCGTTTCCTTCTTTCTTGTCTTCTCAATGACTTTTTGCTTTCTTAATGTATGATGTTCTTGATGTCATCTCAAAATTCTTCTGGTCTTCAGTCTTTAATTTTCAATGTATCAAATCTGTTCTTCAAATTATCTCTAAATTCAGGTGGTATATATTCCAGGTCATATTTTGACTCTTGTGAACTTGTTTTCATTTTCTTCAGCTTCAGTTTGAATTTGCATATGAGCAATTAATGGTCTGTTCCATAGTCTGCCCCTGGTCTTGTTTTGACTGATGATATGGAGCTTTTCCATCATCTCTTTCCACATATGTAGTCAATTTGATTTCTGTGTATTCCATCTGGTGAGGTGTATAGTCATCTATTATGCTGTCTAAAGAAGGTATTTGAAATGAACAAATCATTGATTTTGCAGAATTCTATCATGCGTTCTCCAGCATTATTTCTATCACACGGCCATATTTTCCAACTACTGGTCCTTCCTCTTTGCTCCCAATGTTTGCATTCCTATCACCAGTAACGATCAATACATCTTGATTGCATGTTTGGTCAATTTCAGATTGAATAAGTTGGTAGAATTCTTCTATTTCATCCTCACTGGCTTTAGTGGTTGGTACATAAATTTGAATAATAGTGGTTTTAACTGATCTTCCCTTTAGGTGCATGGATATCATCATATCGCAGACAGCGTTGTACCTCATGACGGATCTGAATATATTCTTTTTGATGATGAATGCAACACCATTCCTCTTCAATTTGTCTTTCCCGGCACTGTAAACCATGTGGTTGTCAGATACAAAATGACCAATACCAGTCCATTTCAGCTCACTAATGCCTAAGATATCAATGTTTATGCATTCCATTTCATTTTTGACAACTTCCAACTTCCCCAGATTCATACTTCATACATTCCATGTTCCAATTTTCAGTGGATGTTTACAGCTATTTCTCTTCATCTTGTGTTGTGCCCCATCAAAAAATGAAGGTCCCATGAGTTTTACTTCCACAGGCTTTACTCCATTCACGTCATCATGGTCAACTTTGTTTTGAGGAGGCAGCTCTACCCCAGTCGCATTTTGAGTGCCTTCCAACCTGAGGGGCTCATTTTCTGGCACTATACCTGACAGTGTTCTGTTATTTATAAGGTTTTCAGTGACTAAATATTCGGAAGTAGTTTGCCACTCATTCCTAGTCTGTCTTCGTCTGGAAGCTTATCAGAAACCTGTCCACCATGGGTGACCTTGCTGGTATTTAAAATACCGGTGGCATGCTTCCAGAATCACAGCAAATCATGAGTGACCACAGTACGACAAACTGACAGACGAGTGGTGGTGACTAGAAGCAGAGAAAACCACAAAGATGTTTACTTGTGGTTTATTCACTATGCAAAGCCTTTTGACTGCCTGGATCATGACACAGTATGCATAACTTGCAAATAACAGATATTCTATTAATTTTGCTAATGGGAAATCTGTACATAAAGCAGGATGCAGTCATTAAAACAAAACAAGGGGATACTGAGTGGTTTAAAATCAGAAAAGGTATTGGCCAGGACTGTATCACTTCACTGAACATACTCAATTTGAATTCTGAGCAAATAATCCATGAAGCTAGATGATATGAAGAACGTGGCATCAGGAATGGAGGAAGACTCATTAACAACCTGCAATATTCAGATAATACAATCTTGTTTGCTGGAAGTGAAGAGGATTTTAAAAACTTACTTTTGAAGATCGAAGACTACAGCCTTCAGTATGAATTGCACCTCAATGTAAAGAAAAAAGAAAAATCCTCAAAAACATACCAATAAATGATAAATGAAGAAAAGAATGAAGTTGCCAAAGACTTCATTTTACTTGAATCCACAATCAACACTCATGGATGCAGCAGTCCAGAAATCAAAGGGCATATTGTCGTTGTTGTTGTTATGTGCCGTGGAGTCGGTTCTGACTCATAGCAACCCTGTACAGGGTTTCTGAGGCTGTAAATCTTAACGGGAGCAGACAGCCTCATCTTTTTCCCATGGAGCATCTGGTAATTTCAAACTGCTGACCTTGCAGCTCGCAGACCAATTCATAACTACTATGCTACCAGAGCTCCTTAAGAGCATATTATATTATGTTTCACAAGACTTCTTTAAAGTATTCAAGAGCAAATATATCAGTTTGAGAAATAAGGTGCACCTGACCCAAGCCATAGTAGTTTCAATCATTTCATATGTATATGAAAGCTTGAGAGTGAATAAAGAAGTACAGAACAGAATCCATGAATTTAACTTATGGTGTTGGACAAGAATATTAAAAGTACCATGGGGTGCCAGAAAAATAAACAAATCTGTGTTGGAAGAAGTACAGCCATAATATTCCTTATCAGCCAGGATAGCTAGACGTCATCTTTCACACTTCAGACATGTTATCAGAGGAGCTGGTCCCTGGAGAAGAAGATTATGTTAGGTAAAGTGGAGGGTCAGCATAAATAGGAAGACCGTCCCCTACCCCCCACCCCCAGGAGATGGATTGGCATAACAGCAGCATGAATGGGCTCAAACAGAACAACAATTGTAAAGATGGCGCAGGACGAGGCAGGGTTTAGTTCTGTTGTGCATAGAGTTGCTATGAGTCAGTTCCAACTGGAAGGCATTTAACAACAACCAGAACCCAGGAAGTTAAAGTTGGATGTAAATATTGGTATATGCAACCATATGTATCTGTATGCATTAAGGTCAGGCTGATGTCTTCAGTGTCAAACCTTTATGACACATCCTTGTTTATTCTTGCTTTTTATCCTTGATTATCTGTGGCTTTCTATTCCAACAGTTAGAAACCTGGTTCCCAGCCTCTACCCTTTGGTTAGTTAGTGTCAGCTAATGTAGCTAGAAGTTTTGACAGCCAGCAGCACAAGTAAACCTAGTGCCCATACCTTGTTTTCTAAAACCACTTTCCAATTTAAAAAGCCAAAACCAAATCAGGGCTACTTGAGAAATGGCTCAATACTGAAGTGGGGCAGAAGACATACAAGATGAATCTGGCACACTTTATACTGTCATAAAGTAAGAAAGTGTTTTCAAAGGAAGAAAAAGCAATTACAGAGACATATCATAGTTATACACAGGAAAATTGAAACTTGAACAACTAATCAAATAATAACCTAAAGTATTTTTAAAAAATTAATGAGTCCATATAAATAAGCAAGTAAGAGAAAGACACAGTTTTTATGGGAAAATTCTGATTAATTTATGTGAATTATCTGCCTTGAAGGAGGCTAAGCATGTCTGACAACTCAAGTGTGGGATGTACATAGTGACTTTCTTCCAAAGAATATCATATGGCAAGAGAACTAAATGGTACGTTTACAGTGACAAATCCTGACAAACATTACATCAACCAGTTAATCAAGGTTATCATCGACAGAAAAAAGCCAACATGATAATGTATTCCCTTCATATAAAATGATGACACTTTTTCTCTGAGATCTTTCTCCTAAAAACCTCTTTAAAACATCAAAAAGCAAAGATGTCTCTTTGAGGACTCAGGTGCGCCTGATCTAAGTCATGGCATTTTCAATCTCCTCATATGCATGTGAAAGTGGGCCAGTGATTAAGGATGACCAGAGAAGAACTGATGGGTTTGAATTATGATATTGGCAAAGAATATTGATTATAACATGGTACGCCAGTAGAATGAACAGATCTATCTTGGAAGTACAGTAAGAATGTTCTTTAGAAGCAAGGATACTGAGACTTGCCTCATATACTTTGGACATGTTATCTGGAGAAACCAGTTCTTAGAGAAGGACATCATGCTTGGTCAGTAGAGGATATTCAAAAAAGAAGACCCTCAATAAGATGGTTTGATACAGTGCTGGTGTGAAGATGGCACAGTAGCATGTACTATTATGCATAGTGCTCCTATGAATCAGAAGCAACTGGGTCGCAACTAACAACAGCAACAACACCAAAAATGATGTTGAAGAGATATCTTCTCATTTGTTTTTTTTTAACTGTATCAAGTGTCACTAAGCATCTCTATTGGGATGTAATATGATACATTTCTGTTAGATTTGTATTCCAGAGACTTGGGCCTCCCAGTCTTAGAATTTGTGCTTATGGAATACTGAATACCTGAAGTCATGCTCTAAGTAGTTTACTTTTTTTTTTAAAGTATCAAACCTAAGGCCTCCTAGTAGAGTTTATTAAGCTCAAAAGTTGAGATAACATCATTATAAAGTATTTTAATGAGGTGTTTTTTTTTTAAATTCTTGAATAACTATATGAATGTTCTCTTGAGTATAGTATCTTTGAGGGGAATAAAATAAACAAACAAAAAACAGTAAGAAAGAATAGCAAATGGAAAGTGGAAAGCATCCTTAACAATAGTTCAATATGACAATTGTTTATTGTATGCCTACTATATGCAAGGTGGAGAGACAATAGAGGTGCTTTATATCATTGTCTCACTTTAAAGAAACAAAAGATACATATTCATTTACATCCTTTTCAAAATTTGTTGTAGTGAGATATAGAATAAAATTAAAAGCATGCTTCCTCATGAATTACCTTAGTGACAGATTTTTCACTTTAATGATCTAATTAGTGATTTCTAGTTCATTCATGGGAGTATGGTGGCTCCGGAAGATAAGCACTGGACTGCAAACCACAAAGTCAGCAGTTTGAGCCCACCAGCCACTCCACTGGAGAAAGACGAGGCTTTCTGCTCCCACAAAGATTTTAAAAGCCTTGGTACCCCCACACAGGGTTTCTATGAGTTGAAACTGACTGAGAGCAGTTAACAACAATGACAATGTAACATTTATATAAACAACAATTTTTTT
>NW_006408519.1:16808560-16809710 GCF_000296735.1 Chrysochloris asiatica | reverse complement strand
CTAGACTGCAAAGTTATTCACTCCCCTCCTTGCTACAGAACATCTACCTTTACATTTACAACCCTCACAATCAATCCTGATAACAGTTTTTCACTATTGTACCACAAGAGACCCAACCGCATTTCATTTCATCAGCCCTGCCCAGACTGATTGGATACTAGTCAGTGGAGATTCTACCTTCCTTCATGCCCTTGGAGTCTAGGTTCCCTCTTGAAAGCTTGTAAGTCAGTCACTTCTTGCCTTTGTATCCCCCCTGCCCCCATTTTGGGTAGCCAATGTCCAAGTTGCCCCTCCCTATCTACTCTGTGTATAGAGGGGGTGGAAATGATCCTTGCTGTAAGGATTTGTTCCCTATTTTGAGGTACTGCATCCATAGGTGTAGGTCAAGTTCATCAAATTGTATCAGATTACTCTTTTTTTTTCCTCTTCTTTCTTTTTCTGGTTGAGCTCTGATCATCCAGTCATTGAAGCCAGGTCAAGTGGGTATTATCTGCAAGTGTAGGTGTTCTTGTGCATATGCCCTCTGTTCTTATCAACTGGATGCTTCACTCTCCACTCTAGTCCTCTGTGGCTATGTCACTGACTCTGGGCCTAGGAGTCCCCAGGTCTTGCCACACTGCTGGTCAACCAGGTCTCCACTAGTTTTCACAGAAGTTTATTGAACATTGCAGGTCTTAGCTTGCAGCTTCATTGCTGTTTTCCCTCACTTCCCCTTATCAGTGACGAGTGTGGTCACCAATCAAAGCATGTATTCCCATTGAGTCTTAGTCTTGGAAGGGGGTTTATACTGAGGGGGCCCACCCACTTTTCTTGATGTCTCCTGGGCAACCAATTTGCTTGTTCTTGTAGTAACAGTCAGTCTGCCTAGGTTGTTTTGTATTTTTCCTGTAGGTCTTTCAAGAAGTATCTTCTGTTCTTCTAGCCTCTCCAGGCTGGTCTGCTCGTCCTTTCAAGTGGAAATTTCCCATCTCTGAAGATCTGGATGTGGTTCAGGCTTCCACATATAGTCTTATGTAATGCTGAGACTCCGCAGAAAGCCTCCTTTACTGGGCACATTGTAGCCCCATTTTAGGTATTCCAATCAGTTATAAGCAGAAGATGGACTTACAAGCTTTCTATGGTGATGTTTCTGGCTATTCCTTTCTCTCCC
>NW_006408519.1:16805981-16806866 GCF_000296735.1 Chrysochloris asiatica | reverse complement strand
ATCCTGCTTTAGATAGGGCTTAAATTTTCGCCCAGAGTAAATGGGTCTCTCTGAGTCATATTTTGAGAGAAGCCATCTCAAATTGTCTAGTACAACATGTGTATCATCATCTGCTTTCATAAACCAATCAGCATCTTCTAAATAATGCTCATGAACATACTGAAAAGCTGTAATGGTTTTCCAGTATAGCTGGTCTCTGCCTTCTTTAGTTTTTAATCCCACAGCCTGGGAGTCTATTTTCTTCTGAACTAATAATAAACAACACAGTATTACCACGTTGGGTCCACATAGCTTTGACATGTTTGGCCTTATTCTCTAGATTTTGAGGCCCTGTCGTTACCCAGTAGAGAATTTTAACTTTCTGATAGAGTTTTTCAGAGATGTCTGTGTTCTCATCTGTATGTCGGCTGGCATCTGCATTGAAGTCCATCTGCCCGTCTAGATGAGTACATCCAGTATCATCCAAATGCCTAGCATGGGGATCATTATACAGAATATTCGTCTGGGTGTCACCCTGTTCACCCAACAACATATTACATAGCTGAGAACATTTTTAAAAATCCGATTGCTGACCCACAGAGAAATGTTAAAAAATTCAGCCAAGATTTAGAGGCCATTTCCCGAAAGTATATTTCTGACATCAGCAGCGGCTCACTCACGTCCCTCCTGGGGGCGAAGAGAGGACGACACAGGGCCAGCTACTCTCTGGGCAGCTGCAGAGACGCATCGGCCGCTAGCCAGGGCAGCCCGCTGCCGCCTAGATCAGCAAGGGCAGCACATGCAGAAACTGAGGTATGCCATGAGCAGGCTCCTGCCCACTCGCTTGCTCCACCCTTCCCCAACTCGTCCAGGCCATTGACAGAGGTCTCCTAGCGCCAACGTCCC
>NW_006408519.1:16802984-16804636 GCF_000296735.1 Chrysochloris asiatica | reverse complement strand
CCCTGTGCAGGGTCACTATGAGTTGGAACCAACTCCACAGTACTTAACAACAACAACCTAGCTGTTTCGCTTCATTTTGAGTCATGCACCATCAACAAATGAAAGTCCCATGGGCTTTACTCTTACAGGCTTTACTCCATTTGCGTCATCACTGTCAACTCTACTTTAAGGAGGCAGCTCTTCCCCAGTTGCATTTTGAGTGCCTTCCAACCTCAAGGGCACATTTTCTGGCAATATATCTGAGTTATCTTTAAATACACACTTAATTTGGCAAAATAATTTTGTAGTGTTTAAAACTGCATTATTCTTGCAGTGGAAACTATTTACATCTCTGGAACTGTTTTAATATTTCTTAGGATTCTATCTTATGCCTTCTGATATGTCCCCATTCAAGATTCCCTTACATCCCCGTTTTCTGATAGCACACATCTTAATTTTTTAATTAAATGTTTGTAGCATCAGTATCATACACTTCCCTAATCACAACATCCCTACATTTTACTGATACTCACATTCTAAACCTAATATAGCAGTGAGGTGCTGTGGTTTAATACACAAGATTGGTGGTTCAAGCTCACCAGCTGCTCTTAGGAAAACCTATATAGGGTCGCTATCAGTCAGAACCAAATTGACAGCACTTAACAACAACAACAACAACAAGAAGAAGAGATCATTAAAATATTTTTAAATGCATTTTCAGTGCTCAAAATGCACAATGGACATTCACTTCCAGCTATGTGGTGAATTAAAACTCATTGTTGTCAAGTTGATTCCAACTCATAGTCATTCTGTTAAACAGAGTAGAATAGCCCTATAGAGTTTGCAAGGCTGTAATTTTTAGAGAAGCAGACTGCCACATCTTTCTCCCTGGAGCAGCTTGTAGGTTCCAACAGCCTACCTTTCTGTTAGCATCTAAGTGTTTAACAACTGCACTAGGGTTCCTTGTGAGGTGAACAAGGCATTCAGTAATATTCTTAAGACTTGGTTAGAGAAAGATCTGTGGTTTCTGTCTTCTTACATCTGACTGTGTTCAAAACTATTCCATTTTTATTGTTCAGTTTATAAAGTAAATAACATATGAGCAATTTGTAAGGAAAATATAAAAGAGTAAATCAGAGACATTTGTACTAAACAAAAATATCCAAATGTGAAGCTACTGTTTCTCAGCATATCTTCATCTAGGTCTTTTGAAGGCAGTGTTTCCATCTCTATATCCCTTCCCTGGCATATAGAGCTGTAGGGTATGTACTAGACTGCTAACTGAAGGTTTGTAAGTTCAAACCCACCAGCTGCTCTCATAAACCATCCACAGGATCGCTATGTCAGAACTGACTCAAAGGCACACAACAATAACAATAAAGTAACAATAGCCCTTCCCAGAAGAAATACTGATGGCATAGTGGGTTCTGTGTTGGGATGCTAACTACAAGATCAGCATTTTGAATCTACCAGCTGCTCCATGGGAAAAAGATGAGACGTTCTGTTCCTGTGAAGATTTATAACTTTGGAAACACTATACAGGGTCACTATGAGTTGGAATCAATTTGCGGGCACATAACCATCACGAACCCTTCCCTGAAGAATTCTGCAACTCTTGGATCGATACCATGTCAAAATGGAATACTTGGACATCCTTGAGGTTCTCAAAGCAT
>NW_006408519.1:16797398-16798219 GCF_000296735.1 Chrysochloris asiatica | reverse complement strand
TGTTTGCAGACGTCCAAATGTTTCTGCTTATGCTCTTCCATGAGTTATTTTGGTATCCATCTCACACAGGCTTTTAGAAGTTCAAGTCTGTAATGGATTATTTCATAGTCAGAGCCATGGCTGATTTGAATATGATTTGCCCCATACTCCACTGACACTCATCTATTGAACAAAATCATTTGATGTGCACACTCAATGTTGTCTTCAACCGTGGACGTGTATGGACATTTTAATATAATCTGAGTGTGGGTAATTTTTGACCCACCCTTATATAACAGTTATGTGACACTTGTGCTGCCTTGAATTTACTTGATATGGATTTTATCTCCAAAGTCTTCTTAACTCCCACCAAGCGTTTGGGTGGGACCATACAAATAAGGTATACAGGGCTCTGAGGCTGGGATTGGCTAGCTTTGAACTCCAGCTGTGTTTAAAAGAGCCGTCTCAGAAGCACAGGTGGAAGATACCAGGACCATCAAGAAGGAAGAGGATGAGTGAAGCTTGAGATCCCTATTTAAAGAAACAGCGACTGTCTGTCGGGGCAATGGCAGAGGTAATGGCTGAGGCGATGGCATGGCAAGACAGAGCAGCTTTGGGTCTATGGACTAAGTAAGGCTGAGTGACTACAGGCAGGAGACTGGCTTTAGAATGTGCCCTTTGGGCATTCACAGATGAACTTAAAGAGCTTTGTATCACTTGCTTGAGCAGGGAAGAGGTCAAGTGGCCACATGGCTGAGAGGTGGAAAATAAGAGTAAGAGATGCCTGCAGTATGGTGTTACTGGAGAACTCTTGCATCCTGAGTTGGTTTTGATCCTGAATT
>NW_006408519.1:16788032-16796996 GCF_000296735.1 Chrysochloris asiatica | reverse complement strand
GTTGATTTGATCATTTCTGGGAGAGGGAGAGATACTTATTTATAAAGCATGCTTCAAGTTATAGCTAATCTTATGAAACAGTTCTGACTATTATATTAGATGGAATAAAAGTGATTCTTACCAAAAGTATGACAGAAATCAAGGAAAAAGAGGGAAATAAAGAAGGAATGTACATTTCTAGCATATTCTTTTACTTTAAAAAATGTATCTCCTGTTCTAACTTATTTAAATTAAAGCAAAGAAGTGAACTATACAAATAAAATATTCAACCACTCACTAACACAAGTAGTATCCCTAAAGAAGATCAAATCCTAATAATAGTTTTAAATTTTTTATTAGTATGAATTATGTCCTGTCTGTAATGCCCTTCCCTCACTATTATCTTTATAAAAACTAGTTCTCATTATTCTATCAGCAGTTGCAATGTCAATTCATTTGACTCTACCAGGCAATAAGTTTACCAGTGTGTTCTTACAAAGCTGTGTTCATATAACAATTATATGTAAACGTTTGATCATAAGTTTCTACTGTCATGGCAGTTTCTTTCATTACACCATGAGATTCAAGAACCAACCATTTTCCCATCCAAACTGTGATAAACTCCCACCAGATTATCCACAACAGTGGAAACTAAAATATGCTATATAATTTACTAATTATATTTATTCAATTTGACAGTTAGTTCAAGAGACACTTTCCATTTCTTTTAGGAACTATTATTTCTTTACATATCCTTCTTATAGGTTATCTTAGAGCTGTGTTCTCTAGAGAAACAAAATCAAGGAAAAGTCCCAAGTCCTGAGCAGATGAGCCAATATCGGATGGTCAGATGGCAGGTAGGCAGGTCTTGCAGGGATGTCCAGCAGGAACATAGCATTGATTGAGCAGGTCTGAGTCCAAAGAACCAGAGGTTGGACGATGGGTCAGATGTAAGATCCAGACCAGTAGAGAGTAAGGAAGCTTTGCAGGAATGTCTAATATAGTGTAAACAAGCTACACACCCCCAAAACAATCTTTCAATTGATTACTTGCTCATTACAGACCTCCTAATGGAGTTGATTGCATTATATTAGCTTTCTTTATGGAAATAAAAGGAGTCCTGGTGTGGAGCTGCCAGTTGATGCGCTGGACTGCAAAGTCAGTTTGAACCACAAGGTCTGTGGTTAAACTCAACAGCCACTCCTCAGAAACCCTATACAGGTTCGCTATGGGTTGGAGCCAATTCCACGGCATTTAAGAACAACATTGAGGATAAATATATCTCAACTTCCAACACATTGAGAATCCTGGATTTGCGCCATATCAAAACAGCAGTCTTGGCATCGCTCTTTGTTATCTAATGCTGCTGTTGGTGGTGGTGGTGGTGGTGATAGCTGTGGAGTCAGTTCTGACTCACAGCGACCCTGTACAAGGTTTCTGAGCCTGTAAATCTTTACAGGAGCAGAAAGCCTCACCTTTTTCCCGCAAGACAGCTGGTAGTTTCGAACTGCTGACCTTAACATTCACAGCACAATTCGTAACCACTACGTTACCAGAGCTGTTGTTGTTAGGTGCCATCAAGTTGGTTCCAACCCATAGTGACCCTATGTACAATAGAATAAAACCCTCTCCAGTCCTGTACCATCCTCACAATTGCTGTCCATTGTTGCCGCCACTGTGCCAATTCATCTCGTTAGGGGCCTTCCTCTTTTTCATTGGCACTCCATTTTATAAAGCACCATGTCCTTCTCCAGGGACTGCTCCCTCCTGATAGTATGTCCAAAGTATGAGAGACCAAGTCTGGCCATCTTGGCTTCTAAGGAGCATTCTGGTTGTACTTCTTCCAACACAGATTTGTTGGTCTTCTGGCAGTCCTTGGTACCTTTGATATTATTCTTTAACACCACAGTTCATATGCATCGATTCTACAATCTTCTTTATTCATCATCCAACTTTCACATGCATATGAGGCTACTGAAAATAAAATTACTTGGGTCAGAGGTGCCTTAATCCTCAAACTGACATCTTGGCTGATGAACACTTTAAGGAGGTCTTGCGCAGCATATTTGCCTAATGCAATAAATCATTTGATTTCTTGACTGTTGCTTCCATGAATGCTGACAGTGGATTCAAGCAAAATGAAGTTTTTGATAACTTCAATCATTTCTCCACTTATCATATTATTTATTGGTCCAGTGGTAAGGATTTTTCTTCTTTACATTGAGGTGCAATCCACACTGAAGGCTGTGGTCTCTGATCTTTATCAGTATGTATTTCAAATCCTCTTTGCTTTCAGCAAACAAGCTTGTATCATCTGCATATTACAGGTTTTTAATGAGTCTTCTTGCAATGCTGATACCACATCTCTCTTCATATAATCTAGTTTCTCAGATTATTCACTCAGCATACAAATTGAATGAGTATGGTGAAGGAATACATCCCTGGTACACACCTTTCCTGATTTTAAACCATCCAGTGTCCCCTTGTTTACTCATCTGTCAGTTTGTTACACTGTGGTGACTTGTGCATTGCTGTAATTCTGGAAGTTATGCCACCAATATTTTGAATGCAGGCAGGGTCACCCATGGGGAACAGGTTTCAGCTGAGCTTCCAGACTAAGACAGACTTGTAAGAAGAAGAGGCAGACTACTTCTGTATGTCTAGCTACTGCAAACCTTATGATTAGCTATGAAACCTTGTCAGATAGCACCAGAATATATAATGTTGTAACATGATGAATAGCACCAGAATATGGTCAGCAGATAAGTTACTCAATTTGGAAGGAGCTCAAAGAATGACTGGGGAAGAGTTGCCTCCTCAAAGCAGAGTTGACTATAATGACGTGATGACAAAAATGGAGTAAAACTTTCAGGACCTTCATTTGCTGATGGAGCACAACTCAAAATGAGAAGAAACAACTGCAAACATCCATTAATACCTAGAACATGGAATGTACGAAGTATGATCTAGGAAATTGACAGTTGTCAAAAAGTAAATGGAGCAAATAAAAATCGATATCCTAGGCAATGGTGAGCTGAAATAAACTAGTGTTGACCATTTTGAATCTGACAATCACATGGTTTATTATGCTGGCAACAACAAATTGAAGAGGCATGGTATCACATTCATCATCAAAAAGAACATTTCAAGATCTATCTTCAAGTATAATGCTGTCTGTGATAGCATAATATCCATATGCAATAAGGAAGATGAATTAATACCATTATTATTCCAATTTATGCACCAACCACTAAAGCCAGTGATGATGCAACTGAAGAATTCTACTAAATTCTTCATTCTGGAATTGATCAAACATGCAATCAAGATATATTGATAAGTACTGGTGATTGAAATGAAAATGTTGGAAGCAAAGAGGAAGGATCAGTATTTGGAAATAAATGGCCTTGGTGAAACAATACTGGAGATTGCATGATAGAATGTTGCAAGACCAATGACTTGTTCATTGTAAATACCTTTTTTAAACAACATAAAGGATGATTATGCACATGGACCTCACCAGATGGAATCCTCAGGAATCAAATTGACTACATCTGTTGGAAGAGATGGTGGAAAAGCACTATATCATTAGTCAAAACAAGGCTGGGGCAGCCTGTTAAAGAGACTATCAATTGCTCATGTGCAAGTTCAGTCTGAAGTTGAATAAAATGAAAACAAGTCCAAGACAGCCAAAATATGACCTTGATCATTGAACATATCTAATGCTGCTATAATATGAATACCACCAGTGGATGGCTTTAACAACTAGAATTTTATTCTGTTATAATTTTGAAGTCTAGAAGTCCAAACTCAGAATTCTGGCTCATGGGGAAGGATTTCTCTTCTTTGGCTCTGAGTAAAGAAAGGTTCTTGCCTCATTCAGAATCTATCGACCCAGTATTCCTTGGAGATCCCCATACATCTTGGCATCAAGATGCACTTCAGTCCTGGCTCTTCTCTCTTGGTTTTCCTCCTCTGTTTATGTCTCCTTTTATTTCTACTAAAGCAAAAAGTGTTACATGCCACACCTTCAAAATTTCCCATAAGTAGGATCAGGGTGGTGGTGGGATTCAAGGTGGTGTATGCCGCCCTTAACCCTCTTATAGGCTGAACCACTTAAATACCCTTATGGGGGATAGGTACATCTCAACTGCCAAACCTATGAGAATCCTGGGCCAATCAAGTTGACTTAGAAATTTAGCTATCAGAGCATCCTTAAGGGACTTAAATTGTTTTCCTTTTTAATTTTCTCTGAGTTTCAGAAACAAAAAGAAGTCTGATGGGCAATATCAGGGGTGGATGGGGTAAGACTTCTCACAGAATTCTCAAAGGACAGCCCTTGCTGCCCTCGAAGAATGAACAGATACATTTTTGTGATGGAAAAAAATCCCTCAATACAACTTTCCTGGTCTTTTTCTCAAAATGCAGTTTTTAACTTTCTGAAAAGTTTTTCATAATCAACCCCTGTGATCATACTATATCTTTTGAGAAAATCTATTATGATTTATTGTTGTTGTTAAGGGCTATCAAGTTGGGTCCAATCTATAGTGATCCTGTACAGGGTTTCTGAGAAATGGCTGGTAAGCTTGAACTGCCGACCTTGTAGTTCAAACCAACTTTGCAGTCCAGCACATTAACCCACAGCACCACACCAGGATTCCCTATGACCCTTCTCTAGCCCCCCACTCCCAAAAAAGGAACCATAACCTTCTGACCTGACCTCTTTCCCTTGAATTTAACTGGCCCAGCAGATCCCCTCAAAGTCATTGTTTTGACTCTTTCCTTTTTTTGGAAGGCTTCTTATGGAGAACAAGACAAGTGTAGACACCTTGTGTTTGGAATAAACTGTTCATGTATAAACTGGAACTCTAGTAACAATATTTTTTACTTATCATATTATATTCTAATGATATCAGTATTTAGGTGAATAGTTAGTTACACATCCTTAAAGAAGGAAAAAAAAAATTATGCTCTATAACCCAAACTTAAGACATAAGGAAAACTTTTATCCTTATTATGTGGTAAGCATTGCCAGGAACACTTTGTTGGGTCCCATCTTTTAGAAGCAGTTCCAAATGAAAAAGCAGATGAGAAATGACCATTGGCAGCATGATGCTGTCTGTAAGCTGTCAACTTGTCATTTTCAGAGAATTACATTTAGTTTAAAATAGCTTTACATTACTTCAAATTCTGCTTTTAATATTATTTCTCATGAGTTGATTTCCCTATATGTACCAGAGATGATATATTTCTTATAGGAAGTATTTTTCTAGTATATTAGATATATTTTTACCCTCTTTAATTTTTCTCTAATACCCTTCAAAATTTATTTAATGTAATGCTTGCCTATAGTGGGATTTATTTTTTATGCACTAATTGGAAAACATTTTTTATGACATAAAATAAAGTTTCTTGTTGGAATCCACTGTACCACTTTGAAAAACTTAAAATGGACTCAGTAAATCTAAGTCAGGATCCTACCATAAAGTACATTCCTAAAGCAACTTTCATATTATAATGGGAACATTAAAGCAGAGAAAAAGTACTCATGTTTTCCTTTCTAGCTTCTTATGTTAATAAAGTTTCTAACTGCAAAGTAGATGGATTCTTTTGCAATATTTAAATAGACAAATTAGCTAGAAATTAAGCAACATAATAGTCTTCCAGAATCAAACGTAGAAGTAATAGAGCCATCAAAGTAGAGCTTCCCAAGGCCAATTTTAACTTGAAACATTTGAAAATCAAGCAATGGTTCAGGTTATCTAAAAATTTATTTGAAGAAATTTTCCTGACTTAAGTTATCTAGAAAATACTAGATGTATTTTTTGTAAGTTAAAGATATTGAAACCACAAGTCAACCTGAAATAGCATCTGTGAGGAGTGTTTTAGTGATTGGTTATCAGAGTGGAAGGCACCTGGAATATCAGTATTTTAAAAATAAATACTGAAATGCAATAAAAAAAAATTGAGCTTGTTTCTTATCTGATAAGAAATGCTGCTAGTTTCTGCCATAAAATTTCCCAAAACTTTTCATGTTGTTGTAATCTTCTCCTTATGTTTTCTCTTCGACCAATTGTTCTTTCAATTATATTTTCAATGAAAGCAGAAACTTTGCCTAACCTTTGCTTGTTGGTTACTGAAGTAATAATACAGTTTGTAACACACAGAAGTCATTCAATAAACTTTAAAAGTAAATAAATGAATTGGTTAGTTAGCATTGTCAGTGTTAGCCTAATGAATGAAAACACTGTAGAATTAATATTTCAACTTGTTAAGGGTGATAACATTTTTGAAAAGGAATTATGGTGATGGCTGTACAACATGACAAACATAATTAATGTCTATGAATTGGATGTATCCAAGTGGCATGTATGTATGAAAACTTGTTAATTTTATATTAGCATTATGTTCATCATGCTGTGCAGCCATTTCTTATATGGGGGCTTCAAAAGTGCATCGAAAAATACTATTATCTTTGAATTCCATTTTTCCATGTACATTTTGAAGTCCCCTCACATATATGTATACCACAATTAAAATGTTACTTATAGCATTTTACGAAAATGGTGCCAAAACGAAAGAAGGAAGCCCCTGCCCCTCCCAAAGCTGAAGCCAAAGCAAAGGCATTGAAGGCCAAGAAGGCTTTGCTGAAAGGCATCCACAGCCACAAAATAAAAGAAGATCTACATGTCATCCACCTTCCAGTGGCCCAAGACTCTGAGGCTTTAGAGGCAGTGCAAATGTGCTCGGAAGAGGGCCCCCAGGAGAAACCAGCTTGATCGCTATGCCATCATCAAGTTCCCTCAGACTACTGAGGCAGCCATGAAGAATGAAGATAATAACACACTTGTGTTCATTGTGGATGTCAAGGCCAACAAGCACTACATCAAACAGGCTGTGAAGAAGCTCTATGACATTGACGAAGCCAAGGTCAATGCCTTAATCAGGCCTGATCGAGAAAAGAAGGCGTATGTTTGACTGCCTCCTGACTATGATGCTTTGGATGTTGCCAACAAAATTGGGATCATCTAAACTGAGTCCAGCAGGCTAATTCTAAATATATATATATATTAAATACAAAAAAAGAGAGAAACAAATATTACTTATACATTGAGAGTTTTAATTACTAGAATCAAAACAAAAAAGATAAAAATTTAGAAAATTCCACAACAGTTATTGCTGGCTGGATTAGTTCAGTATATGGCAAGTCAGGTGATATTGTAATCAAACACTGAAACGATACATAGTGGACTTGGTCAAACACCCTGTACTTTGCCAATTTCTGGAAACTGTATCCTTTGGTTTCTTTCTGGATCGTTACAAATTTCAGTCCTCCCAGCAGGGAAAGCACTGAATTGTATTAAAGACTCATGGAGTGCTTTCAGTTTAAAGTATATAACTGAACATGGTATTTTAGCCACATGAAATCTTTTAAAAATTCATTTAAAGTGAATATTTGGTATTATACGACCAAGAAATTCTTACAAATGTGATACTTGGTTCTATTAGTCTATTAGGTTCCTGAAAGGGATCCAAATTCTTCTAAAATTAGTTTGCTTGTTTTTCTATTTAATCGTATGAAGTCTAAAGAATATTATTTCATGATAGGTATGGTAAGTTTCATTTTTATCTGTTGTTGTTAGGTGCCGACTAAGCAACCATGTGCACAATAGAACAAATCACTGTGCAGTCCTGTGTCAGCCACACAATTGTTGTATTTGAACACATTGTTGCTACTACTGTGTCAATCCTACTGATTGAGGGTTGTCTGCCTTTAGCTGACCCTCCATTTTACCAAGCATGATGTTTTCCTCCAGGGACTAACTAGTCCTTCCTGGTAGCAGGTCCGAAGTCTCACCTTCATTGCTTCTTAGGAGCATTCTGTCTGTACATCCTCCAAGACAGCTGTGTTTGTTCTTCTAGCAGTCCATGATCCTTTCTGTATTTTTCACCAAAACCATAATTCAAACTCATTTTAACTTGTTGTTGTTGTTGTTACATGTCATTGAGTAGGTTTTGACTCATAGCAGGCCTTCATAGAGTTTCTGAAGTTGTAAATCTTTGCAGGGCCAGAAAGCTTCATCTTTCTCTTTGGGGCAGCTGGCTTGAACCACTGACTTTGTGGTGCATAATCTAGTTCTTATCCAGCCGGACACTAAAAAATCCTTAATATCTTGATTTAGATAAACTTTTCAGACATAAGGAGACACTTTTCATTTCATTTGAATATTGTAACCAGTTCTCATACAAACTAAATACAACCTTTAGGATTAGATCAGTTCATACAGAGAAAAGCATACAGAATTAAGTAAAATATATAGTGAATAGAATTTTCTACATAGCTATTTGGGCCATATCTAACACTGACCTGGGATGCTGGACGAAGGTTATGTTATGATAGCCAATGTCCTTCCTGCAAATGGCCGCGTCCACCTTTAGAGCAGCCAGTTCCTTCTGAGTTTCTTCAAGCTCTGACAGGGAAGTTTTCTGGATGGCTGTTACTGTAAGAAGTCTTCTCCCATTAGTCACCAGTTTGTCATCTTTAGGTCAATGCCTGCTTGGAATACCTCCAGTCCTGACACAGTTTTATCTAGACAGGAAAAGTGAATTTATCTTTTTAATGTGCTATCTTGGAGTCCTGGTGTGGTGCTATAGATAAGTACTAGACTCCAAGGTTGGTTTGAACTGCAAGGTTGGTGGTTCAAACTCACCCAGCCACTCCCCAGAAACCACATGCAGTGTTTCTAGTAGTTGGAACTGACTCAACAACACTAAACAACAAAAATACCTTGATTTTCACATTGAAATGAAGTTTCCTACTTGATGGCACTTAACAACAACAACAACTTTGCTTATAGCATTTTATTTTTGTTTATCTCTAGCACTGCCTAAGGTAGTTAGGATTTTAGAACAGCAAATGTTTATTTAAAGTGAGATGATCATTTTAGAAATATAAACAATAAAATGTAAAACAAAATTCATTTAACA
>NW_006408519.1:16785773-16787817 GCF_000296735.1 Chrysochloris asiatica | reverse complement strand
TATATATATAACTAAAAAGGTTCATGGTTTAAAACTGAATTCTATATAAAACTCAATATTACTACAGAGTAAATTAAAATATAAATTCATTTATTTTAAGAGTTTCACAGATATATAATTTTTGGTAAACTGCAAATAGCAGAAGAATTCTTTAACAAGACTACTGGTCTAGTGGCCCACAGTCTATGATTTAATCTAAGGTGTACTTACAGCCTATGTTAGATCAGTTCCTCATTTGAAGAACAAACCCTGTTATAAGAATTTGAGCCCAAATGATTTCTAGACTTATTTCCAGTAGAAACCATTAAAGGAAGTAGGGTAGGAAAGTAGGGTATGTGAGGCATTAGCTTCAAGTACAAAATACAAATAGAAACCAAAAGAATCCTGAGTGATCAAGATAAATAATAGTTTAGTAAAATATTATACATAAAGTAAAATTAACCCAAAAGAATCCAGATTTTTTTAAATGTCAGAATGTCAATAAAGCGAAGTAGGATTGCTGTGTTATTTGCTTTAATAGCCTATGTTATTATGCAATACAATCAACTATTCAATCAGACTATCTACCAAGTAGGTTTATGGCAGTTGATAATGATATGTAAAAGGATCTCTGGTAGCGTAGTGATTACGAATTGGGCTGCAAACCTTAAGGTCACCAGTTCGAAACTACCAGCTGTTCGCGGGAGAAAGATGACGCTTTCTGCTCCCGTAAAGATTTTCAGCCTCGGAAACCCTGTATAGGGTCGCTATGAGTTGGAACTGACTCAATGACACTTAACAACAACAACAACAATGACATGTAAAAAGACTGAGCAACACAGGGCTTCGGATATTGTTGTGTATTATTTTGTTTTTAATTCTAAAGTTTATATGAAGTACTTCTACTTGAACTTATATGAAGTACTTCAAACTATGGGGAAATATTTTGATAAGTGTATGAATATACAAAGTAGATCTCTGGGTGATACAGACTAGAGCACTTGAGTACTAACCTAAGGGTTGATGATTTGAGGTGTGGCACTCTAGGTTAAGTTTGGACTGCTAACCATAAGGCCAGCAGTTCAAACCCACCAATTGCTCCTCAGAAATTCTATACCGGGTCACTAAGGAGCACTGCTAGCGTAGTGTGTTACGAATTGGGCTGCGAACCGCAAGGTCAGCAGTTCAAAATTACCAGCTGTTCCGCGGGAGAAAGATGAGGCTTTCTACTCCCGTAAAGATTTACAGCCTCGGAAACTCTGTACAGGGACCTATGAGTCGGAACCTACTGGTCGGCACTTAACAACAACAACAACAACAACAACAACAACAATGGGTCACAACCAACTTCCAACTTAATAACACTTAACAACAACAATGGTGGAAGAAAGACTTGGAAATCTTCCATAAATATTGTAGCCAGGAAAACTCTATGGAGTATTCCTAATATGCAACTCAGGGGTCTCCATGAGTCAAATCTACTCATTGGCAATGGGACTTTTTTCCAATGGAGTATGGATGAACATGTATTTTCCCTTTTGCCTCAGATATCACTGTTGCTCAGCATAGTGGTAAGAATCTAAGCAAAGGTGCAAATTCAGGTGAAATTCCAGACCCAGTCTAGTCCCTTGAGAAACACGAGAGCATTGAGGCAGTGACTTTAGGTCACCTCTAGAAAAAGGTGAGACAAAGATTCCTAGGCCCTTCAGATTTTCCATACATATATTCAACAATAACAACATCAATAACAACAATCACCCTTATTTTGTGAGCTTTGGCAAGCTACTTAAAAACTCCTGAAGATAATTCCTACCTGGACAACCTCACAGGTTTGGTATAAATGACAAATAAGACATAGAAAATTAACAATTCTTGAATTCAGATCTCTAACACTATCCACTAATAGAGAACAGATATAAGAAGGAGCAAGTGAGCCTAAAAGTAAATCTGAAATGGTTCTGAGTAAGTCAATACATTATCTTTACATGCACACATTTAAACTTACACATTCTATTCATAATAGTGGTTCTTATTTCCTCTCTGAGATGCTAGTTCTTCTTACATC
>NW_006408519.1:16724968-16784807 GCF_000296735.1 Chrysochloris asiatica | reverse complement strand
ATGGTCACTGTCAATCCATCTTGGTGAGGATCTTCCTCTGTTTTGTTGACTTTCTACTTTACCAACCATGATGTCCTTCTCCAGAGACTGGTCTCTTGTGATAACATGCCCAAAGTATAAGAGACAGCGTCTCACCGTCCTCACTGCTATGTAGCAATTCTGACTATATTTCTTCCATATCAGATTTATTTTCTTTTCTGATAACCCATGGTACATTAAATATTCTTCCACAACACTATAATGTGAATGCACCAGTTTTTCTCCGGTCTTCTTTATTCATTGTCTGTCTTAAACATGCCATGAAGTGATTGAAAGGTAGTCTGGACTAATTTTATAAAGACATACATGCAAACACAAGTGTGTGTGTGAGAGAGAGAGAGTGCCTTCTTAAAAAAAAAAAAATTCATGAATCTTACAAGAAAACCTTCCCATTAATATGGTGGTGGCGGTGTGCCATCAAGATGGCTCTGGCTCACAGTGATCCTTTATAGGATTTTCGAGTCTACAGAGCTCCATGGAAGTAGAAAGCTTCATCTTCCTCCTGCAAAGCAGTTGGTGGGTTCAAACTGCCGACCTGGCAATTAGCAGTGCAATGCATAACTCTCTACACTGTAAGGCCTCCTCTAAAGATAATACAGAAAGTTCTATAGATGGAAGAAGACCAGAGGAATAGGAAGTAGTTGTGACCAGGGAATGGGGTTTGCACAGTAGCAAACTGAAGTATTCTTCCCATCTACACCCACAGGTATTCTTGTCACCATTTTCCCAGACTAGTTGTTGTTGTTGTCAGGTGCCATCGAGTCGGAACCAACTCATAGCGACCCCATGCACAGCAGAACGAAACAATGTCTGATCCTGGGCCAACCTCACCACCGCTGCCACACTTGAGTCCATCAATGATGCCACCTGGCCAATCCATCTCGTTAGAGATCTTCCTCTTCCTCTCTGACCCTCCACCCTACCCAGCATGACATCCTTCTCCAACGATTGTTTCCTCTGGACAATATGTCCAAAGTAGGAGAGACGAAGCTTAGCCATCCTGGCCTCCAAGGAGCACTCTGGCTGCACTTCTTCCAAAACAGATCTATTGGTTCTTTTGGCAGTCCATGGCACTTTCAGTATTCTCCTCCAACACCACAACTCAAAGGCATCAATTCTTCTATGATCCTCCTTATTCACTGTCCAGCTTTCGCATCCATATGAGGCTATTGAAAATACAATGGCCTGGGTCAGGCGCACCTTAGTCCTCAAGCTGACCCAGACTAGTAGGCCACCTCATATATCACTATCTGGCTCTTGGCATTAATAATTGGAGGGTATGTATCAGAACCATGCCAATGGAGGGTGACTTTAAGGGATGATGACATCAAAAATTGTGGTTTGTGGCATTAGCAATAATATTATATGTGGTGCTATAGAATAAGCACTAGACCGCAAGGTCAGTGTTTCAAATCCACCAGCTACTCTTTGAAAACCCTATGCAGGGTCGCTATGAAGTAGTTTATGTGCAAATAATTATTTTTGAGTGATACTTAATGATTTGACGTCACTAAAACAACCACACAATACTCAAGTAATGACCAGTAACCCTGAGAGTGATATTATTGTATGATTGGGACTGCTCTGAGAGGAAACTACTAAATAGTTTTAGGTAAAGGAAGAAGTCTGAAGTTTTCCTTCATGTATTTAAGATCTCTGGGGAATATCAAAGTTAAGGAAAGGCCCAAATGCAAATGAAGCTTTAGTCAATATCAATCATAAAACTCATTATGTGCCAGAGTTTTGTGTTTTGTTTTGTTTTTTTTCTCTTTTGCCATCTTCATTTGACAGGTATCATGTGATTGTTACTGCTTTGGAAAGAAGCAACAGAAAGCAACCCCACCTTGCAGAATTCATTCTAGGGATCACTCACAAAAAGTGAAAACGTAGACTTGAAATGGTGAAGGACCAGGGCAACCTGGGAGATCCACATGGTAGGAATTAACTTACAGTTGTACGTAGGCTCTTCACTAGGATAAATCAGTGCAATCTTCTTCAGTCTTTGTGATTTCCAATAACAGAAGGCGAATCACAGTAAATTAAGCTAGGTCATGTGCACAATGAGGGACTGTGATGTGCAGATGCCTTGACACACCTCCACAAGGACTGTAGACAATGAGGGTGAGATGGTAACTGAAAAGCACAGCAAGGTATGATCACCAGAAAAATGTAAAACTCCAGCTATGTAGTAAAAAGAAAAACAAAACAAAAGAAAGTCAAAAGTGATTAACAAGACAATGTTGTCTACAACAAAACCCTCAAGGTGGTGCAGGTTGGTTAAACAGAAAACAAATGCAACCCAGAGTGGAGGAGAATGCCCATAACATCATATCAGAACTAGGGGTCAAGGGAGTTGAGCTGCAATTTAAGTTAAATCTTCGTAGAAACCCACACATGAGAGTCCTATAAGAGACCCATAATCCACCTTATAGAAATTCATGTTAATGTCTACAGTTTGAGTCAATATTATTTTAAGCACAGGAAATACAAGCTACATTTCAAAGTAATTTATGTGCAAATATTTTTGAGTAATACTTAACTATGTAGATGCTCACGTAATTTGAAAAATTTGATTCAAGAAAGTGTTTTCCTCATAGTTATAAATGCATGAAAATCATTTTATTATTGGCATGATATGAATACAGTATTGAAAACTTACATCAAAACTGCATAAATGGCTTATAAAAATATTAGAGACTGATAGAGCTACTAAAGTATATAACATTGAAATTCAATGGTTAATGTTCTGTGTGCTTTTAGTAGTCTGCATGCATTATTTTAAAAATAAATTAATATATTAAAATAGTTCTAACTGATATAAATGCCAATAGTATTTAATTGCATACCACTCGTGAACAAAAACTTAAAAGGAAATTCTTCATGGGAAATAAAACCTAAACTAGTAAACATTTAGTTGTATTCTCCCACTATTGATAGACAAATAGATGGTTAGATAGGTAGATAGATAGAAGATTTAGAAGATTGTAAATTTCAGGATCCTTCTGCATGCAAGTTATCTTACTATGAAGCAAATAATTGATTTAAAAGTTGTTTATTTTAGCAGCAGTTTAACATATTTATCAACAATTTATCACCATGTACTTTCTCCCTGTCCCTTCTTGTATTAGTCTTCCCAGAGCCTCTGTGTGCATTAGCTAATTAGTATGCTTTTCAGATATTATGACAGGAGGTCAAAACATTTTATAATTTGCATGGAGCAAAAATCTTTTACTATATGACTGCAGTTAAATTAATGTTACTGTTGTTAGGTGCCATTGCAACAGTACCGACTCATAGCAACCCTATGCACAACAGAGCGAAACAATGCCTGGTCATGCACCAACCTCACCATCATTGCTATGTTTGAGACCATTGCTGCTGCCATTATGTCAATCCATCTTATTGAAGATCTTCATCATTTTCTTCGCCCTTCACTTTACCAAACATGGTATCTTTCTCCAGGAACTGGTCCCTTCTAATAATATTTCCAAGATATGAGAGACAAAGTCTGACCACCTTGGCTTCCAAGGAACGTTTTGATTGTACTTCTTCCGATACAGATCTGTTTATTCTTTTGGCAGTCTGTGATCATTTAATATTCTCTTCCAACACCATAACTCCAATGCATCAATTCTTCTACGGTCTTCCTTTATTGCTCAACTTTCACATGCATGTCAGGTTATTGAAAATACCATGGCTTTGACTATGAGCACCTTAGTCCTCAAACTGACATCTTTGCTCTTGAATACTTAAAACAGGCCTTATACAGCAGATTTGCTTAATGCAATACATCCTTTGATTTTTCAATCGCTACTTCTATGAGTGTTGATGGTTGATCTGAACAAAATGAAAACTTTCACAACTTTAATCTTTTTGACATTTAGATGGATGTTGTTTATGGGTCCAGTGATGAAGATTTTTGTTTTCTTTATACTGAGGTGCAATCCATACCAAAGGCTGTACTCTTTGATCTTCATCAGTAAGTAATTTAAGCCTCTTTGTTTTTAGCAAGCAAGGTTATATCATTTGCATATCACAGGCTGTTGAGTCTTCCTCTAATGCTGATGCCATGTTTTTCTTCATATAATCCAGCTTCTCACATTATTTGCTCAGCATACAGATTACATAAATATGGTGAATGAATACAACTCTGGTGCACAACTTTCCTAATTTTGAACTATTTGGTGTTCCCTTGTTCTGTTCGGACAAGTGTCACTTTGGCTACATGAGCACAATTAAGTGTTCTGGAATACTCATTCTTCATGGTGTTGTCCATAGCTTGTCATGATCCACACAATTGAAAGATTGCATAGTCATTAAAGCACAGGTAAACAGTTTTCTGGTATTTTCTGCTTTCAGCCAAGATCCATCTGATGTAGGCAGTAATATTCCTCATTCCACATCCTTTTCTGAATCCAGCTTGAACCTCTAAAAGTTCTCTGTCAATGTACAGTTGCAGCCATTTTTAGCAAAATTTTACTTGCATGTGATATTAGTGATATTGTTCAATGATATCCTCACTCTGTTGGGTCACTCATCTTGGGAATGGGCACAAATATGGATCTCTTCCAGTCAGTTGGCCAATTTCTTGAAATAGATGAATGAGTGTCTCCAGTGCCACATCAGCTTGTTGAAAGATTTATATTTGTATTTCATTAATTCTCAATGCTTTGTTCTTTGCCAATGCCTTCAATGCACTTTGGAATCAATACCATTGCCTCTTGATCATTTGCTATCTATTTAAATGGTTGATCACCTACCATTTCTTTTTGGTACAGTTGTCCTATGCATTCCTTCCATCATCTTTTGATTCTTTCTACATCATTCAATATTTTGCCCACAGATTCTTTCAATATTGCAAGTCGAAGCTTGAATTTTTTCTTTAATTCCCTCAACTTCAGAAATATTGAGTGTGTTCTTTCCTTTTGGTTTGCTAACTCCAGGTTTTCGCACATTTTTTTAAAAAAATAATATTTGACTTTGTCTGCTTGAATTGCCTTTTGAAATTCTCAGTTCAGCTCTTTTATGTCCTCATTTCTTCCATTTGGTTTAGCATCTCTACACTGGAGACCAAGTTTCAGTCTCTTCTGACATCCATTTTTGTATTTTCTTTCTTTTTTGTCTTCCTATTTTGCCCATTTTGTTGGTGAAGATCAAAGATCACAGCCTTCGGTATGGATTGCATATCAATGTAAAGAAAACAAAAATCCTTACCAATGGACCAATAGACAACATTTTTATCAATGGAGAAAAGATTGAAGTTGTCAAGGACTTCATTCTTCTTGGATCAACTATCAACCCTCATGGAAGCAGCTGTCAAGAAATCAAATGATGTATTATATTAGGCAAATATGTTGCACAAGACCTTTTTAAAGTGTTGAAAAGCAAAGATGTCACCTTGAGGACTAAGGGGTATCTGACCCAAGCCATAGTATTTTCAATAACCTCATATGCACATGAAAGTTCAACAGTGAATAAGGAAGATCGTCGAAAAGTTGATGCATTTGAGTTATGGTGTGGAGGAGAATACTGAAAGTGCCACTGGCTGCCAAAAGAACAAACAGATTAGTATTGGAAGAAGTACATCCAGAGCGCTCCTTGGCGGCCAGGATGGCCAAACTTCGTCTCTCATACTTTGGACATAGTGTCAGAAGGGACCAGTTGCTTGAGAAGGAGATCATGTTTGGTAAGGTGGAGGGTCAGAGAAAAAGAGGAAGACCGCCAGTGAGATGGATTGGCAAAGTGGCAGCTTCAATGGGCTCAAGCGTCGCAATAATTGTGTGGTTGGCCCAAGACCGGGCAGTGTTTCGTTCTATTGTACATAGGGTCACTATGAGTCAGTACCAACTCAATGACACCTAACAACTACAGCAACAATCTTTTGCTTTCTTCCTGTATGATGTTCTTAATGTCATCATACAACTCTCCTGGTCTATAGTGTTTAGTTTCTAATGTGTCAAATCTCTTCTTCAGATTATCTCTAAATTCAGATGGGATATGTTCAATGTCATATTTTGGATATCGTGGACTTGTTTTCATTTTCTTCATCTTCAGCCTGAACTTGCATATGTAGAATAGATGGTCTATTCCACAATCTGTCCCTGGTGTTGTTTTGGCTGATGATGTAGAGCTTTTCCTCTGTTTATTCCAGAGATATAGTAAATTTGATTTGTGTGTATTCTGTGAGGCCCATGTGTATAGTCATTTTTTATGTTGTTTAAAAATGATATTTGCAATGAAGAACTCATTAGTCTTTCAAAATTTGATCATGTGATCTCCAGTATTATTTTTATTACCAAAGCCATATTTTCTAACAACTGGTCCTTTCTTTTTGTTTCCAACCTTTGCATTCCAATCACCAATAATTAGTGTTAGTGGTGTTCGGGTATGTCTTTCCTGGATTTGATATTTCTCTATTTTTTTATTCTTCAAACAGCCTATATGGATCTCATGGGCTGACTTCTGTGCTCTTCACTGGAAAAAAATGACCAACATGAAAGTCAGTGTCCTCTGTGAATTTCTACTGTAGAGGAGTGTGTTAGTAATGCAGAGGACTTTTTATCATCTGTTTTGACTCAAAAGGCTTGAAATGTGACCTGAGTGTCAGTAACGAGATTCTCAGGTCATTTTGATGGACACCAGAGTCTTAACAATTCAACTATTCCTGGTGTACAAAAATCCAGTTACTACCTTCAGGTTAAGATCCTTTCAGCACTATAAGAATTTGACTAAAACAGGATTTTGACCTGCCAAAAATATAAAATATCTGTCTAGCACTTTGCAGAGTGACCAGCAGACATCTCGTCAAGCCATAAATGGAGAGGTTTTCAACATTTCTACAACATCAGAAAGCATTCTGTATTTTCCTGCTTACTGTCTCCTTACATAGTCTACCTCCCCAAATAATCTAAAGAAAAACAAATATAGTTTATTGTCCCGTCCAACCCATCCCATATTTGTCTTCTGCACTTAAACAGGAAGCCCGGAGTATACTGTATCTTATCCATGCCAGATTAGGCAAATGTCAGATTGAAGTAAAAGCCAGCTGCTTGCTTCTGTACATAAAAGTAAATGAAGAGAACCAATCAGTGTGAATTCTGTCAATACAAAACTAAATTTAAATTCAAGAAGCCCAAGTAACTGCCTCTGCTGCCCTTATTTCCATTAATTAAGGTGCTTAAGACCTTTAATCAATTAAGACCAAATTATCTGAGAATATTATTTTTAATGAGAAAAAAATATTTTCAGTATGTGTTGATGCATTTATTACCATATATAAAAGTAGTTTTCTCCCCTTTATTTACAAGGGGACTTCCTGTTACTCACTGTGAATTGTACTCTTCCTTGCTCATTTCACCAGAGAACTGGTTGTTCATTCATTAATTCACTCATTTCTGAATGTCTTATATGCTATACACTGGACTTTCATTTGGGGATTTGGAAGGAAAAAAAATTTTGCTTGTCAAGTTCCCAAATATTAATGCAAAGACTAAACACATAAACATTACAACACATTATAAGTGGTCCAATAGACTTAGGCACAGGTTTCTATAGAAAAACAGAATGCCATTTTGCTCATCAAGGAAAGTAAGACAATACTTCTGTATAAAGGGAAAAAATAAGTCACCTGAACTTTGGTTTGAAACATATGCTGGTATTTTCAAGGCAAAGTGGGCATAAAAAAGAAATAGCAATGATCAGGAAGAGGGAGCAGCAGTATTTAGTAACAATGTCCAGATTTTAAAAATACATTTCAAAGGAAATATAAAGTATAAATTTTAATATAACATATGAATTTTAGATGAGAGAGTATGGTGATCTGAAGTATGCTTTAGAGAGATCACATCAAATCCTGAGTTGGGAAGGCAGGGAGACCAACCATTCAGGATGCTGTTGCAGCCACCCAGACTGGGCTGGGCTATCAAGTGTAGAGGACTCCTGGCACTGTAGGATAAGCACTTAGTGGCAAGTTCAGTTTGAACCGCAAGACCAGCTGTTTAAACTCACTTGCCACTCCTTGGAAATCATATGCATAGCCACTATGAGTTGGAACTGACAATATGGCACTTAACAACAATGACAACAAAAAAATGTTGAGGTCATGCACAAAGTTCCTCATAATAGGATTCATGGGGAGACACCAGTTTTCAGGATATTAATTAAATGGAATACAAAGGAGATGAAATGACAAATCAATTTTAAATCCCAGGTTTCTGATTTGGGTGACTTCTTATGAAATTATGGTCTAATATTTAATTGTAAAATAAATGATAGAGAAATGATAAAATATAAGGGACTACAAAAAGTTCATGGAAAAATTGGAATTAAATGATACTGAAATTTTTCTAAGAACTCTTTGAAGCCCCCTCCTATAAGTAGAAATATTAGAAATACTATTATTGTCATATAATCTTAAGAAGCTTTTCTGTTTGGCTACCTAAAACTGACTTTGGTTTTAGTTCAAATACAAGCCTGGTCATCAGTAAAGATCAATAGAAAGAGTCAAGTCTACTAGAGGCTACTAATCTGAAAAGAAGCAACACTCAAATTGAATAATATTGAGACCCCAATCGATCTTCCTTATCCTTCATAAATGAATTATGAATAAAACAAAACCAAAAGCTGTTTAAGAGATAACAAGAATTAAAGAATTTGCAGCAGATGGTACCAGCTGTGCACATTTAATTCCAGCTCAAACAATCTGCCAAACAGACAAAACTGCTTTTGCATGGAAAATTGTCGTGTCTCAGAGCCAAGGAAGAAATCGAGAGGCATCATTCTGGCATTAGTTATCAAATCTTTTATTATAATTAATGTTGATGGAACAAACCTTCTCCCCTTTTACTTACTTCTTAGTGCTCCCTTCCTTGTCTTTCTCCTTATTATATCTCATTTTCTCCTTCTTTCCCTCCCTTCTCCCCAACCTCACTCTACCTCTCCCTCCCTGTCATTTCTCCCTCACATAAATGCATATATGCACTTACACAAACCAAAGTTAACATCAATTAAATGAAGACTAACTTATGTCATTGAATTGTTAAATGTAATAATTAGGCATTACTGCTGTGTGCCACTGAGTCTAACTCAAAGTGACCCTGTATAGTGTTTCTGATAGCAGGTTTGAACTTCTGACATTGTGGTTTCCAGTCTAGTACTTATCCTACAGCACTGTACCAGGGATTAAGCATATAGTATTAAGTGATTTGATGTGGCTATTTCAAAGATAAATATTAAATAAACCCTGCAATATTTCAATTTAGTTAGTAAGACATTAACTAGAAATAACAAAATAAGAGTAAAGAAAAATATTATAAAAGTGAAAAACAAAATTCATTAACTTAAAAAAAAAGAAAGATATGCTTAAAGTCAGTCCATTGGAATGGACAAAAACAATATGCCCAGAGAAAACTAAACACAAATTTGGCTTTGAAATAGCAAATTTGAATAAAAGAAAACAAGTAGCGGTCAAAGGAACAATATCAGCAAGAACTTAAATGCAGAAGTACAACCATATTCACAGTGTACATTGATAATAACTGACTTACTAGGAGAGAGACATCCATGAAAAAACCTTGACTTTTAAATCTAAGACCATAAATATATGGTGGAGATAATAAAAATGGGCAACCATGAAGGTCATTTGGGAAGATAAGGTGCCTAATGAGATGACCATGCTCAGTGCATTAGAGAATTTACCAGAAGCAGCAGGCTAAGGATGAAGTACATGGATATATCATATAAGAACACAACAGAAGCATTAGGTTATCGGGACATGGACCCAGATGAATAGATACATACTGTGTCTAATGCAAAGGAGGCATTTTCAGATATTAGACCCTACCACAGACAGGAGTTCTGGTAGCTTAGTGGTTATGAATCAGGCTGCTAATCTCACGGTCAGCAGTTCACAACTACCAACTGTTCCACGGGAGAAAGATGAGGCTTTCTGCTCCTGTAACGATTTACAGCCTCAGAAACCCTATGCAGGGTCGCTATGAGTCAGAACCGACTCCACGGCACATAACAACAACAACAACAGGGACCATTGAGTCAATTCGGACTCACAGCGAACCTATGTACAACAGAAGGAAATGCTACTCTTCCTGAGCCATCCTCATTACTGTTATGTTTGAACTCACTGATGCAGCCACTGTGTCAATCCATCTCATCGGGATTTTCCTCTTTTTCTATGAACTTCTACTTTTCCAACTATGATATCTGTTTCCAGGGACAGTTTCCTCCTAATAGCATATCCAAAATATGTGAAACCAAGTCTTGCCATACTCCTAAGGAGCATTCTGGCAGTAATTCTTTCAAGACAGATGTATTTGTTCTTCTGGCAACCCATCAGGCTTTCAATATTCTTCCTCAATACCACAATTTAAATGCATCATTTCTTCTCCAGTCTTCCTTATTCATTGTCCGGATTTCACATGCATATGAGGCAATTGAAAAGACTATGACTTGGGTCAGGAACATCTTAGGCCTCAAAGTGACCTTTTTGCTCTTTAATCTCTTAAGAAGTCTTTTGCAGCATATTCACACAGTGCAGTATGTCCTTTGATTACTTGCTTGACTGCTGCTTCTGTAAGAATTGTTTGTGGATCCATGCAAAATGAAGTATTTGACAACTTCAATCTTTTCTCCATTTATCTTGATATTATTTATTGGTTCAATTGTAAGGTACAATCCATATTGAAGGTTGTCATCTTTGATCTTCATCAGCACATGCTTCAAGTCCTCTTCAATTTCAGCAAGAAAGGTTATGTAATCTGCATATTTGTTGTTTTGTGCCTTTGAGTCAGTTCTGACTCATAGCAGCCCTGTATAGGGTTTCCAGGGAGGAGTGTTTGGTTTGAATTACCAACTATGTGGTTAGTAGTCCAGTGCTGATCCTAAATACCAGGACTCCTGCAGATAGAAATTTGTTAATGAGCCTGATGATCATACAGTCTAACTTTTCAAATTATTTGTTTAACATACAGATTGAATAAATATGGTGAAAGAATACAACCCTGTCATACACTTTTCCTGATTTTAAACCAGGCATTATCCCCTTTTTCTACTTGAACAACTGATTCTTGGTCTATGTATTATTATTTCATGGGCACAATTAAGTGTTCTGAAATTCCCATCCTTCATTCCATAATGTTATCAATAGTTGGAAGGCACACAAAATAAGACTGAGGAAGAACTGATTCCTCAAGATATAGCTGATTTAATTACATGGATATAAAAAGTTTTCAGGACCTTCATTTGCTGATGGGACACAACACAAAATGAGGAGAAAAAGCAGCATTCATTAATAATCAGAATGTGGGATTTATAAAGTATGAATTTGGAAAAATTGGAAGTCATCAAAAATTAAATGGAACACAAAAAGATCTATATCCTACACATTAGTAAGCTAAAACGGACAGGTGTAGGCTATTTTGAATTAGAGAATCATATTGTTTACAACGCTGGGAATGAAAAACTGAAGAGGAATGGCATCACATTCATGATGAAAAAGAGCATTTCAAGATCGATCTTGAAGTAAAATGCAGATTGTGACAGGATAATGGCCATATGCCAACAAGGAAATTCAGTTAAAACCACATTTTTATTCAAATTTACTCACCAACCATTAAATCCAGTGAAGATGAAAATTAAGAATTCTACCAACTTTTTCAGTCTGAACTTGATCAAATGTGCACTCAAAATGCATTGATTGTTACTGGTGATTGGAATGCAAACCTTGAAAACAAAAGAAGCATCAGTAGTTGGAAAATATGGCCTTGGTGATAGAAACAATCACATGAAAGAATTTTGTCAGACCAATGACTTATTCATTGCAAACACATTTATTCAATAGCATAGTAGGTGACTATTCACATGGACTTCACTAGATGGCATACTCAAGAATCAAATTGACTAAGTCTGTGGGGAAAGACTAGGGAGAAGCTCAAAATTATCAGTCAAAACAAGACCAGGAGCCAAATGTGGAACAGATCATCAATTGCTCATATGAAGTTCAGGCTAATGATGAGGAAAATTAAAACAAGACCATGAAAGCCAAAATATGACCTAAAGTGGGTTAATGTGCTTAACTGCAGTTAGCTTGATCCACAGTGTTGGCAGTTCAAGTTCACCAGTCACTCCCTGGAAACCCTATATTGGGTCTCTATGGGTCAGAACCAACTCGACGACACTTAGCAACAACAACAAAAACATATCCCACCTGAGTTTAGACACCATCTCAAGAACAGATTTTATGCATTAGACACTATTGACCTAAGACTAGTAAACTTGTAGGATGACATCTAGGCCATCTTACATGAAGAAAGCAAGGGAACATTAAAAAGACAGAAAAGACCAAAGAGGATGTCAGATGAGATTCCTGAATATAAAGTAAATAAAGTGACTGGAAGACAAGAAGAAGTAAAGGAGCTGAACGGAAAATTTCAAATGATAGCTCAAGAAGACAAAGTCAATTCTATAATGAAATTTGCAAAGATCTGGAGTTAGAAAACCAAAAGGGAAGGACATGTTTAGCATTTCTAAGGCTGAAAGAACTGAAGAAAAAAGTGTAAGCCTCAGGTTGCAATATTGAAGGATTCTATGGGCAAATTATTAAATGACAAAGGAAGCATCAAAAGAAGATGAGAGGAATACACAGAATCATTGTATAAAACAATAATTTGTCAAAGTTCAATCATTTCAAGAGGTACCATATGATCAGCAACTGACAGCAATGAAGAAAGAAGTTCAAGCTGCCGTGAAGGTATTGGTGGACAACAAGGCTCCAGGAATTTACAGAATACAAATTGAAGTCTTTCAACAAACTGATGTTGGAGGTGCTCACTCATATGCCAATAAATTTGGAAGGCAACTACCTGGCTAACTGATTGGAAGAGATCCACATTTGTGCCCATTCCAAAGAAAGGTGGTGAACAAAATGCAGAAATCATTGAACAAAATCAATAACATAACATGCAGTTAAAATTTTGCTGAAGATAATTTTAAAAATGGTTGCAGCAATATGTTGTTGTTGTTATGTGCCGTGGAGTTGATTCCAACTTATATTTACCCTGTACAGCGTTTCCGAGGCTGTACATCTTTACAGGAGCAGAAAGCGTCATCTTTCTTCTGTGGAACAGCTGGTAGTTCCAAACTACCAGAAGTCTGAGCCAGATTCAGAAGAGGACATAGAACTTGGGATATCACTGATGATCATCAGTTAATTTTGGCTGAAAGCAGATAATACCAGAAAGGAGTTTACTTGTGCTTTATGGACTATGTAAAAGGATTCTACTGTGTGGATCATAACAATCTAAGGAGATAACATTGCAAAGAATGAGTATTCCAAAACACTTAATTGTACTCATGGTATTAAATCTATAAATAGAATCTATGTTGTTGTTAAGTGCCGTGGAGTCGGTTCACTCATAGTGACCCTACACAGGGTTTCTGAGGCTGTAAATCTTTACGGGAGCAGAACACCTCATCTTTCTCCCGCGGAACCGCTGGTAGTTTCAAACTGCTGACCTTACAGTTCACAGCCCGATTCATAACCACTACGCTACCAGAGCTAGTAGATTAAAAGGCAGCACTAAATGGTTAAAGTCAAGAAAGATATGTCCCAGGGGTGTATTCTTTCACCATGCTTATTGCTCTTGATGGCACTTAAAAATAAAAACATTCAATCTACATGCAAAGCAAATAACCAGAGAAACTAGATTTTATGAAGAACACAGCATTAGGATTGGAGAAAGATTCACAAACAACCTGTGATATGCAGATAACATCTTGCTTTCAGGAAGGGAAGAGGACTTACGTACTTCCTGATAAAGACCAAAGACTACATACAGCCTACAGTATGGATTGTACCTCAATGTAAAGGATACAAAAAGCTTCACAACTGAACCAATAAATAGCATAATGAAAAATGAAGAAAAGATTGAAGTTGTCAACGACTTCTTTTTGCACGATCCAGTCTATGCTCATCAAAGCAGCGGTCTAGAAATCAAATGTTGTATTTCCTTAGGCAAATCTGCTGCAAACGACCTCTTTAAAGTGTTAAGTGTTAAAGTGTCAAGTCATGGTATTTTCAGTTGCCTCATATGCATGTGAAAGTTGGACAATGAATAAGATCTCAGAAGAATTGATGCATTGAGTTTTGTTGTGTACAAAGACCACTGAAAAGACCACAGACTGCCAAAAGAACACACAATTCTGTCTTTAAAGAAGTATAGCCAGAATGTTCCTTAGAAGTGAGAATGTTGAGACTTCATGTTGTCAGTAGGCACCAGACTCTGTAGAAGGACATCATGCTTGGGAAAATGGGTGGTCAGCAAAACAGAGGAAAACCCCGAGATGGATTGACACAGGGAAGCAACAGTGGATTCAAACACGACAATTGTGAGGGCAGTGTAGCACATGGGCTGTGTTTAGTTCAGTTCTTTTGTGTGTAAGATTATTATCTATTAGAACCATCTCAACCTTATCTAATAGCAACAGTAATAATTAATCAGTTCAGGTTAACATCTAGTCATACACTTTGTAATCAACTTGTATTTGTCATAATGTTACTTATCCAACAGGTACAATGTGTTTGTTCATCACTAAAATTTTAAGAGTAACTTTACCTTAGGCCAAAATAATCTTGATCCTTAATTTATCCAATTAGTTTTTCCTTTTTCTAAGCAAAAAGGCCAACAAAATTAGGAAAGAAAAAAAGTAGCAGAAACAACAGAAACAAAACAAATAGACAAACAAAAAGCTCTATTGCTGGGTAGAAATTGTCCATGCTAACAGGAGGTTGGGAGGGAAGAAGTATGTTTGGGAGAAAACAAATTCATTCTTTTGATAGGGTAAGCAATAAAATGACTGTTCTTTTGTGGGTAGGACCTGATTCTGGATCAGTAAGCAGTAATAACTTTAAGATAAAGATGAAACAAGACAACAATAACAAAAAGAAAACTGGGGTAGAAAGTGATTTTAGGGTAAAACATTTTTTTTAACTTGATAATTTTTAAAAATAAGATTTTATTGTGCATTTTTCATGGAAGTTTCACAGCACATTTGGTTCCTGTTTAACAAGTTCTGAACATACTATTCAGTGGCAATTTGTTTCATATAATTTCGTTTAGTAGCACAGTAATCCAAATGATATTGTTTATTCTATGAGCTAATCTTATCCTAGTGTGGCGCTGTGGGTTAATGCATCAGACTGTAAAGCTTTTGAACTGTAAGGTCGGTGGTTCAAGCTCACCAGCTGCTCCTCGGAAACCCTATACAGGGTCGCTATGGGTTGGAACCAATGCAACATCAATTCACAACTACAATCTTATTTAACTGAAAGGGAGTAGGTTGAGTTCCAGGTTTACCTGGTATCTCAGGGTGACAGTCTCAGGGATTCCTACAGTCTCTGCTGGTCCAGTAAGTTGGCCTTTTATCAGACTTTGAGTTTTGTTCTATGTTTTTCTCCCATTCTGTCTGGGACCATCTATTGTGTTCTTTGTCACTGGAGTCAGTAGAGGCAGCCAGGGACCATTTAGCTCCCTGGGCTGCGGTTCTTGTATGCTGTTGGTCTTGTAGAGTAGCTTCTTCTTTGTATCTTTGAGTTTCTTTTTCCTCCTGCTTCAGTTAAGTAGTTGTTAAGTGCCATCAAGGCAGTTCAGATTCATAGAGACCTCAGAGGGTTGCCAAGGAGCAGCAGTGCATTTGAAAACTTAACCTTGAAGTTAGCAATTCAGTGCCTATCCTACAACACCTCACTATTTAACTAGAGACCAATATTTGTGTTTTAAATGGCCATTTGCAAGAGATTCAGACCCCAATGCTACTCACTAAACTAAGATGTAGAACATTATCTTTATGAACTATGTTATATCAATTGACTAAGTTGTTCCTCAAGATACTAAGCTTTCACACCCAGTAAACCAGTCCTGTGAGGTATTTAGTTATGTTATCTAGGGGATATCCACACCTATACCAAAAAATTTAAAGCTATGTATTGAGTACACATATATTTATGTATGCATGTGTCTGTACATACATATATATGCCTTCCTATACACATATATAAGTGCTGGGGACAGCATATGCAGACCCTGGGTTGATCAGTGGCAGTCCCATTAAACCACCTCTGAATATAATCAGTTTAACCCAGATGCTCTCCTTCCTCCTGAAAGTACATAGGAATGTGATAATTAAGAACAATGTAGCATTTTAAGTATAGATAAATGAAGCCCAGTGCCTGAGATCTTGCTTACAAACAAAAGTTTACAAAGTGTACAGAGACAGCTTGGCTACTTTCAGGAACCTTGCTTTATGTTATGTATCCTTAAGAAACCGCACGTCGCTACTCTAGATCATTTAAGCCTAAAAATTAATATATAACAGCTTGATTGAACCTTTTTTCTGTAAAAATAAAAATGTTAGATTGTTAAGAAAAAACTATGAAAATATCTTAAAAGTTGTTCCTGTGAATCATTATGTTCTGTTTTGAATGATTAATCACATTTCAGTTCTATATCCTGTCTTAATCACATCCTCCCTTTATGACATCCTCCCTTTGTGAATTACATCCTTCCTTTGTAATAAATCCCTCCCTAAAAAAGAGAATAAAAGGCTGAGGTACAGTGATTTCTGCATGCAATACTGTGCAATGCTGGGCAATGCTAGGCAATATGTTTGCAGATCTGTCTACCTGCCAGTTTGCATCATGTCTGTGTGTCTGTATTTTTTGTATATATTTCATCTCTCTCTGTCTCTATCCCTTTCGCCACCAGATCTCCCTTCTTCATGACACCCACACTTCCTTGTCGAGGCTGGACCCTGACATAGGACCTCGACATATAAGGAGCTCTGGTAGCGTACTGGTTACGAATTGGGCTGTGAACCACAAGTTCAGCAGTTCAAAATTACCAGCTGTTCACTGGAGAAAGATGAGACTTTCTGCTCCCATAAAGATTTACAGCCTCAGAAACCCTGTATAGGGTTGCTATGAGTCGGAACCAACTCCATGGAACAGAGCAATAACAACATACACATATATGAAGTCCTGGTGTGGTGCTGTGGCTTAATGCACCAAACTACAAAGCCATTTGAACTTCAAGATCTGCAGTTCAAGCTCATCAGCTGCTCCTCGGAAACCCTATACAGGGTCTCTATGAGTCAAAATCAACTCAATAGCACTTATCAACAACAACATACACATATATGAAGTCCTGGTGTAGTGCTGTAGGATAAGCACTGGACCTCAAGGTCAGTTTTAATTGTCAGGTCGGTGGTTCAAACTCAACAGCTGCTTCTTGAAAATCCTATAAGGCTCACTGTGAGTCAAAACTGCCTCGATGGCACTTAACAACAACAACAATACCATAAATATATATACATACTTCTATATATCCATATTGGAGTCCTGTTGTGGTGCTGTGGGTTAATGCACCAGACTGCAAAGCCATTTGAACTGCTAGGTTGGCAGTTCAAGCTCACGAGTTGCTCCTCGGAAACCCTATATAGGGTCGCTATGGGTTGGAACTGACTCGAAAGCACTTAACAACAAACAACAACGTGATTTTAGTGACCTTTATTACTTCTTGTGTGATGTTTTTGATGTCATGCCAGAACTCTTCTTGTCTTTGGTCATTAGTGTCTAATGTAACAAATCTGTTTTTGAGATAAACTCTAAATTTAGTGGGATATACTCAAGGCTAAATTTTGGTTCTCAACTTGTTTTAATTTTCTTCAGCTTCAGCTTGAACTTTAATATGTGCAATTGCTGGTCTGCCCCACAGTCTGTTCCTGGCTTTGTTTTGACTGATGATATTGAGCTTCTCCATAGTCTCTTCTCACAGATGTTGTCAAATGGTGTCTGTGTATTCTATTTGGTGAGATCTTTTTTTTTTTTGGTGAGGTCTATTTGGTGAGTTCTTTTAGTCCTTTTAAGTTGTTGAAAAAAATATCTCAATGAATAAGTCTTTGATCATGCAAAACTTCTATCATGCAGTCTCCAGCATAATTTCTATCATCTAGGTAGCATTTTCCAATTGCTAAACATTCCTCTTTGTTTCCAACTTTTGCATTCCTTTCACCAGTAATAATCAATGCATATTGATTACATATTTGATCAATTTCAGACTGAAGAAGTTAGAATTCTTCAATTTCATCATCGTGGCTTTCATGAGTGGTAGATAAATTCATATAATAGTGATAACAACTGATCGTCTCTGTAGGTATATGGATATTATCGTATCACAGTCAGCCTTGTACTTCAAGATAGATTTTGGAGTGTCCTTTTTGATGATAAATCTGATGTCATTCATCTTCAATTGGTCATTTCCAGCATAGTAAACCATGTGATTTTCTGATTCAAAATGACCAATATCAGTGCATTTCAGCTCACTAATGCTTAGGATATTGACCTTTATGCATTCCATTTCATTTTTCACAACTTCCAATATTATTAGTTTCATACTACATACTTGAACCCTTGCTATGTTTATTGTGTTGTCTTCATAGCCTCTCAAATTCTATATAGTTAGAATTGCACTCATTCCCCTCCATATATTTCTCCAGCCCCAAATTGTCTTCTTTTGATTGAACTTCTATGTAATCAGTGCTTTTATCTTCCAAACTACTCAGAATCACTATCTCATCATTGCCTGTCTCTCTTCCTATGTCTTTTATCCCCACAAATGTATCAGTTTGTCATACTGTAGTGATTTAGTTATTGTTGTGTTTCTGAGAGCAATGCCACTGGTGTTTTAAGTACCAGAGGTTCATCTATATAGGACAGGTTTCAACACAGATTCCAGATTAAGAACAGAATAGGAAGAAGGAATAGGCTATCTACTTCTGAGTAATTAGCTATGAAAACCAAATAAATAGTAACATAACATTGCTTGATATAGTTTGATATGGTGCCAGAATATGTACACCTCAGACTAGAAGTTACTCAAAATACCAGTGAGGAAGAACTGACTCCTCAAGTAGCTGTTACTCTTGTTCAGTGCTCTTGAGTCAGTTCTGACTCATAGCAACCCTGTGTAGGGCTTTCAAAAGGCAGCTGGGTAGGTTTGGACTGCTAGCTTTGTGGTTAGCAGGCCAGTGCTTATTCCATAGTACTATACCAGGACTCCTCAAAGAAGAGACAACCTTAGTAACATGGATGAAGCAAAGATTATGGGCTTTTATTTTCTGATGGACACAAGTAAAAATGGAAAAAAAAAATCTGCTAACACTCATTGATAATCAGAAATGGGAATGTATGAAGTATGCACCTAGAAGAATTGGAAGTCATCAAAAATGAAATAGAATTAATAAAGATTGGTATCTTAAGCTGAAATGGAAAGGGATAAGACATTTTGAATCAAACAATGTTATAGTTTATTTTGCCAAGAATGACTATTTGAAGAGGAATGTCATTGTATTTATTGTCAAAATGAGCATTTCAAGATCTACCTTGAAGTGCAGTGTTGTCTGTGATAGGATAATACACATACGCCTACAAGAAAGACCAATTAATCACAATTATTTAAATTTACAAGTCAACCACTAAAGTCAATGAGGAAATTTAAGAATTCTACCAACTTCTTTATCTGAAATTGATCACACATGTAATTAAGATGTAGTGATGATTACTGTAGATTGGAACAAAAAAGATGAAAACAAACAAGAAGGATCAGTAGTTGGAAAATGTGGACTTAGTGATAGAAATGATTCTGGAAATCACAAGATAGAATTGCGCAAGAACAATTTCTTCATTGCAAATACATTTTTTTCAATGACATAAATGGTAACTGTACACACAAGCTTTAGCAGGTAGAATACACAAGAATAAACTCCATTATATAAGTGGAAAGAGACAATGGAGAAACTCAGTATTGTCAGTCAAAACAATACCAGGACCCAATTGTGGAATAGACCATCAGTTGCTCATATGAAAGTTCAGTCTGAAGCTGAACACAATGAAAAGTAGATCACAAGAGACAAAATAAGACCTAAGTATATACCACATGAATTTGGACACAATCTTAAGAAGAGCATTGATACATTGGACACTAATGACAGAAGACCAGAAGAATTGTGGGATGACATCAAGAACATCATACATGAAAAAAGTAAAATGTATTTAAAAAGAAAGACCGAAACGTCCACTATAGATGTCAAAAAAGACTCTGGAATTTGCTATTGAACTTTGTTTTTGTTAATTGTTGTCAAGTTGGTTCTGACTCATAGAGACCCTGTACAGGGTTTCCAAGGAGAGACTGGTGAGTTTGAACTGCTGACCTTGGGTTCAAACTGACCTTGTGGTCCAGTGCTTTATTCCACAGCACCACACCAGGACTCCATGCTCTTCAACTAAAGAAGCTAAATAAACTGGAAAAAATATTAAAATAAAAGAGCTGAGCAGAATAATTCAATGGGCAGCTCAAGAACACGAAGTCAACTATTATAACGAAATGTGCAAAGGCCTGGAGTTAGAAAAAGGGGAGAACACACTCAGCATTTCTCAAGCTGAAAGAAGTGAAATCAACATCAAGCATCCAGTTATAATATTAAAGGGAATGCTGTGGGTCTGTAAGATAAAAACTGGATGACTAACCAGAAGGTCAGCAGTTTGAGCTCACCCGCTGTTCCATGGGTAAAAGATGAGGATTCCTGTTCTCAAATAGATTTACAGCTTCAGAAACCCTATGTTGTTATTGCTAGGTGCATCAAGTTGGTACCGACTCATAACGACCCTATGCACAACAGAATGAAGCACTGCCAGGGTCTACACCAACCTAACAATCATTGTTAAGTTTGAGTCTATCACTGTTGCCACTGTGCCTATCCATCTCGTTGGGGATCTTCATCTCTTTCTCTGACTCTCCACTTTACCAAACATGATATCCTTCTCCTGGGAATGGTCCCTCCTGATAATATACCTGAAGTACAAGGGACAAAGTCTGGCCATCCTGGCTTCTAATGAGCATTCTGGTTGTACTTCTTCCAAGACAGACTGGTTTGTTCTTTTGGCACTCCATGATATTTTTAATATCTTCCTCCAACACAATAATTTATATGCATCAATTCTTCTATGGTCTTCCTCGTTCATTGTCCAACTTTCACATGTATATGAGGTCATTGAAAATACCATGGCTTCTTGGGTCTTGTGTACCTTAGTCCTCAAAATGACATATTTGCTCATGAAAACTTTAAAGAGGTCCTATGCAGCAGATTTGTCTAATGCAATATGTTGTTTGATTTATTTTGCTGCTTCCATGATTATTGATGATTTATCTAAGCAAAATGAAGTCTTTGACAACTTCAATCTTTCCTACATTTACATGGATGTTGTTTATTGGTACAGTTGTGAGGATTTTTGTTTTCTTTACATTGAGGTGCAACCCATACCAAGGGCTATGGTCTTTGGTCTTCATCAATAAGTATTTAAGTCCTCTTCACTTTCAGCAAATAAGTTTGTATCATCTACATTTTGCAGGTTGTTGATGAGTCTTCTTCTAATCTTGATGCTACATTTTTCTTCATATAATCTAGCTTCTTGGATTATTTGCTTAGCATACAGATTAAATATTTATGGTGAAAGAATACAGTTCTGGTGCACACCTTTACTAATTTTAAACAATTAGGTGTTCCCAGTTTCTGTTTAAACAACTGCTCCTTGACCAATGTACAGGTTGCTCATGAGCACAATTAATTGTTCTGGAATAATCATTCTCTGTGATGCTGTTCATAGTTTGTCATGATCCATGCAATTGAAAGCCTTTGTATAGTCATTAAAGCATAAGTAAACATCTTTCTGGCATTCTATATTTTCAGCCAGGATCCGTCTGATGTCAACAATGATATTCCTCATTCTACATCCTCTTATGAATCCAGCTTGAACCTCTGGAAGTTCTCTGTCAATGTATGGTTACAGTCATTTTTGTATTATTTTTAGAAAAATTTTACTGACATGTGATATTAATGTTGTCTAATGATTTCCTCATTCTGTTTGGCTTGAGTACAAATATGGATCTCTTCCAGTCAATTGGACAGGTAGTTTTCTTCAAGATTTCTTGGCATAGATGAGTGAGTGCCTCCAATGCTGCATCAATTTGTTGAAAATTTTCAATATGTGTTCCATCAACTCCTGGTGCCTTGTTTTTTGCCAGTGTCTTCAATGCACCTTGGACTTCTTCCTTCAGGATCATTAGTTCTTGATAATATGCTACCTCTTGAAATAGTTGAACATCAAACATTTCTTTTTGGTACAGTAGTCCTGTGCATTCTTTCCCTCTTCTTTTGCTACCTTATGCATCATTCAATATTTTTTCCAGGGAATTCTTCAGTATTGGATGTCAAGGCTTGAATTTTTTATTAGTGCCCTCAGCTTTAGAAATTATGAGCCTGGTTTTCTTACTCCAGGTCTTTGCACATTGTATTATAATATTTGACTCTTTCTTCTCAAGCTGCCTTTTGAAATTTTCTATTCAACTGTTTTATCTCCTAATTTCTTCCATTTGCTTTAGAATCTCTAGGCTGGAGAGCAAGTTTCAGAAACCCTATATAGGATTGTTATGAGATGGATCCAACTCGAGTGCACTTAGCAACAACAACAATGGGAAAAATATTAAATGATGTAGAAACATAATCCCTGTTCCAAAAATAAATTGGTAGATTTTCAATCTGTTCAAGAGGAAGCGTATGATGAAGGAGTGATGGTAATTGAGGGGAAAAGCCCAAGCTGCATTGAAAGCAGTGGTGGGAAACAAGGCTCCAGGAATTGATGGCATAAAAATGGAATAACAGAAATATTTCATTACACTCATGCAGGTCTGCAGGCACTTCCTAGTCTATACCAAAAAATTTGGAAAATACTTACCTTGCCAACCAATTGGAACAGATCTATATTTGTGCCCATTCCAAAGAAAGATGACTTAACAGAATGTGGAAACTATCAAACAATATTATCAATATCACATGCAAATAAAATTTTGCTGGAATAATTAAAAAATGGTTTCAACAGTATATCCACAGGAAGCCACCAGAAATTCAAGCCAAATTCAGAATACAACTTGGAACAAAGGAAATCATTGCTTACATCAGACGGATCTTGGCTGAAAGCAGAGAATCCCAGAAAGATAGTCACTTGTGCTTTATTGACTATGCAAAGATTTTTAACTGTGTGGATCATAGCAAACTATGGGCAGCATTGCAAAAATTGGGAATTCTAGAACATTTAATTGTGCTCCTAACAAATCTGTATAAAAACCAAGAAACAGTCATTTAAACAGAACAAGGGGATACTGAATGGCTACAAATCAGGAAATGTGTATGCCAGGATTGTATTCTTTCACCATATTTATTAATTTATATGCTGAGTAAATAATCAGAGAAGCTGAATTATATGAAGAAGAACATGGCATCAGGATTGGAGGAAAACTCACTAACAACCTGCGAAATGCAAATGGAACAACCCTGCTTGCTGAAAGTGGAGGACTTGAAACTCTTGCTGATGGAGATTAGAGACTACAGCCTTCAGTATGGATGCACCTCAATGTAAAGAAAATGAAAATCCTCACCAACAAACAGTATCATAATCAGCAAAGGAAAGATTGATGTTGTCAAGGACTTTATTTTACTTGGATCCATAATCAATGCTCACAGCAGCAGCAAAGAAGAAATCAAATGATATATTGCATTAGGCAAATCTGCTCCCAAAGACCTATTTAAAGTGTTAAACAGAAAAGATGTCACATTGAGGACTAAGGAAAATACCCAAGCATGGTAATTTAAATCACCTCATGTGCATGTGAAAGTTGGACAATGAATTAGGAAGCTCTCATAAGAATCAATGCATTTAAATTGTGATGTTCACAAAGAATGTAATTCCAGAATAACAAACAAATCTGTCTTGGAAGTACAGCCAGAATGTTCTTTAGACTCAAGGATGTGAGACTTTGTCTTTTTTACTTTGGATATGTCAATATGGACCAGTCTCTGAAGGAGGACATCATTAGTAAAGTGGAGGGTCAGCAAAAAGGAGGAAGACCCCCAATGAGATGGACTGACCTAGTGCCAGCAACAATGGTCTCAAACATAATAACAATTGTGAGGACGGTGCAGGACCAATCAATGCATAGTGTCATAGTGTCGCTATGAATCAGAAGTGACAAAATGGTACCAATCAACATAACAACAACCAAAGAAAATGCCATGTCTTTCTAAAGATATTCCAGTCAAATTGACTAAGTTATAAATATGTGTACAGCTTTTTTAACCTTTATTCGTAATATTTCTAGAAACAACCTCAGCAACATTGTCCCTGTCTAGCATTCCCATCTGATTCTAGATTGGCTCAAGGGTTTATCTTTTCAATGAAATTTTCTCTAGTTGCTCTACCTATAAATGTTGTTGTTGTTGTTATGTGCCATCGAGTCGGTTCCGACCCATAGAGACCCTGTATAGGGTTTCCGAGGGTGTAAATCTTTACGGGAGTAGAAAGCCTCATCTTTCTCCCGCGGAGCAGCTGGTAGTTTCGAACCGCTGACCTATAAATAGCCACCTCAATATCATGCCACTTTACAGACCTCTCTCCTAAAGCGGTTTTACTATACTGCCATTCACTTTTGCTACTTGAAAGCTCATTGAAGGTAGAGTTACAATGTAATTATGTTTTGTGTTTCCTTGACATAGTTCAAAATTATATATTAAATGTATGAAGGAACAAACAGATGAAAACATTCTTGCTACACAAAGAGCAGAGATACAATTGATCCTTCTCCAGAAAGAACAGTTATTTGCTCTTGCAATCCAAATTGTATTATTTGTAGTCAAACTAAAATCAGCTCCATTGATTTTCTTTCCTATGGTGGCCAAAATGGTGTCAAGGTCACTGTTATCTTTCCATCTGAAGAAAGGAAGCTTAAAGTGTTTGGCTTCTTTCTGAAATACTTTGTGAAATATTTCAAAACTAATTAAGTTTAAGATAAATGTGAACAAAATAATGCAATGAAATTGTTCATTGAAAAGATTAAAAATTGAGTCAAACTCCACAAAGATAATATTTCAGACAAAAGTATATTCATGCGCATATGGTATTTATAGACTCCAAATTTATGAAGCACTCAATAATACTAGTATTACTAGAGCTCTTTAGTGTTTACTAATATTTCATAAAAATAACATCAGAGCTATATTGTTTGAAAAGTTAATTAATTTTGCTTTTTTTAAAGTGGAAAAAAAAAAACAAAAAAAAACTACTATCATATGAAAGGAAGTCCAAACACAGATGACAATGAACTTTCCTTCTATCTTTTGGCTGTTTTGCTTATCTGGGATTTATGGAATTATCTGTTGCTATCTAATGGATTCCTACTGACAGTGGTGAAATAGGACAGTGTACAACTGGCCTATAGCATTTCCAACGCAGTCAATCTTTATTAAAGCCAACTGCCACATAGTCTCCTGTAGAGCAGCTGGTGGGTTAGGACAGCTGACATTTTGGTTAGCAGCCACGTGCTTAACCAGTGTGCCACCAGGGCTTCCTGAGATCATATTCAAATACAAGTACAATTGCAAAGCAAGCCCTTCAATTATTTACTGCAAGTTTCTAAATTTCTCAGCAAAATTTTATAACAAAATCTAAAGAAGGTCTCATTCATACTGCATAATTCAGAAAGCTGCAAAATAAATTGTATTGGTGACTTTAATGTACTCTAAACATTTGAAAGTTTGCATTTAACTTAAGCAAAACAATCAATTTTCAAGATTAACTGAGAATATGTGGATGATAATAAAGTCAGCATACTATAATTTTAGGAGATTATAATGAATTTATTGGAAAATAACTTCAGGGTATATAACTGAAATTGTTGCTGTTGTTAAGTGCCATTGAGTCAAATCTGACTGGTAAAGACCATGTTTAAGACTTCCTAGGAGTGACTGGTGGATTTAAGTGACTGTCTTTGCTGTTCAAACTGACCTTTCATCCAGTGGTCATCCTACAGCATCATACTAGGCCACCATGAATCAAAGATGTCCTCTATTTTCATAGTGATTTTGATGCATTTGTTACCTTTTAAAAGCCATTTTTATGCTTTCTAAATATTTGTGTAATCTCAAGTGCATTAGAAGTGGATGCTGCATGACTATATTAGAGTCAAAGAAATGATAGAAAAAAAATCAACCACACTGGGATATGAAATTGATATTTATTCAGATAATGGCAGCAAAAGAACTTTCTACTGATGAAAAAAGGAGATTCATATTTTTTTCTGATTATCCAAATCTCCTTTCGGTTAATTTTTATTTCTACTATTCTGTGATCAGACAGTTAAATTATATCAGATCCAGTTTAGTAAGAGCGAAACAAAAACATTAAGGTTTGTATACATTTTCAGCTATTATATTTTTTTCCTCTCACAATTATCATCACATGTTCTTCTACTGTCCACGGTGCTTCCATTCTTCCTGGATAAGATGCTCACGCTGTACACTGTCAAGTTGGTTCTGACTCATAGTGACACTGAATACATTTTCCTAGAGTTGTTGGTGTGTTTGTACTGTCCACCTTGTGGTTCAAACCAACCTTGGGTCACACCAATAGTTTATTTTAAAGGATCAGTGAATAGTAAAGTCTTATAACTGAAGGTAGTATCTATTGTTTTTATGTAAATATACCAGACTTTGGCTGAATTAAAATCCTTTATTTTTGACAAGAACTACAAGCATAATAAATTTTGTACATTAGCTTTCAGATATTCTATCTGGTACTTTGAGAAACATATATAGTTTAATATCACTTATGAGAAACTTGTGGCACTGTAGGATAAGCACTGGAGCACAAGTTCGGTTTGAAGCACAAGGTGAGTGGTTCAAACACACTAACTGCTCTAGGAAATCCTGTACAGGGTCAGTATGAGGTGGGACTGACTAGATAGTATTTAGCAATAACAGCGGCGTAGCTTTGGTAGCGTAGTGGTTACGAATTGGGCTGCGAACCTTAAGGTCAGCGGTTCAAGACTACCAGCTGCTCCGCGGGAGAAAGATGAGGCTTTCTACTCCCGTAAAGATTTACACCCTCGGAAACCCTGTACAGGGTCGCTATGGGTCGGAACTGACTCAATGGCACTTAACAACAACAATAACAGCTAGAATACTATGTGACATATAAACTTTAATCTCTTGAGTTTCATAATGTTGTTCCAGGCTCAAAAAGCCTGAAATGTCTGGTAAGGCTCATTATTAATGAAATTTAAAGAGGAGTCAGGATCTACGATGAATGACTGCCTCTACCATTTATTAAAAAAAAAAAAAAAAATGGCTGTCCCACTTGGTACCACCTCCAAAAGGCCTGTCTCCACCTCTCAGCTATGCTTCCTGATGACCAGGAAGAAGGACAGCTGCTTTTATAAGCCAGATAATTCATTCTTTTAACTTTGATTCTAAAAAAAAATTACTTTGTCTTGAAGGTTAGGATAGGTCTCTTTCTCTTTTCTCCTCAACCAATTAATAACTAAAACAAATGACAGAACTGGAATTAGAATGCCGTCATTATTCTAGATCCAATATTGAAATTAAAAATCTTTTAATGCCGAAGAGTTTTATAGAAGTTAGACATGACTGACCCAGGAATGGACAGTTATAGAAAGAGGAGAAAACGAGTTATTCTTTTTCACTTATTCAACTAGAAGATATAGGCAGTCTCTGGGCCTTGGATTATGAATGTTATGAACGTATAGATAACTCCTATTTGCCCTTAAATGTTGTCCCCTCAATGTGAAACAACTGGACTTGCAACAAATGCTTCAGCATAACCAGCTTCACCTGCTGCATGGGCCAGTTTTCAATAATTGAACCAATCCATAGCCAATCTTTTCTTTTACTTTTAGTAAAGTTAAATGAGAATCATCTGCACTTATTTTGACTCAACTCCGAAGTTCACTGAAAGACGAAAAGACACAGACACTGATTTTGTTCATAACCAGTGGACTGGAAATGAGTGTGGAAATACCTGCTGGCTATTTGTAATGCATGAACAGTTTTTATTATTATTATTATTATTTTACACTAACTAATACCCCCACACAAGACCCATAGGTTTGAATTTGAGAAATTTAATGTAAAAGTTTATGTTCATAGTCAATGGATATCAGCATTAATGGGCATATATATTTCTATAACAAAATTATTTCCTGCACTTGGTCAATGATTCTAATTTGAACCTGAAAATCAGTAACATGAATCAAGCACTAAGATTATATACCTCTGTCCCCCCCCGCCAAAAAAAAACCAACATATATATATATAGTTGTTGTTGTTGTTGTTGTTATGTGCCATGGAGTTGGTCCTGACTCATAGCGACCCTGTACAGGGTTTCTGAGGCTGTAAATCTTTACGGGAGCTGAATGCCTCATCTTTCTCCCGTGGAACAACTGGTAGTTTTGAACTGCTGTCCCCATACATATATATACAAAATTAAAGTTTAGCTACTTCCCGAGTCTTTTTCTCAGAATACTTACTCTATTTTGATTATTCTATTTAGTTTTCTGTGCTGTTTTCCCCTGTGATGCTAAAACAAAATAGAAAAGTATTGAAGGACTAGGTTGATATCCTGCAGTTTTGGGAAAGGACTTATTTTCACTCTTTTAAGAGTCAGTTCAATTCTGTTTTAAGATTAAAGTTATTGTGTTCCATAGTTATTTGCGGGGAAAGACTCTGAAAGGGGCATTGGAATCTGAAACTTCCAGAAGTTAAGAATCTGTCCATTTCTGATCTAAACTCTTGTTAAAGTCTGTTTAGTGTACTTAATCATAGTGATTGGTGTGATTACTTTTTCCCATGATTTGTAGGCTAGATGATCAATTGGCTTAAATCTTTATGGGAGCAGAAAGAAGTTAAAGAAAAACTTCTTTAGCAAGAAGTTAAAGAGAAAAATAGAGGGGGAGGGTGTACAAATGACAAGTATGGAAAATAGAAAGTCTACTTACGTATTTATACATTTAAATTTTTTTTATCACCTTTGAGTTATTTTTCAATCCTTTTTTCCCTATAATTCTATAGGAATCCTAGTGTAGCACTGTAGGATATGCACTGGGCTGCAAAGTGGCTTTGAACCTCAAGGTCAGTGGTTCAAATTTACCAGCTGCACTTCAGAAACCCTATATCTGGTTACTATGAGTTGGAAACGACTCGACAGCACTTAACAACAATAATAGGTAAATTGACTGTAAAAATATATATATTTTTTTCATTATAATTGTTCTTGTTAAAGGCCTTAAAGTCGATTCCAACTCATAGTGACCCTGTATAGGGTTTCTGGGGAGCCACTGGTGAGTTTGAACTGCCTACGCATGAGGAATCTGTATGTGGACGAAGAGGCAGTTGTTCAAAGAGAACATGGGAACACTGAATGGTTTAAAATTAAGAAAGGTGTGCAAAAGGGTTGTATTCTTTCACTATATTTACTCAACCTGTAGGCTGAGCAAATAATCCGAGAAGCTGGTTTATATGAAGAAAAACGTGGCATCAGGATTGGAGGAAGACTCATTAACAACCTGCGATATGCAGATGATACAACCTTGCTTGCTGAAAGTGAAAAGGACTTAAAATATTTACTGATGAAGATCATAGAGCACAGCCTTCGGTGTGGATTGCATCTCAATGTAAAGAAAACAAAAATCCTCATAACTGGGCCAATAAACAACATTCTTATCAATAGAGAAAAGATTGAAGTTGTCAAGAACTTCATTCTTCTTGAATCAACTATCAATACTCATGGAAGCAGCTGTCAAGAAATCAAATGAAATCAAATGACGTATTACATTAGACAAATCTTTGCACAAGACCTTTTTAAAGTGTTGAAGAGCAAAGATGTCAGCTTGAGGATTAAGGTATGCCTGACCCAAGCCATGGTATTTTCAATAGCCTCATATACATGTGAAAGCTGGACAGTAAATAAGGAAGTCCATAGAAGAATTGACGCATTTGAGTTATGGTGTTGGAGAAGAGTATTGAAAGTGTCATCCGCTGCCAAAAGAACCAACAGATCTGTATTGGAAGAGCACACCAGAGTGCTCCTTGTAGGCCAAGAGAAACTTCGTCTCTCATACTTCAGACATATTATCAGGAGGGACCAGTCATTGGAGAGGGATATCATATTTGGTAGGGTGGAGGATCAAAAAAAAAAGAGGAAGACCCCCAACGAGATGGATTGGCTGGGCCCAAGATCCAGCAGTGTTTCGTTCTGTTGTGCATAGGGTCTCTATGAGTCGGTACCGACTAGATGGTACCTAACAACAACACCAACAACCTTGGAGTTCAAATTGACCTTGCAGTGGAGTGCTTATGTTACAGAGCCACACTAGGGCTCCTTTTCTTTATTGTTGTTGTTAAGTGAAGTGGAGTGGGTTCAGACCTATAGGGACTCTCTAGAGGGTTTCCAAGGAGCGACTGGTGAGCTTGAACCACATATTTTAAAACAAGCATCTCTGAAACAAGTATATTGACTCAAGAATCAGAGATAGACGCTTTCAATAATCACTTAAATATATTACTTCCAGGAAGATCAGGGAGCATCTTTGTTTTTGGTTTTTAGTTTAACTTCTTTGTATATCAATGCCTTCATTAATAAAACAAGCAAGTCAGGAAGTTGTTAGGAGGATTGAATGACATATGCCATATAAACACCTAGCAAGATGTTGGGCAGCCAGTAAGTGCTTAATGTTTGGTGGTAATGTGCCACGAAGTCAGTTCTGATTCATAGTGACCCTGTACAGGGTTTCCGAGGCTGTAAATCTTTAAGGGAGCAGAAAGCCTCATCTTTCTCCTACGAAACAGCTGGTAGTTTTGAACTGCTGACTTTGTGGTTCGCAGCTCAATTCTAAACCCCTGCTCTACCAGAGCTCCTTAATGTTTACTGTCATATTTTTCTGTATATAGATATATATATAGATATATATATAATTTGTTGTGAAGTGCTGTCAAGTCGGTTCCGACCCATAGCGACCCTGTACAGGGTTTCCGAGGGTGTAAATCTTTACGGGAGTAGAAAGCCTCATCTTTCTCCCGCGGAGCAGCTGGTAGTTTCGAACCACTGACATTAAGGTTCGCAGCCCGATTCGTAACCACTATGCTACCAGAGCTCCTTATATATATGTATATTTTAATTTATTTATTTTTGCTATAGCCTTACAAATCTATTTTCAACTGTACTGTTCCAGCTAGGATAGTCTCTTTCTCCCCAATCTAGACACTTGTATTTCTCTTTCTGGAGAAATTAAGTAATTTCTCACACTGAATTTTGATGGATGATGTTATGTTTCTGGAATATCTTTGGGAATGTTCCCATGAAAAGGATATTGTTAACCATAAAAGACTAGAGAGTAATCCGGCACTCATTTCACTGGTTTTTGATGATGGCTTTGAATAAAACACTTCATTTCACCATGCCTTCACTTTTCCAGTTTGTAAAATTTGATTTTCCATCGTGTCTCAGGAAGTGAAGAATGCAGGTAAAAAATTGGAAACTAGAAACTGTATACTTGTTAGATGTCTTATGAGCTGCCAGATAAATAATTTAACAACTGTACATTGGAATAATAGGCAAGATGTATTTAGGGAAAGATAATTAGGTTATAGGCTTAGTCTGTTTGAAAATAAATATTAAATATTGGTATATTAGTAATAGTCTTTATGTTGAAAGTCTATTTTGAGCACAGTAAAAACAATGAAAATATCCTTGACTTTTGAGAAATTAAAGTTTTTTGGTTTGAAGTCCTCCTATCTGGATATATTATCATGTGTTCAGATTCCACAAAACCATTATTTTTTTCATTTTAATAGAAAGTAACTTCAGTTCTGTGACTAGGTCCTGTACATTTAGGAAGGTCCATTCTCATTAAGCCAAGGACCTGTTTGCATATAACTTCACCAGTCCAGCAAGTGCATCAGCAGCAGCCAACACACCCTGACATCTTGATTGAAATCAATGCCAAAGTGGCTGCCAAGGTGGCTGTGCAGGCTAATGACGTTTTCATTGTTGATCCTCCCAATCCTAGTCTAGTCCCAACTATGATGCCCACGCTTCTCCAGAAATCTGCACATGCAGACAATAAATGAGGATGTTGATGGGAAAGAATTATCTTCCACACCACCGCGCTTAACGTACCTCTCCGAATTTAATGAGGTCAGTTGGACTTGTCTACAGTTTTTGCCTCTGTTCTCCTACCCCGAAGAGAAATCCCTGCCTAGCACACACACACATACACACGCAAACACACACCCTTGCGTACATACAGGCAGGCACAAGCAAATGTACTGCAAATCACACTTGGGAAAAAACACCCTTGTATAAAAAGTCACACCTTCTCATCATCTTCACAAACAAGCACTCTCACCCTCACTAGAGCGCGCGCAAGCACACTCAAGTACACACGCATACAGGGAGAATCACAGAGTCACATACAATGACACGTACCCGTACCCGAGGAGCTCAGAATCCTTCCTACGCTTGCAGATTGAACCTATTCGCCACACGCGCCTAAAGACGCTCGCTGTGTGCCCACTTTGCAGAAGCAGAACTCTCTTCAGATGCAACTGCCTTGATCCCTTAGCAGGCGAGAGCCCCACTGTGAGCCCAGAGACAAAAAGCTAGCTTTAGTACAGGATGGAGCTGGTCATTTGTGAGCAATATGAGCAACTGCAAATTCATATTGGACGCCCCTTTTGACAAAATCATGTAGGTCGGTGCTCAGCTCCCAGTTAGGCTTTGGCATGCAAATGGAGTCAGAGGCCGTCGCAGTTACCTATTACAAAAGCAGCTCTGCAGCCCTCCCTCCTCCTGATTTGGGACCAGATTCCCAATAAGGTCAGAACACCAATCCGAAGCTTAGTTTTAGACTTGTTTCTCGTAAGATCTGAGACAGGAGTAAGTCGAAACATATTAGGAAATTGAAACACAAAAGCAAAACACGCTGGTCTGGGCAACGCAACTCCCCTACACCACTGAATGAGGGAAACCGGGTCCCTTATACAAGTGGAGAAGTCGGTGCCTCGTGGAAAGCCAGTAGATGGCGCAAGAACTCTTCATTTGTACAATCTTAACCCTTGAGTTGTGCATGGTGCTACCTAGTCCAGATGTATAGATACATACATTTTCGGTTTTGAAAGAAACCTTCCATTTAAATATTTGGGACAGACTTAGAATTAAGACAAATGGGTCCGTTCTAGATAACTACCATAGATAAAAGTAGCTTAACTGCGGCACACACTATCTGAAAAGAGAGGAGGGAGGATGAAGGGGCGAACTATTTAGGGAAAAGAATGTGGCTCCCTCCCTACCCTACCCCACCCCACCCCTTAAAATAGGTTTACCGAATCTTAATAACCCGGTTACCGGCTTTCCCATAGAAATTTGAATATGCAAATGCATGTGTGCAAAGAAATTCTTCTCTGTGATTTCTTTTCCAATTAAATCGCAGGATAATAAATGCGTGCAGCCTGCCTGAAATATACTGCAACTACAGTAGTAACACATGTCCCATTATAAGGACGTGGGCATAGATAGAGCCCTGTTCTTTATCATCACGATTCCCTCCAAGCAAGCTAGATCCTCTGATGAAAATATTCCTTTAACATGCTTCTGTATTTTCAGACTGCAATGGAGAGAGCTCACTAACATAATATTTCTTGGGCTGCTTTTACAGGCAGAATTGATCTATTCGGGGGAGAAAAAAAAAACAAGCACCCTTAATTTCAAATATTATGGGTAATTTATTAGAGAGCGGTGCTGAGCTTTAAGAGGCTGGCTAGTGATTTCTGGTGGTTGCTATAACAAGCTAGAATTAGGGTAGATTTTGGTGGAGGGGAAAATAAGCACAAGAAAAGACAGAATCCAGAGTAGCGGAGACTTTGTGCCCCCGTTGGAGAGATGGTTGAGTCCTCGTCAAGGTTGCTGTGGTATCCCAGAAACACCATTCACTCTGAGCTGTGACCGCGTACCAACAGCAACAACTCGACTGCGCCGGGCTGAGGAGCAGGAATTGGGAGCTCGCGTATAACATGAAAGGGATCCGCAAAGGGGAAAGCCGAGCAAAGGAATCCAAACCCCAAGAGCCTGGCACCAGAAGATGCGCTAAATGTGGTCGCCTGGACTTCGTTCTGATGAAGAAAATGGGGATTAAAAGTGGATTTACGTTTTGGAACCTCGTCTTTTTATTGACGGTGTCTTGTGTGAAAGGTAGGTCTGTTTTCGGGGGTCCCCACTGCTTTAGATGGAGGTGAGCTGACTTGTCGTTGGAGAGAGGCTGGCAGCTTACTTTGCAATTTGCAACGATAAAATAATCATGATAATACCGAAGAAGGAGTTGATTCACAGCTTCCCCCCCACAATAGGAAATGCATTTTGCTTGCCAGATTTGGTGTTCAATGCGGTGATTGAGCTTGTGCTCAATAAATATTCTTGCAGTATGCTCAAACGAATACGTGAGTTGATTAGTATACCCTCAAACTAGTGTATATCTAGGCAGAATTCCTCTGCAAGACTTTTCTTGACATGAGGATTACCTTGATTTCCAGTCATCCCATTAAGGTTTGATGCTTTGGGTGGAATTTATATTAAAGACACTCGTGTGAATCCTTTTTAACCCTTTCAGGAAGGAAAGTTGCCAAGACAATAACAATGTGCTGATTTTAAATGCATTAAGGCACAGAGGTCTTGCAAGCATCCCCACGCCAATAAGAATGTCTGCATGCATATGTGAATTATATCTATTTGGGCTCCTATGCATCGATAAATGGCAGGGAATCTTCCCTAGGTCCTGTGGTGGAGGTTTGCCTGAAGATGAGGCTCTAAAAAGGTCTGACATGCCACAAAGTGTAAAAATCCACCTCTGGGGATGAATGAAGGTAGGAGGAAAGTCATTAGCTGAAGACCAAAAAGAAAATCTCCAGTTAGTCTCAGCGTTCAGACAGGTAGAGTGAGTGTCACATGCACAGACAAGGGGAGGGGTAGGTGGGATGTGAAATCTCATCCTAAGCAGGAGGCAAGGGACAGTCAGGATCACTGGAAGGATAGCTGTTCTCAGGGAGAAAAGAGACCTACACCTTTCTCCCACAACTTCTCCTGCACCCTGCTGCCCATTAATTGCTGCAAAGAATACTCAGGAGGTGCTTATGACTCATGCCATCCTCTTTGAACAATCACCTCCCCATACTCATGGCAGCTCGAATAGATGAGATGGATGTCGCTTTTAGTGAAGGCAGTTTCCGAATCCCGAGTGTGTGCGTGGAGGGGGTGGTGGAGAGGGGGCGGGTGTTGTGGCCCAGGCGCGCCAAGGCTGTCAACACAAACTGGACGCTTCTTCCTTTGTAAAGGAGTGCCTCTCTGAACCGCAATCGGGCCGCGTCTCTATGAAACAGTTTATTGTCCAGCTTGCAGCTGGCTGTCCCCCCACAGAAGGCAGTCCATTTGCATTCAGTGGAAATGATAATTCATGTTTCCTGGGAGTGGGATGGGGTGGAGGAGTTTACCTCTCTCTCCCTCTACTATGACCAATAAATTGTGGCAGGTCGCGAATTGAATTTTAATTTACATCCTGAAATGCCAGGAAGTCACCCCTGGTCTCTGTGGCAGCAATTGCCATGTAATTCCAACCTGCTCCTTAAAGCTTTTTTTTTTTTTTTTTGCCTGGAGCCTCAGAACTGCTTGAGCGATAACGCGCGCCCTAAGCGGGGTAACTACACGGTATCATGCACGAAATACGTCTTGGGTTACTTGCAAGGGGTTTTCTTCGCTGGTTTGACGTGTGAGAAGCCTCACATTTTAGGCTTACTTCGCCTGTTACTAGGAGTCGGTGCTTAATGGATGGCCCTAGGGCTGCCTGCTAGACGCGCTCTCGGCTTGGCGGAGGCGCGAAGAGCCAGCAGCAGCCCTTGCGTGAAAACCTTACCGTGGCTTCTGTAAAAAGATGACCAGGGGTTAAGTGCTAGTTTGTGATACCTGTTGAGCCAAAAACACATTCGGGGACAGACGTAGGGGAGCGAGTCTCCTAAGCCGGGCGAGCACGCCAGCCTGGCAAACATCGAACCGTGCCGCCTGCAATTACAGCCTAGGCGGCCGGCACCTACCGTATTTTCTGAATAAGACGCTCGACGAGAAAAGAAAGGCGCGTTTATTTTAATAGTCACTAGAAACCGGACCCCTCCCATTTGCCCGCAGTTCCCGAACTGTGAGCTAAGATAATCGGTTTCCATCGAGTACATTCAAGTGTTGAGGAGAAGAAGGAGCGTGTCACACTGTGTTTTGGTACAAAATCAGTTTTCTACGGATTGTTTAAATATATACATATATATACTAAAAATTTAAAAATCGTAAGAAGGTTGTTCCTTGTTACGTATATGTCAGTAAGAAGGTATCGCATACATTTTACAACTTGGAATACTGTCCCCACATTCTGAGAAACAAACTTGCCTGGACTGTGTGCATTGGACCTGTTCCCATTTGCCGGGTCATGCCAATTTTAACAGTTCCTTCTTATTTATTTTATTTTCACCTCAGTCTCAGGGTTTTCCTTGAATTGATATCCCATCAATGCCATAAACGTTGCTACTCCAATGTCTTTGACCGCTGTTGTTTTTCACAGTTTCTTCTGAGCTCTCAGGTCCACAGGAAAGCTCAGTTTGGGGAGCCCAGCTTTGGGGTTTTGCAGGTCCTAATCTAGACCTAGCAGGAGTGTTCAGGAAGTCCAAGGCGCCGCTGAACTGAACATTTCTGCTCATGAAAATCCTACAAATTGCCCCCACTTTTCTTCCCTCCACCATCTCACCTCTGTGTGGTACAGCAATGACAAAGAGGCTTATTGGGAGGAAACGCCTCAGCCCAAGAGAGATGATAAAGTAGTCAGTCTTTGGTAGGCCTGAACTGCTCCGTTGGGGCTGAAAAGGGAGCCAGCCTTTCCTGGGCATTTTATCTTCACTATCAAATCCTGAAATAAAAAGCGGTGAAATCTCCATATGGGAAGGTGGAGGGGTTGCTTAGATTGCTAAGACTTGATGAATGCCCATTTCAAGTGAAAAGACTAGCGCACACACCCCACTGGTAGGCAGACAGAGGTGTCTGAAATGCAACCGCCAACTGCAGCGTGTCTGTTTAGGTTTCACCCAGATAGAAAACTGTGAATCTGTAAGTCGTGCTTAAGCGTCCCGCCCACGTAAACATACACGCTCGGGGTGATTTCCCACGATTCTTCTTAAGGGGATCCCAGGGGAGCCACACACACACACACACACACACACACACACACAATGTCTCAAAGGGACAGGACAGGGACCTTCGAGGGCAGCAGGTAGGGACCTGGTGCTTCATCTCACAGCCAGCGATAGGATGTATTTCAGGGGTGATCTCCAGACTCTCAGGAGCCCAGCCCCTGGCTTCGCGAAAAATTCACATTTCCTCGGGTTCTGTTCATATCAAGGAGATATTAACACCCGCCACAAGACCTTTTATGGAAAAGTGGGACTTGCACATCCTCTGTTCAAGCTAATTCTTTCTGGAAAGGGATTCAGATTTCTGTGTTGAGGAGAACGGCCAGCGATGCTCTTTAAAACCTTTCGCTGACGCTAAGGTGGTGGGGCCCAGAAGTCTCCTCCTGGCTCGCGACCTCTGGGACTGAGTCCTGCACCGCTCTTCCCTCAGGGCAACAGTCTGACTAAACACTTAAGAAAAGGATCTGTCCAATCTTCAGAGAGTTTTCCAAAGGGGAGTGGGGGAGGGGCGGTATGTCCTTACAAAAAATCACCATCATCACCGTTAAAAGCCTTCCTTGGAAATTAACACTAGCAGATTTCAAGACACTTGCTGGAACGTGACCTTTGTGTATAGGTCAGGGATGCTTGTCTGGCTGTAGTTTTAGACAGGCGCCCCTCCCTTCCATCTGTTTCTTCTGGGAATACTGATTTATTTCTCCTTGAAGGCCAAACTCCTTCAACTTTTCATGTACCACCCAAGGTTGAAAGTGGGGGGCTGACTTGGTGCGCTTATACGCTTGTGTATGTGTGAGTTCTTGGGAAAAGGGGGACCTTTTAAATTGACGCCAAGGAAACTTCCAGAGGCCTCAAATAGCGTTATTTGTGTCTGAAACGGAAATGCCTGGCGGGTAACAGTTTATGTTACAGATGGCCACTGTTGCCTTGTGACTCGGATAAGGCATTGATAAGTCCCCCTGCCCTTAAACTGACAGCAGCACTCCCTTACCCAAATATCAAATTTCAGAGGCACTCAAAGAATTAGGGAAATCCACTGAGCAAGAATTAATGGGGAGTGCTGCTCTTATAGGATGCTTCCCCCTTCCCCCCAATACAGCTGATCTCTGGGGAAAGATGGGCAGTGGGACTGTCCCAGGGTTTAAGCGCTGCCAGGGCTTAATCAAAGGGAGAGAGCAGAAGAAATGAAAGAGCACAGGGTCAAGCCAATGGGGGTCCTCTCCCAAGCCCAGCTAGGGTGGCAGCTGTGGGCTGAAAGCAGGACACACAAGGGAATTGCAGCGCATTGCAGAATAATAATGAAGAAGGATGGCCAAAGAAAAGAAAGATCCACTGGTTCCCTTCTCAGGGAGCTAGGCGCCTTCGAAGGCTCTGCATCACCAAGTTGTTAAACCAACCCAGTTTGCTTCCCTGACAAGGCGTGAACAGCTTCCAGAATTCAGAGCTGAACTCCCCCTGGACAGTTACCTTGCTGAATTGTCCTTTTGCAGCAAGGTACTTTCCAGAATCTTCTGAATCTTTGGGGTCTGCATCAAGCGAGAGTTAGAAAAGCACGTGAGCAGAGATCACTGAGCACGGAATTTCAGCATCTCAAAAATCTGATGTCAGCTCCCTTTGAAATCCTTAAGGAGAAAATGGGTAGAATTACTCCATACACTAAATGTTGCAGGGGTGTAGTTTTCGTTGCAATAGTTGCTACTACTTTACATGATATTAGCTAGCATTTATATTTGTGGGCTACCTGAGTATGTTTTTGGTATACATGTCTTTTCCTGGAACACAAGATTTGTTGTTTACCAAAAATGGCGAAATAATACAATGAATGAGTAGCAAATAAAACAATATTTACATGGTTCTAAATATCTAGTAAAACTCTGTTGTAAGTGGGATTGGATGGAGTGAGAGGTAGAGCAGTTACTAACATGTGGAAACAGACTTTGATGTTAAATACAGTTGATCGCCTTCATCTGTCCCTAGAGGTCACTTTCTTCTGCTGACTCATAAGGGTCTCCAGAAAGAACTTCAGAAAATCAATCATCCTCAATATGTTTAGAAATTAGCTTTAAAGCATCAAGCAAAACACCAGGCAAGGTAGGTAGCAGTTACTTGGTACAACATAACTACCTGAGAAAATATGTACTTTGAATTCCAAGATTTAAAAGATTAGAAGCAAAATAATTGCAAACAAAGAGATTAGGAAAAATGTGTGAGATACTAATGAAAATTAAGACAACAATTACAGGGTTATTTTTAAAAATCTACATGTTCGTTACAACATAGTTTTAGCTATTGCTTTTTCCTATTTCTTTCCTCCATTTTCTTTATTCATAATTCAAAAGTTTGTAGTTTAGGAATACCGTGGCAGTTCTGAATTGGATTTTGGGTGAAGTTTGGTAAGGATTGTGGAAACTGAGGTCTGGTAAGTGTTATAGAAGTATTGTTGAAGTCATCAAATTCATCTTTTCAAACTCAGAGTAAGCAGTTAGGTTATGCATGGTCTTGGCTAGGTAGGTCCACAAGAGATTTGATCAGAAATAGGTCTCTTGTTAGGCTCCTATTTTCATCAGAAACATCCCTGTGATGAACTTCAGTGAGAAAACCTTGGAATGCCTTTTATTATTCGTAATCTTGATGCTAATTGTCTTCTTTTCTCTATCAAGGCTCCAATTATTCACTCATCAAATATATTTTACATCAAGTACTTTGTTAAGATATCTCTTGGTATTAGGTGAGGAATCCTAAGTATGAGTACATAATGATGACTCATTGCCAAGACCCCAATTTGAAATATCTTCTAAAAAGTCTAAAGTTACAACATTAGCATATACATCGTATACCTTGTTATTGGATAATAAGAATATTAATGGTAATAATGTGGCATTATACATTCCAGTATTATTCTGTTGGCTCTTACATGCTTGTATTACAGTAGTGATTTTTGAAGCACCAGCATCCTGTGGAAGCTTAATAGAAATGCAAAAGTAGGCCCCTATTCCAGGCTATTGATTCAGAAGCTCTGGGAGCTGGGCCCAGATGTCTGTGATTTAACAAGTTTTCCAGGTAATTGATGTACTCTAAAGTTTGAGAAACAATCTACTACAGAAAGATGGAAAGAACAAGCTCTCTGGAGCTACCAAGACTTAAGGTCAAATAAAATCTTGCCTATGATTACCTTTGGAGTCCTGGTGTGACTCTATGGGCTAATAAGCTGGACTACAAAGTTGGTGTGAACCACAAGGTTGGTGGTTCAAGCTCACTAGCTATTCCTTGGAAACGCTATACAGGATCGTTATGGGTCAGAAATGACTGATGGCCCTTAACACCAATAACATAATTAGTTTTTTAGTCTACCAGCTCAGTTTTCTTAAACTTCAGTTTTATCATCCAAAAAATGTAGACATAGACTAAGATATCATTCAGTGTTATGGTTTGAATTGTGTCCCTAAAAAATGATTTATTGAGGTTCTACCCCAATTCCTGAAGGAGCTCTGGTAGCGTAGTGGTTACGAATTGGGCTACTAATCTCAAGGTCAGTAGTTCGAAACTGCCAGCTGTTCCACAGGAGAAAGATGAGGCTTTCTGCTCCCGTAAAGATTCACAGCCTTTGAAGACCTGTACAGGGTCGCTATGGATCAAAATCGACTCCATGGTACTTCACCACCACCTCAATTCCTGTTTGGAAATAGGGTCTTTGAAGATCTTATCACTTAGTATGAAGTCATGCAGAAGTCTCATTCCATTGGTGACTTATAAAAGAACAGACAGGGTAGAAGACTAGTCATGTGACTATAAAGGCTGATGCAAGCCAAGGAATGCCTAGCATTGCTAGGACAGAGGCATGAAACAGTGTCTCTTAGAGTTTATATCTTAATTTAGATTTCTAGCCTCCAGAACTGTAAGAAAAACATATAATTTTAAGTCCACTTTTAAGTCCACTCACAGTTGGCCTATAGGGAGATTAGGCATGTTGTATGTTATTATGCATGTTACAACAGAGCATCTGGCACTAGTGCTATCGTCTGTATCATTAAAATATACTTCTGTTTTCAAAGCCAGTAAGAACCATACTTCCACACTTGGTTCCAAACACCACTATCCTAACTTTTCAAAACAGTAAATGAAAAATACAGAGTCTTCTCACTGGTTATTATTTCTTTGGCTAAATTCCCAGACTATTATATGTCTAAGAAACACCCTGTGACTTCTGCTTATCACTTTTGCACATTTCCTTAAGATACTAAAGTGGCAAACCCATAGCCGAAAAAATAGTTCCTGTGCTCTTGGGTTGATTCATCCATTGGATTCCAATATTAATTTTTTTTATATTGGTTTAGTTGTTTTATAGGATCAACACTGGACTGCAGCTAGAAGGTCGTCAGTTCAAGCCTAGCAGCGACTCCTCAAAAACCTCATAGAGGGTTGCTGTGAGTTGGAACCGATTCAACCTCATTTAACCGCTGCAAAAACAATAATTTATTGGTCTTTTCACAAATCATGACATTTACAAAACTAAAAGAGCCTTAAACACCAACAAGTTCATTGCCCATATTTTACGTTACTGCACATGAATGTCAATAATATTTCTAGATTATTGCTAGATTTTTACTAGATTACAAAGCTCATCCCTCAAATTTAGACTAGACCTCTATACTTTCAAATTAATGTTCAACTATTTTATCCACATTTTACTAAAGAGTTAACTCAGATGGCTATAAAATTAATATGCAAATATCATACATCAGAAGAATTTGTGATTTTATATTAGTTAAAATGGGGGGAAAATGAGGTGGAAACTGCTTGCTTGCTTGTTCAAAAGAAGGCAAAAGAGACTATGGAGTGAACAGATTTTTAAGACTGATATAATATATGATGTTGTTGGTGTTGTTTGTGTTGTTGTTAAGTGCCATTGAGTCAGTTCCGACCCATAGCGATCCTGAATAGGGTATCTGAGGAGCAGCTGGTGAGCTTGAACCGCCAATCTTGCAGTTCAAATTGACTATGTAGTCCAATGCATTAACGCACAGTGCCACACAATGACTCCAATATGATATATAAAATATATAAAATGGCACATTATATGAACTGGAGTCTTGGTGTGGTGCTGTAGGATAATGTCCTGGACCACAAGATTGGTTTGAACCAAGGTCAGCAAGGTCAGTGGTTCAAACTCACCATCTGCTCTTTGGAAACCATCTATAGGGGGCAGCTATGAGTGGAAACCAATTCACAGACACTTAACAATAGTAACAATATATAAAATAGACAACATCGTATATTCAATAAGATCATCTAATTCTTGAAGACATAAGTGTATGCAAACAAAATCAGTTCATTAGAATGCTTTTTCTACTCATAAATGACTTTGAAGTATAGTACATGAAAATATTTTTTTATTTCTTATAGTCTGTACATAATTTCTTATTTAATCCTTTAAACAATTTTTTTTAAGTTTTTTATTGTGAATTAAGTGATCATTTACATGGAAGAACATCGGTTTTAAACTCATCCAATCGTATTTCTTTTCATTACAATGATTACAGTCTTTCCTTCTATTCCCTCTGTTTTTGTTTTATTTTGTTTTGTTTTTTGAATGCACACAGAACACTCAGGAATATATACTCATTTAAACAACTAAAGGGCACATTCTGCAAGCCTGCCTCCTGGCCGCTAGCTACAGCCTTTCTCTTTCCATGAGTCTGAAGTCCACAGCTGCTCAAAATCCATTCTTAACTTGTATTCTTTTCTATTGAATCATATTAAATAAGATTTGTAAATCCTCTCTTTTTTGTATTTTCCACTGTGCAATTCTATAAGAAAACGGTGTAATTCAAAACTGTAGAACATGTTATAAATATTAATAATGCAAGAAAAATTGATAATGTTAAAGGGTTATCTTCAATTTTAATGAGATATGTGAACAATTTTAAAGTTGCTTTAAGGCATGAGAGTAAAATTTACAAAGATAATGAATGCTTATAAATTTGAGGAGTTCAAATAATCAGAAACTGAAATTTATAAAAAGTAGTAAGTGATTCAACTAAAAGCTGATTGTGTAATGTTTAATATTACAAAGTCCTCTTTTTTGTTGTATGTTAGGAAAATTTAAAGAACAATTTAAAGTTCTATGCTTTTAAATGATGATGACAATGTTTTTAAAACTTTGACATTTGAAAATATGTGGTCAGTTACTATTTTGAATGGAAAATTATACATGGAAGTAGAGAGCTCATAGAAGCTGAATTTATTAAATCTTTAATGACTTTGCAAAGCAAGTGCTTCACTGCTTTTTTCTGTTATACAAGTCCACCTGGATGACCCCAGAGTGCACAAAGGTGCTTGAAATATAGAAAACAATATGAAACGCTATTATATTTAGAGAAGTGATGTATTGTTTTGTTTTGTTAGGTGTCATCCAGTTGGCGCCAACTCATAGCCACCATAAGGCCAACAGATGAAAACAGTCCCTAGTCCTGCACCATCCTCACCTTCGTTGTTATGTTTGAGCCACTCACTGCAGACACTGTGTCAATCCATTTCCTTGTGGGTCTTCCTCTTTTATTCTGACTCTTTATTTTACCAGGCATTATTTCCTTTTCCAGGGACTGGTCTCTCCTGATAACATATTAAATTTTGTGAGACAAAATCTCACCATCTTCACTTATAAGGAGCGTTCTGGCTGCACTTCTTTTAAGGACAAATTTGTTTGTTTTTCTGGAAGTCGATGGTCCTTTCAATATTCTTCACCAACACCATAATTCACTTAGTCTATTCTTCTGTGGTCTTCTTTACTCATTGCTCAGCTTTCATATGTATGTGATGTGACTTCAAGTACGGTGATTTGGGTCCAAGAGCACCATAATCCTCAACGTCACAATTTTGCTCTTTAGTACTTTGAAGAGGTCTTTGAAAAAACACAAACAAAAACCTTTTATTCTTAATTGAATAAAGATTTACAGAGCAGATCATCAGTTTTACATTTGACAATTTATGCACATTTTGTTTAGTCTCATTGATTGGAATCCCCTCAATGTAATATCAGGTATCCTACTTCCTCCCTGTGTTTCTTGTTTCATTCCAGACTCCTCTAAACTTTGTTCCTGAGTCAGTGATGCCCTTTTGATCTCAACTGATGGATTTTCCTAAGGTGGGCATACCTCAGTAGTGTTATTGTTCCTCTTAGAGATCTATCTATAGTTTGACTGAAAATTGAGCTATAGGGGTGAGTTCAGTTCGAGAGCTGAAGAGTCTTTTGCAGCAAATTTGCCCAATGCAATAAGTCATTTGATTTCTTGGTTTCTGCCTCCATGGACCCAGGTAAAATGAAATCTTTGACAATTTCAATCTTTTTTATGTTTATAATGATCTTGTTTATTTGTCTAGTTGTGAGGATTTTTGTTTGTATTACACTGAGTTGTAATTCATACAGAAAGCTGAAGTTTTTTTTTATGTTCATTAGTAAGTTCCTCGAACCCTCTTCAATTTCAGCAAGTAGGATGTGTCTTCTGCATATATATTGTTGCCATTGAGTGGGCTCAGACTCAGTGATCCTATACACAAACAACAAAACACTACTAGTCTTGAGCCATTCCCACAATTGTTATGTTTGGCCCATTGTTAGTGCCATTAGGTCGATCCACCTTGTTGAATGTCTTGTTTTTTCTCTGATCCTCCACTTTAGCAAGCATGATGTCCTTCTCCAGGAACTGGCTGTTCCTAACAATATGACCAAAGTAAGACAGCTGAAGTCTCATTCTGCTTGCTTCTAAGGATATGTGTTGCTTTTGTTGTGTTCTGTTGAGTTGCTTCTGACTCTTATCAACCCTGCAAAGAGGTTCAGAGAGTGCTTGGTGGCTTTGAACTGCTGACCTTTTTGTTACAAGTTCAATGCTTATTCTACAGCATCACACCAAGGCTCTCTAAGGATATGTTGCCTTTTCCTTCATGTGCTTGAGATTCTTGGATTATTTGCTTAGCATACAGACTGAATAAGTATTATGAAAGGATACAACCTTGGCACACAGCTTTCCTGATTTAAAACCACACAGTCTCCCCTTGTTCTGTCCTAATGACTGTTTCTTGGTCTATACAGATTCCTTATGAACAGAATTTAGTATTCTGGAAGTTGAATAAGATGAGGATTTTTGTTACACCGTTTTTATGTGCCAAGGTCTCTGGCAAAACCTTTATAAAAAGTGTCTTATTTACATCTCAAACATGGTCTCTCTACTACCTTCCTCCTAACAACCTTCTTGAGAGATAGCTAGGCACAGATTATTATTTCAATTTACAGGAGTCCTGGTGGGGTGCTTGTGGGTTAATGTGCCAGACTGCAAAGCCTTTTGAACTTCAAGGTCTGTGCTTCAAGCTCACCAGCTGCTCCTCAGAAATGCTATACAGGGTTGCTATTGGATACTGCCTCGTGAACCTCTTTGCTTAATCATAAGTACTCCTGGTGTGCCGTTGTAGGCTAAGTACTGGACTGCTAACAACAACGTCAGCTGTTCAAACCCACCAGGGTCGCTTATGAGTTGGAACCAACTCTATGGCACTTAACAAACAGTTTATAGAAGTAGAGTTTCATAGTACCAAAATCTTCACCAGGCTTAAGACAGTATTTTCTCAATTAATTGGGTAAAGAAACAGGTATTTATGAGTGTTATAATTATAGATAAACAGGAAACTTAACATGCAATCTAAGGTTGAATTCTAAAAGTAAATGAGTACATTAAATAGACATCAAATTCTGTAAATAAAAACAAATGCATGTATTAAATTATGCCACAACCAAAACTAAACCCACTACTCTAGAGTGGATTCTGACTCATAGCAACCCTGTATAGTGTTTCAGAGGCTGTAAATCTTTATAGGATCAGAAAATCTCATTTTTTTACTGTGCAGTAGCTGGTGGGTTTGAACTGTAGTTAGCAGTCCAGTGCTTATCCTACAGCACCACCAAACCCTTTCAACTATGCCTAAGTGCTCAAATATTAGCATTACATTTTCCGGAAATGGTGTTAAAAATGTATTTTCCTACATAACTATTATTGTTATTCTTTCTGAACTTTACACTTAGAGACTCTTTCATTGAACAAACTAGTCTTTTGCTACTTGAATTATTTAAAGTTTTCCTTATGAGCATATTTCAATAAGTCATTTTAATCTTTTTTTTTTACTTAAAGTTATGATATCCTAGTAATGTTATCACATGACTATTCATGGAATACACTATTACATTTTGACATTTTAAAATGAAATACACATTTTAAAAATCTTTTTGTACATAGCATCTTAAACACAAGAGGTAAATATAGATTTCACCAAGGTCGCAAAAGTAAAGGATAAAATACACTTCACTAACTGTCTCTAGCCTTGTTTATTCAATTATGTTTTCCACAAGTTTATTTAATGTTGCAAATTGACTAATTGATAGTCAAGTTCTCAATTTTCCAATAAACTGTATGGCTGTAATAATTCAATGTTACTTTCTGAAATTTTAAATCACAGGTTGACTTGACATTTCATTTTCAGGAACTTAGAGAAGGTAAAAAATGTAGAGGACTTGTCAAAATTCCTTTCCCTCTTTCTTTGTAACACCTTTTCTTGAATTTGGTCATATTCCCATTGTTGTTGTTAGGTGCTCTGGAGTCTGTTCGGACTTAAAGTAGCACTATACAGGGTTTGAACCTGAAATCTTGCCAGTTAGTAGTCCAATGTTTATCCTACAGCACTAAAGCAGGACATTCCCATTAGCCACTTGTTTTCCCTTTTGTAGTTACTTTATAAAATTATCAGCTGTGCCTTATTGTTTGATGTCATTTTGCTTCTCACATATCTATTTCTGCATTTTATTGGGACATATTTTTCATGTTTTGTTTGTTTAATTTGAGGGTTGTGTGATTTGAAAGAATTCTGAAGCAATAAGTTCTTAATTTCCTTTCAATACCACATAATACCAATCTGAACTGAACTAATGATTCAAAATATAATTTTAAGATCAAATTTATTATTTATTTTGGTATAGAGAAATGAATATGAGTCTATTCTTTTTATTTTCTTAAAGCTGATAAAATACATTAACTTCTGGTAATTTGTAGTTTTAGAAATAATTTTTTTAACATCTTCAAGCTATAGTTTCATATACAGAGATGAATCTTCTGAATCCATTATTGAAAAGTGTGATATGAGCCTCCCCCTCAAAGTAAGCAATGATTTTAAACTGGCGTCTCTGAAGTTTTGAAATGGAGCTATGTGTTGCTACAAGCTATACTTATAAGATAGCAGATCAAAGTCAAGGGAACAGGCAAAATAAATACAATTGGTTCCCCTGGAGACTGGCTAGTTTGGTTTTTATTGGCTCTGTACTCCAACTAAAGAGCTGGTGATACTCTAGGCTAAACACTGGACTGTTAACCGCAAGATGGACAGTTCAAACCCACCAGCAGTTCTGTGGGTGATAGAAAGATGAGGCTTTCTGCTCTCATAAAGATTTACACCCTCAGAAAACCTATACAGGGTCACAATGAGTGGAATCCATTCAATGGCCGTGGATTTGGTTACTCCAACTGGCTGAACTACATTGTCTAGTCAAAATATATTTTCAGTGTTCACATATACAGAAAAACTCTCAGTTAAGGTTTTTTTTGGCTGATGGCTAAATCAAAACAGCTGAACTGATTCAACTGTTTTGTATAAATAAATTTACATCCAGGCTACTTATCTTTGTGCCAAATTTCAGCTTCATAGATTCTAAGATGTTGTTGATGAAAAGCTCTCTTAAAATGAAGCTTGCAATAGAAATACTGATAGGTCTATAATTGTTTTTGTTGTTGCTTGATGCCAACCAGTCAGCTCCAAATCATAGTGACCATTCCATTTCATAGACTGAAACACTGCCTGGGCCTGCACCATCCTCACAACTGTGGTTACCCATGAGCCCACTGCTGCTGTCACTGTGCCAGTCCATCTCATTAGGGGTCTTCCTCTTTATTCCTGACCCTCCCCTTTACCAAGCATGATTTCTCCAGGGACAGATCGTTTCTGATACTTTACCAGATTACCTGTATTGAATTCATAGTCAGCCTTTTCTATGGTTTTATTTAATCTTTATGTATAAATTCTACTAATTCTTGAATGTTACAGTCATTTGCTTTTTTAAAGGAATCCAAACAGAAAATCTTAAAATAAGCAAAGTGCTAGAAAATCTTTAATATCTGCGTTAATTTGGCAGTATTCATTAATTTATTAATGGGTAAAAATCAGAAATGATACTTTGAACTTAGTTTTTAAATATTACCAAGATTTATCAATCTTTTTAAATTTTACCAAAGATTTATCAATCTTTCAATAATTTGAAAATCATTACTTAATTATACCTTTGTTTGCATAGATTATTGAAAAATCCCTAAATTAGGAAGTCTTTACATTCAATTATGTACTTCTTTCTAAAGCAAAATTTTCTAAATAAATTGTAAATTGTTAGAATGATTAGATTACATCAAGTTCTGTTGTTGATGTTTTTTGTGCCATCCGGTAGATTCTGACTCATAGTGACCCTGTATAGGATTTCTGAGAAGCAGCTGGTGGGTTTGAACCACCGACCTTTCTGCTAGCAGTCATACATTGCATCCATAAATAGTAATTTAATTGTTTCTGTCATGTTGTTATTGATAAAGTTCAATTTGGACTATCATTTCTTTTATTAGAATACTTTTGAATTGGCAGCATTGTTATTTTAAGGTACAGTCTAGTTGACTCTGACTATACCTTAATTATGCTGTTATGACCATAACATATGCTGTTATGACCATAATTATGCTGTTATGTAGCCTTGTGGGTTAATGCACTGAACTGCAAGGTTGTTTTAACTGCAAGGTTGTTTTAACTGCAAGGTTGGTAGTTCAAGTTCACCAGTCACTCCTCGGACACCCTATACAGGGTTTTCCTCTTTTTCTCTAACCGTCTGCTTTACCATGCATGATGTCCTTCTCTAGGGACTGGTACCTCCTGATGACATGTCCAAAGTAAGTGAAATTACATTTCACCATCCTCTGTTCTGCAGTCCTGGTGGTGCTGTGGGTTAATGCGCTGGACTGCAAAGTCATCTGAATTGCTAAGTCGGCGATTCAAGCTCACCAGTCACTCCTTGGAAACCCTATAAAGGGTTGCTATGTGTTGGAATGAATTCAATGTCACTTAACAACAACAACATCCTCAACTCTAAGGCACATTCTGGCTATATTTCCTTTAAGCCTGATTTGGTCTTGATCTTTCTTCTGGCAACCCATGGTCTATTCAATATTCTTGCCCACACCACAGCCACAATTCAAATGCTTTAGTTATTCTTCAGTCTTCCTTTTTCATTGTCCAGCTTTCACATGCATATAAGGCAATTGATTGGGTTAGGCAAACTTAGTCATCAGTGACAGCTTGGCTTTTTAACATTTTAAAGAGGGTTTTTGTAGTAGATGTGGGCAATACAATCTGTCAATCATTTATTCTCTTGACAGAAGCTTCATGGGCATTGATTGTTGATCCAGGTAGAATGAAAGCTTTGCCATTTCAGTTCCTTCATAAATTATTATGGACCCATTCATAAAAGATAGGAAGACTTTCGTTTTCTTCACATTCAGGTGTAACTCATACTAAAGCTGTAGTCTTTTACCTTCATTAGTAAATACTTCAAGTTGTCTTTCTTTTCAGTAAAAATATGTTCTATCATCTGCATATTGCAAGATGTCAATGAGTCTTCCTCTAATTCTGATGTCATATTATTCTTCCAGCTTCTAGGATTATTTGATCAGCATATAGATTAAATAAGTATGGTGAAAGGATACAACTCCATCATATGTTTTCCAGTTTTAAACCACTCAGTATCCCCTTTTTGATATAAGTAAGATTCATATTTAATATACAGAGCCTCTATAAGAACGGACTCGATAACACTTAACAACAACAACAGTGTCTGAAGACTTTTTGCCTATGAACAACTCCAGCCTAGCAGAGTTTAATTCCATTTTGTATCTATGTTTTCAGTGTTCAGATGTCAATTTTTCTTGAGTACCTCATGTACCTCTGACAGTTGAACGTCCAGAGTTAGAAACAGTACATTTAAAAAGTTGACTTCCGGCCCCTTCCTCAGCCAGCCCTTGCAGGAGCATTCCTAGACAGGCCCCTTATGGTCTCCTAGTTTGATGTCATACTCTGAGAACCTCAAACTGTAAGCTTTCCTATCTGCAACAGGCCTCTCCATGCTTTCCCGAAGCCCAGCTGGTGTCTGCGAAGCATGACTGCTGCCATGGTTGTGGAAGGAGATTCCTTTGTTCTCTGTGCACTGTAATGTGGGGATAGAACTTTGGGAAACTCATCTTGATGTCCATGATTTTCCTCTCCTGGATGATTTATGCTTGTTTTTGTCTTATGTTTACTTTTGCTTAAGACTTAATAAAGAATCTGTGTAATACTTACATCTTTGAAGATAGGGAACTCTTTACTCCCCTATATATATATGTATATATATTTCAACTATTGTAAATTCAGTGAAGGTGTAGTATATATTTTAAATTAGTTTTTAATACAGTGCTTCAAAATAAATAAATAAATAAATGGACATGGAGCTGATTCTGGCTCACAGGGACCTTATATACTAGAGGATAAAATGGCACTGTCCCCATAGGGTTTCCAAGGCTGTAATCTTTTATGGTAACAAGCTGCCACATCTCTTTGCTTGGAGTGATTAGCGGACCTATCAGTTAGCATCTGAGCTTATTTAAACACTGTGATACCAGGGCCTCTTGAATACAGTGATAGACAGACTTCATTTCTGCAAAATTAGCCAGTTAGTAAATGGTCAATTCGGGTCCACAAATTCCTTCATCAGTCATTGACTGAGTACTAGGTCCTTGGATATTCTTTTTGAATACAGTGATGAAAAGTTAGTCTCTAGTTTCAAGGTGTATATAGCCTTTCTTTTGAAGTAGCCTTTCTGTGAACACTAAAACCATTGTGAACTGGTTTTGTTTATCGTTGACTCATGAAAATATAACTACCTATATATACAACCAATAAAGTCTGTGCTGCTGCAGTTGTTGTTGTTATGTGCTGTCGAGTTGGTTCTGACCTATAGCAACCCTGTATAGGGTTTCTGAGAACCAACTGGGGAGCTTGAACCACCGACCTTGTGGTGCAAACCGACCTTGCAGTCCAGCTCATTTTTGTTGTTGTTGTTAAGTGCAATCGAGTCGGTTCCAACCCATAGTGACCCTGTATAGGGTTTCCAATGAGCAGCTGGTGAGCTTGAACTACTGACCTTGCAGTTCAAACGGCTTTGCAGTCTGGCGCATTAACCCACATTGCCACAGTGCCCTCAAATTAGTTTTGATTCATAGCAACCCTGTAATAGGGTTTTTGAGGAGTGGTTAGAGGGTTTGAACCACTAATCATGCAGTTAGCATACCTAGGTTTATTCTACAATACAGTCCAGGGCTTATCCTACAGCGCCACACCAGGACTCCATCAGAGGTAAATAATAATATCCTATAGACACTGTCTCAAACTTTCCAATGAAAGGCATGCTTTCTGTGATCTAATCCAATGCAATTCTGCCCTGTAATTTTCAATTAAAATGTTTATTGACTACCATATGCTCAGCTAACTGATATTTTAACTAGTTTATTGAGTATTAATGAAATCCCCACATGTATTTCTATAACAGTGCTTATACAGTTATATCATTGCTTGTGATCAGCAAATTGTGCCTCCTTTCTATTCTTTTTTTCATGTCGATTCCTGCTACAAATGCTTCACTGAGTTCTCAATACTTTCAAATTTAAATTTTTATCTCTGTCCCATCATTTCATGACTCCTATAAAATAAGCCCCACACTAATTTTTCAAGGTGGTTGTTGTTGTTAAGTGCCGTTGAGTTTGTTCCGACTCATAGTGACCCTGTATAGGATTTCCAAGGAATGACTGGTGAGCTGGAACTCCCAGCCTTGAAGTTCAAACTGACATTGCAGTCCAGTGCAGTAACATACATTGTCACACAAAGACTCCTGATCTAGGTTAGCAAGAGCAAAAGGTTAGAAAACTGACTAGATATAAGCATAACAAATATTGTAATTCTTTTCTATTTCTTGTTTGTCATTATTGGAAACACGTATTGGTGAGACAGTTTTTTAAAATACATGATATGAAGAGCAATGCACTTGTATGTGATTGGCTATGGGAAAATACTGGTATTGGTTTGATGCCAATTTTGCTATCTAAACTTTTTATTGGGATGACCTATCTTTACGAGGTAAGAAAATTCACCAATTTTTATCTTGTATTTTGCATTTCTCTTCTTTTTCCAACTTTGCTTCATGCTGTTCTAATGTTTACATCAACATCTGTCTTACAACCACAGAGCCATCTTCATGTCCTCTATGACATCTTAACATAAAGCTCATTTCTTGGTGATCTAATGGTAATTTAATGTATAATCAATAAGATTTAATGCTTTTTAAATATAAAATATAAGGAGTGGTTCCAATGCTAAGCCTCAAAATCTTGACCACTGATAGAAAATCAAAACCACAAATTCCTTTATCTTTGTAAATTGCTGCTTTTTCTACACTGGTTGCTTCAGTGAATAAAGTAAATGTAAAACTGAGATAAAATGGCTTTGGTAAAACATTGTTTTGTTTAATTTCATAGAGATAAATGAAAAAAAAATCCATGTGTATCAGGCGGATTTCCAACTCACTTCACAATATGTAGCATTGAGTCTAGTGAGTTAGAAATCAGCCTGATGCAACATGGGATTTTTCTTTTATCTGTGGTGATGGTGGTGGTGTGCCGTGAAGTTGGTTCTGACTCATAGCGACCCTGCATAGGGTTTTCTAGGCTGTAAATCTTTTTGGGAGTAGAAAGCTATAGGAAGGCAAATAAAACAATGTGTGTTACCCACTACCGCCCTGGTAATACAAATTGATGATGTAGTGTAAGCACTAGACTGTTAACTACAAGGTTGGCCATTGAAACCCACCAGCTGCTCCTCAGAAACTCCATACAGGGTCCATAGGAGTAGAAACACTCATGCCAACAACAACAACTACTACAATTCAAATATAATACTAATGCATATGAGATAATTTGTAGGGCATGGGAATGACCTGCATCCTGAAACTCCTGTTTAAGATCCCTTTTTTCAACATAAAAAAAATAAAGTGTTCACAAACATTCATAAAAGGCCATATTCACAAACCACCTTAATGAATATATTCCTCCTCTGCTCTTTATTCACTTTATCTTTCTTCTTAAATCTAACTTTCTTTATTTCCCAAACTGATCATTAACATATAAGTATACTGTCATAATATAGACAGCTTGTTTAAAATGCAAGAGAGAGTCTCTCAAACTAGCTTGTTTATTGTTATTACATAAGAAAATATCAGAGAAAAAACACATAATGCATACACCAACCTTCATGGACACTAGAAAGTCATTAAACAATTAATTTCTCCATCTCCTCATACTCTGGGCCACTGTGTTACTTGCTTAGTGCCCCTGCCTGGCTGGTTTTTTCTTGTCTGGTGTGACCAGCTGAATAAGAAAGGTTCTTGTTTCTGATCCCTCACAACTTCAACTTGAGGACAGTACTGTGTTGCCCTCAAGGCATCAACTTTTATTAAGTGCTAAAGGACTTAAGATTTCAATTTTTATTCCATCACTTCCTGGTGCCTTGTTCTTTGCCAATTCCTTCAGTGCATCTTGGACTTCCTCCATCAGTATCATTGGCTCTTGATCATATGCTACCTCTTGAAATGGTTGAACATCAACCATTTCCTTTTGGTACAGTGACTTTGTATATTCCTTCCATCTTCTTTTGATGTTTTCTGCGTCATTCAATAATTTGCCCTGAGAATCCTTCAATTACAAAAGTTGAGGTCTGATTTTTTTTCTTCAGTTTCCCCAACTTGAGAAATGCTGAGTGTGCCCTTCCTTTTTGGTTTTCTGACTCCAGATCTTTGCACATTTTGTTGTAATATTTGACTTTGTCTTCTCCAGCTGATCTTTGGAGTTTTCTGTTCAGCTCTTGTACCTCCTCATTTTTTTTTTCCCATTTGCTTTAGCATCTCTTCATTGGAGAACAAGTTTCAGTGTCTCTTCTGACATCCACTTTGACCTTTTTCTTCTTTCTTGTCTTCTTAATGACTTTTTCGCTTTCTTCATGTATGATGTTCTTGATGTCATCCCATAGTTGATGGAATAAAAATTGGAGTCTTTCAAAAAAGTGAGGCACTCACTCATCTCTGCCAACAAATTTGGAAGCCAAATATCTGATCTACTGATTGGAAAAGATCCGTATCTGTGCCTATTCCAAATAGAGGTGACCCAACGGAATAAGGAAATCATCAGACAATATCTTTGAGAGTCCATGTGAGTAAAGTTTTACAAAAGGTAATATAAAAATGGCTGCAGGCACACACAGACAATTTCCAGAGGTTGAAGCTGGATTCAGAAGAGGATGTGGAATGAGGAATATCATTGTTTTTGTCAAATGGATCTTGGCTGAAAGCATAGAATATCAGAAAGATGTTTACCTCTGCTTTATTGACTATGCAAAGGCTTTTTTGATTGTGTGGATCATGACAAGCTATGGACAACATTGTGAAGTATGAATATTCTGGAAGACTTAATTGTGCTCATGAGGAATCTGTACATGTACCAAGAGGCAATTGTTCAAACAGAACATGGGAACACTGAATGGTTTAAAATTAAGAAAGATGTGTGACAGGGATGTATTCTTTCACCATATTTATTTAGCCTGTATGCTTAGCAGATAATCTGAGAAGCTGGGTTATATAAAGAAAAATGTGGCATTAGGTTTGGAGGAAGACTCATTAACAACCTGTGATATGCAGATAATACAACCTTGCTTGCTGAAAGTGAAAAAGACTTAAAGTATTTGCTGATGAAGATCAAAGACCACAGCCTTCAGTATGAATTGCATCTCAATGTAAAGAAAACAAAAATCCTCACCACTGGACCAATAAACAACATTCTTATCAACAGAGATAAGATTGAAGTTATCAAGGACTTCATTCTTCTAGGATCAACTATCAACACTCATGGAAGCAGCCATCAAGAAATGAAATGACATAAATGAAATGACATATTGCATTAGGCAAATCTGCTGCACAAGACCTTTTCAAAGTGTTGAAGAGCAAAGATGTCAGCTTGAGGACTTAGGTATGCCTGACTCAAACCATGGTATTTTCAATAACCTCAGTGAATAAGGAAGACCGTAGAAGAATTGATGCTTTTGAGTTATAGTTTTGGAGGAGAGTATTGAAAGTGCCACGGACTTCCAAAAGAACCAACAGATCTGTATTGGAAGAAGTGCACCCAGAGTGCTCCTTAGAGGCCAGGATGGCCAAACTTCGTCTCTCATACTTTGGACATATTGTCAGGACGGACCAGTCACTGGAGAAGAATATCATGTTTGGTAAGGTGTAGGGTCAGAGAAAAAGAGGAAGACCTCCAGTGAGATGGATTGGCAAAGTGGCAGCCTCAATGAGCATGGCAACAATTGTGAGTTTGTCCCAGGACTGGGCAGTGTTTATTTTTGTTGTGCACAGGGTCACTATGAGTTGGTACTGACTCGATGACACCTAACAACAACAACAACAACAACAACAACAACAACAACAAGACCTAAGGAGTCCTGGTGTGGCACTGTGGGTTAAGGCAGTGGACTGCAAAGTCAGTTTGAACCATAAGGTTGGTGGTTCAAGCCACTAGCTAACCCTATATAAGATTGTTATGGATTGGACCCAACTTGATGACACTTAGCCAAAAGCAACAACAGGACCTAAGAGCATCATTACAGCATACAGCCTCCATTTGCCTTACTTGAAACTTACAGGGAATAAAATAGTCTAGACTTTGCTATAAATGCCTGCTATAATGAAATGGGGTTGGGGTTTGGATTAAATTGCCTTTGTCTATTCAGTAAGTTCTTTGAAAAGAGGGTTTGGATAAAAGAGGAAAACAGGTTACACTCACAACAGAGCTTTTTAAACCCCAGATTTAAGGCAAAACGATGTTGATAGTGATTAAACACAACGTAAGATAAGATATATATTCTTATTAATTGCATATTTAAGCACAACAATGCAGAATTTGGAGTCCTGGTGTCACACTGTAGGATAAACACTGGACTGCTAACCACAAGATTGGTGGTTCAAATCCATCAGTTCTTCAGAAAACTTATAACAAGGTCACTATGGGTTGTAACTGACTCAACAGCACTTAACAAACAATAAAACTATTATCATAAACTTTTACAAAAGTACTGTTTTTCTCTGTAAAACAATTGTAAAAACACTTCTTGCAGGATGATTAGTCACTAAGCATTTCAACTTCGGATTTTTCCTTTCTTTTCTCATCTTCCTGGCAGGAAAGAACATGATGTTATGTTTATCTTCGGCTTCGTGCCAATTGCAGTATGCCTCTTACTTAAGCATCAAATAATGTAGTGATAGGTATATTTAGCCTGTTTTTACATTTGAGAAAACAACTTAGAAGAAATTAGCTAGTGAGAGGAAAAAAATTGACCTGCCCACCTTCAAAATGCCAAATCATTTGCTTGTTATATCATACCAAACAGGACTTCATGGACATTGAGGAGGAAAAAATAGATTTCCAAGGATTGAGACACATTCTGAGTTCTTTCACACATATAAGGTTATTTTTATTTCTGAATTGAGTATTTCTGAACATAGAACAATTTATTTCACATGATACAAGGTTACGGGCAGAAAGGTCAGACTTGTTATGTTATCTAAGGGACGAGACTCATGTTCATGTTTGGACTTGCTTTGTTGAATCCTTTATTAAGCTATATTTTGCTGATAAAATGAAAAATAATGTGCTTATATATATTTTAGATATTTCCCTTTATGCTGCCTGGCAGTCTATTTTTTAAAACAAATTAAAATAGATGGAAAGGGAGCCACAACTGTGATTGTGTGCATAAGATCTCATTTCATATCTACTTATATTATTTGTTTTTATTTTCAGGAGCCCAAATTTCATGGAAAATATTCTATGGATTTATTTCTTAGAAACGTAGAAAAATATTAGCATGTTTCCTTAATGCTTGACGCTTATTGGAAAATCACTTCAGAAACCTTAAAATCACCTGGCACTCTTAGCTCACTGCCTTGTAAATAGAATATTCTCTCAATAAATATTTGGAGACTTAAATAGGATTGCAGTTAATTTAAGCCACTAACTCAGCTTAGGTCAAAACTGCTTTTAGAAAAACCTGTCTATATTGTGTGATTCTTTCCGTTGTTGTATTGCCATTAGTTGGTTTAGAGTTGATTCTGACTCAAGATGAACCCATGTGTGAAGAAGAATAGGATTTCTTCATAGGGTTTTCATTGGGGTCCTGGTGTGATGCTATGGGTTAATGTGCTGGACTGCAAAGTCAGTTTAAACTGCAAGGTCGGTGGTTCAAATTCACCAGACGCTCCTTGGAAACCCTATACAAGATTGCTATGGGTAAGAACGGACTCTATGTCATTTAACAATAAATTGGGTTTTCAAGCTGAGACCTTTCAGAGGCATCTCTGGGTGGGGTGAAACTGCCAGCTTTTCAGCTAGTACTTAACTGTTAGCACCACCCAACATATCAAGTATTTCTAATTCCAACAAGGGTTGTTGCTGATATATATTTGGTTGGATATGTAGGAAGTAAGAGGGAGCATGGTGGACTGCAAACCACAGGGTGGACAGTTCAAACCCACCAGACAATTCATGGGAGAAAGATGAGGCTTTTTGCACTCACAAAGATGTACAACCTCAGAAACCCTATACAGGCTCTCTATGAGTAGAAATTGACTTGACAGCACTTAGTAACAACAACAACAGGAAGTAAGGGAATATATAGAAATGTATATATCTTGGCAGTGAAAAAATATGTATTATCATTGCTACATTTACTTTTCAATATATAATCAAATTATTTTAAATCAACCATCTTTATTGTTAAAAAATAACTAATTCACTTATTATAGTGCAGAAGCAAACAATTGTTGAACATGGATACTTACCCTTTGCTATCACTGCATATTTTCAAATTATATTCAGTATATCAGCTAGCAAACTAATCTGGTACCATTTATTATGATTAATTTGAATCTCTAATCTGGTAGGAATTGCCTGGGCTTCTAATGCCCATATTTGGTGTATTCATAAGGGCCAGTTGGCCGGTAAGTGCAGTGTTTACCTTAAACTCTATTTCTTCACTTTTTACATTCTCTGTTTACTGCATACTTTTGTGTTACCAAATTAGATCAGATGTGAAAAGATACTTCATGAACTATCCATTGTCATTAATAGCAATTATTACAAAAATGGTATGTGCTGTATTCTTTACTTGAAAATATCTAAGCTAACCAACTTATGTTAGTTTACTCAATAATGTATTGAATAATGAAAAAATTAAATTATTTATCAAATATTTAATGAGACAATTCAGGTTTGAAAAACATCTTTGATGTGCATGAGGGTAAGGTGCTATTTCTGATAGGTTGGCATTTTGCTGTTTCCTGTAAATCACACCCTGAATCTAAACAATTGACCAGTTATATATTGGGTTTGCTAAAATAGATGCTCTTTAAAATGAAAGAGTGAAAAGATTATCTCCATACATTTTTAGAGTTTCAACTAAAGAATATTAAACTTTATTGAATATTTTACTGGACTTATCTGCCTAATTCCATATGCTCTACTATTTTTTCTGTTAAAATGATGAGGTGTACTGTCTTTTCTAGATAACTCCAGCCTTGGGATCTTGGGATAAACCTTCATTTGCTAAGATTTGATTCAGAATTTTAACTCTGAAATCATAAATAAATACTTCTCTCTTTTTCTGTCCTTACAAATTTGGGAGATCTGAAAAGTATATTTCTTTAAACATATATTCTCTTTCCCTTTTTCTTTTTTGAGTCTGAACATATTTTACACTAGCCTCAGAATTTATAATGTTGTTTGTGTTCATTTCTGTGAATAATATTCTTCCTGATAATTTGCTAATGCTCATATAAATCAACATATTATTTTCATTCCTGATTTTAATCTCTGTGCCATTTTCTTTTACTTTAAGTTGAATCTATGATTAAAGAATCTCGTTAATATTTTTTCTAGGAATAGATTCTTTATAAAAACAATGATTTTCCCTTCAACTTTATTATTTTCAGTTTTATTTCTTCTATTTTGTTGCTTTCCCAGCTTCTATATTTATACAGAATGACATTTAATCATGTTTCTATTTTTCTTTCTATCTTAATATGGTTCAGAAAGCATTATTTTTCTAATTATTTTTTGGATACGTATCAATTTCACTATGTCGAAGGATTTTGTTTTTCCTAATTATTTTAAGTTTGGTTCCCAGTCTCTTCCCTGATTCAATTACTATATATCAGGAATTCTGAACAGAATAGAATTTAGTAAGTTTTCACTTAATAATATAACTGATAGAATTTAGTTCTTTATCATAAATTATCATTATT
>NW_006408519.1:16712565-16724778 GCF_000296735.1 Chrysochloris asiatica | reverse complement strand
GCTGGACTGCGAATTCGGTTTGAACCGCAAGCCTGGTGGTTCAAGCTCACCAGCAGCTCCTCGGAAACCCTGTACAGAGTCACTATGGGTCGGAACTGAATCGATGGCTCTTAACAACAACAAATCTGATAATATACTTCACTAGTGGGCTCTATTGAGCCTTCTAGTCATATACAAGGGGGCTTCAAAAAGTTTGTGGAAGAATGGAATTAAAAGTTAGTAGAATTTTTCCACAAACTTTTGACTCTCCCTCATATTTCAATACGGTCCTGTAGACACCCATATATAAAGGGTGGACTCTATTCTTAAATATCGCAGACTTTGCATCACCCTGTTGCTTAGTTTAAAATATACCATTTTCGTTTACACTTTGTTATAATATTGTCTCTCCTCAAATACATTTCTCCAGTTTCAATTAAACTAAATACTCCTTTCTCAAAACATCCTTTAATGTCTTTTGCATCTGAGTTATAGTTCTTACCACAGACTGCTATGTATTCAAGTAATTTAAGCAAATATTGTACATTTATGTAGCTATAGTTCTGTAGGATAAGCACTGGACTGCTAGTCACAAGGTCAACAGTTCAAACCCACCAGCTGCTCCTTGGAAAGCTGATAAAGGGACACCAACTCATGGACATGTTTAACAATAAGAAGAAATACTGGAGGTCAATCTCGGTGTCCTTAACAGTCTTATATCTCTATGGATTCTTGCACAAGGCTTCCCGTAGGTGGACACATAATAAATGTTGGTTGTTTTAAATTATAGCAAATTAGAATAGACTATTTATTATCTGGCATTTTAAATATTCTAATTTTATTTCTATTATTTAAATCATGAATACATTAATGTTGACATTTCTTTTCCTCTTTCTCTAAGCTTTTGTTCTATTGAGTTTTATTCTTCCATTATGTTCTAATTTACCATTTTATTTAATTTATCCATCCCTTTGTTATCGGAGCCTTGGTGGAACAATGGTTAAAGTGCTTGACTGTGAACTGAGAGGTGGGAAGTCCCAACCCACCTGGCCTCTTTGGAAGGAAGAAACAATCTGCTCCCATAAAGATTGAGTAAAAATTAAGATAGTTAAGATATTTTTTTTACTTTTTGCTAAAGAATATTTCATAATATGTTCACTAAGGAGCTCTGGTAGCTTACTGGTTATGAGTCGGGCTGCCAACCTCAAGGTCAGCAGTTCGAAACTACCAGTGGTTCAGCAGGAGAAAGATGAAGCCTTCTGCTCCTCATACAGCCTCGGAAACCCTATACAGGGTCACTGTGAGTCGGAACGGACTCCACGGTACTTAACAACAATGTGCAGGCTGTAAGAGACATTCTGTAACACGTATTAACATCTATAGGAGCTATGTTTCCTGGGTACACACTTTGAGAAACCTTTTAGTCATGTTTTGTTTGCATTGTTATCATCCATTTGTGTAAATTAGCTGCTAAATGATTTTGGAAAATGTGTGAACTCAGCATAACTCATTTTTTCCCCTGCTGCATTGATTCTATCCTTACTGTCTTCGCTGATGTTTCAGTTCCTTTGTACTACTTGCTGCACAGTAGTAATGTGCTCTTAGTGTCCTAGTGGTCACAAGTTGGGCTGCTAACCTCAAGGTCAGCAGTTCAAAACTACCAGCAGTTCCATGGTAGAAAGATGAGGCTTTCTGCTCCTGTAAAGATTTACAGTTTTGGAAAACCTGTGCAGGGTCGCTATGAGTCGAAAGTAACTCCTCGACACATAACTTGACCTGAACCTGATCATCAGATACTTACAGATTCCACCAATGTAGTTGTTTCACAAAGAGAACTGGGTTGGTATCTGATAATAAAAATAATGATGATGGCAAATTCAATTTATTAATAGTTTCCTATATGCACGGCACCTAAGTAGTTCAAATATATTACCATAATCCACCCAACAATACTCTTATAGGGTTGTACACTATTGATTTATAAAAAATTAGCCACTAACAATAGGGTTTAAGGAGTTCTGGTAGTGTAGTGATTATGAGTCAGAATGCTCAGCTGAAGGTCAGCAGTTAGACACTTCCAGCCGTTCCATGGGAGAAAGATGAGGCTTTCTGCTCCCATAAAGATTTACAGCCTCGGAAACCCTATACAGTGTCACTAGGAGTCAGAACTGACTCCACGGCACACCACCACCACCACCACCAGCAATAGGTTTTTGCTGTAGACAAGATTATACTAAAGTGTAAGTATAAAAGTGCCTATCAACTATCTCCTGATCTGGCATTCTGCACTTACAACTGTAAAAAAATCCTGACTGTTTTTCACATGAACGACATAAATCTGGTAGAAACAAATGCTGAGGTACAAGGCAAGGGTAACATTGACAGTGATAGTTAATTAAGGTTTTGTGTTACCTTGGCTAGACCATGATTCTAGGTGGGTTGGCAGTTATGCAATTATGTAGTCATTCTCCATTTTCCTATAATGCTGATTTTTGCTTAGCTGCCTGGTCTTTGGGAGCTAACTATGTCAATAAATGAGAAGTGGGTGCATTATACTTCCTGTCCTTTTGGGTCTCCATTTACTTATATTTAAATTGTGGTAGTTGAATCAGATAATTAAAATTCCACTCATTTACAAAATGTTGCCTTTCCATAGCACTTTTGATTCATTAACATTGTTTAGCAATTCACACCCCACCAGCTGCTCCTTGAAAACCCTAAACAGGAGCAGGAATCGATTCAATGGCATTTCACAACAACCATGTTCTTATTTTGTCCAAAAATTTGACTTCCTCAATTTAAAAAATGTAAACACAGTTTTATATATTTTATTTCAATCTTTTACATGGGCTTGGGGTTTTTTAGAGGAGTGGAAGTGTGAGGCAGCGTGCTTTGCTCTGAGAAACAGCTTCCTGCTACTCTGACATCCGTCTAAAGTGGCTTCACTAACTTTTTTTGTTTTGTTTCACTTGTATTTCCTCCCTGGAGTAGCCATCATATTGTGATAGTTTTCAAAGATCTTCATCATTCTGTAATGTGCTATTGTATTAGCAAATTGAGGCATGGATTTAGAAAGACCCAGTGACGAATAACACAAACAACAGTCCCCTTACCTACCTACAGAAAGTGCACAATAAAAGTCAATGCTACCCTCTTGATACATTATACCAGATTATAATGGTTGGCTTTGCACTGGATTTAAAAGTACTAAAGTGGAAATCAGTAGAAACAGTGTATTTATTTAGTTAGATTTTTTTTTTTTTACTGTGACTCATTTTTCTATTTAAAGTATCTAGTAAAAACAATTAGAGGTAAATGATGTACAATAGGCCAATTACATTATTAAAATATACTTCGGCGTTCATTCAGTTGAGGTTTTGCACTTGCTCTGTTTTGACTTAATTATTGGTTATGTAGGAAAGAAGCAAAACCTGATAGAAGTGGAGTATGCCAGCAATTTTAGTCCTACCACATCAAAAACACAGGGAATGTTAAAACTCTAAAAGACTACTTCAGTACTTGAGTAGATGTAACAGGTGAACGATTATTTACAAGGCTGACATAGCTTATAGTAATTGAATTATAATGTTTTCCTCAGCATGAATATGACATTTTGTTTTAGAGATGTAATATTTTCCAATGCCAAGTTTTTGACTTAAAAAATGTAATAGATTGCCTAACACTACCTAGTAAAAACTGATGTTACATTGTAATGTCTTTGGAAAGCAGGATAAAATAGTTGTAAAAAAAATATGATGTGTAGGTAGAAAAATCTTGTACTCTTTTATAGCATGACCAAAATCAACATTCATCTATGAAACAATTTACAAATAGTTTGCTGTGCATTCAATTTTTTCCATTTTATAAAAATTTGATCATCATTTTAGTTTTCTTCTTCCTTTTTCATTCCAGTCTAGACGAGAACTGATAGGTTATTTTAGATGATTGCTTGTAAGCTTTTCAAATCCAAGATATTACTCAACAAACTAAGATACATCACATTAACCTTATGAACTGCATTGTGCCAGTTAACTGGGTACTCCTGCAAAACATGTTCAAACCTAGAAAGCTACTCCTGTGAGTTGCTTGGTTATGTCTAAGAAGTATCAGGAGTCCTAGTGTGGCTCAGTAGGATAAGCACTGGACTGCTTACCATAGGCAGGCAATTCAAACCCACCAACCACTCCTCAAAAACCCTATGTTGAGTTGCCATGAGTCAGAACTGACATGGTGGCACTTATAACAACATGACATATTTATATACATAAAACCATACGCACATTTTTGTTTGTTATTGCTGTACTTGCACAATTATATGTGTCACATCCCTTGTCAAAAATGTTCTTTTATAGTGTACTACTTATTGACATTATATACCTTGGTTAACCAATTTGGTTCTACATTTGCCATCCCTTTTCTACAAAAAAAAAAAAAACAAAACAGAAAGAACAAATAACAGGTGTCTACTATTTTGGGATTGATTCCCCTTCTCTAATCCCCATCCCTGGTAACCACTAATGAGTGTTGGTCTCTGTATATATACCTATTATTTTCTTCTTATACAACTAAAATCTTAGACTATTTGTCTCTTTTGATTGACTTATGTCACTCATCATAATGTCCTTCATATTCACCCAAATTATAATAAAGAACTCTTCATTATTCTTCATGATTGTGTGGTATTCTATTACATGCATTTGGCATATATATTTATTTATGTATTTCTTGCTGGGAACTTAGATTGTTTTCCATCTTTCTGCTATTGTGAATAGTACTGCAGTGAACAGAGATAAGTATATATCCATTCATGTCTTTACTATTAGATCTCTAAGAGTGGAACCACTGGATCATAAGCAAGTTCTGTTTCTCATTTTCTGAGGCAAAACTATACTGTTTCTGATAGCATTTATGCCATTTTGCAAGTTATACCAACAGCAGTGAGTAAAGAAAGCCAATTTCTCACTATCCTGATCAGCATTTGTTGTTTTCTGTTTTTTGAAGATGATTTTTTTATTATATGAGGGTAAGCAAAAAAGTATTGTTACTATGGTTCCAGTTCAAATGCAGAGACTTCAAAAAGTTCACAGTAAAATGGAATTAAAAGATAATGAAATTTATCCATAAAATTTTTGAAGTCTCCTCATACATGCATGGGTTTATTCCAGACAAAATGAATTTAAACATGTCTCTGCAATCGGTAGATGGTTGCCGACAAGTTTGCTTAGAAATACACTTTCATAGTCTCATTAGACAAATTAGACTTCATGTCACTGTTTTAGGGTGCCGTGAAGTTGGTTCTGACTTACAGAGAACCTTTGCACAACAGAATGAAGCACTGCCCATCCTCACAATTATTGTTATATTCGAGATCAGTGTTGCTACCACTGTATCAATCCGTCTCATTGAGGGTCTTCCTCTTTTTCCACTTTACCAAGCATGATGTCCTTCTCCAGGGACTGGTCTTCATGACAACATGTCTCATTGTTGTTGTTAAGTGCCATCAAGTCAGTTGTAACACCTAGTGACCCAATATAGGGTGCCCAAGAAGCAGCTGGTGAGCTTGAACCATTGACCTTGCAGTTCAAACCGACCTTGAAATCCAGCACATTAACCTGCAATGCCACACCAGGATTCCATATTAGTGTCTTTAAAAATAGGATACTCTTGGAATCATGGCGGGGGGCCAGGGGGAGGAAAGCATTTTGAGATCAGGACTAATGTCAAGTTTTTAATACAATGAAAATGGGCATCTTCCCAAATCACTGAAGCTTTGCAACAAGGAATGGTACCCCACATAAAGCAACAGTTTTTAGATGGATCAAGCATTTTAAGGAAGGATAGGGAAGACCTTAAGGATGAGCCAAGAGAGGGAAGACCTTATAACTCGAGTAATAAGGAAACCATGGGTGAAGTCCAGTTGCCGAATTGCCATTGATGTGGTAAATTCTGAAGATGGAATCTCACATGGTTCAGCATTTTCAAATTTAAGTGAATATCTTACTTCCAGCAAATTTTCACCTTAAATAACATCAAAAGCATTGTGTAAAGATGAGCTACCTCAAAGAGCTAATTTTTCCTTAAATCTTTTCAGCAAAATTGAAGTGGATGAAGATGATTATTCAGAACAAATTATAACTGTATTTAACAATACAATCCGATTATAACAGTGGTAGCCAGTGGGATCTGATGGGCCAGTTAAATTCAAGGCAAAGAGGTCAACTTAGAAAGTTATGACAGCCCTTTTTTTTTTTTGGAATTCTAAAGGAATAATCTTGATAAATTTTCTCCAAAGACAAGGATGATCACAGGAGCTGTTTTAGTTACCTGGTACTATGACAAAAATACCACAAGTGGATGACTTTAACAAGCGTAAATTTATTGTCTCACAGTTTAGGAGGCGTCTAGCCTGAATTCAGAGCAGACTCGAAATTCTTTGCAGTATCTGTAGGCCCAACATTCTTTGGAATTCTCCATGAGCACTGGCATCAATTTTTTCTGGATCTAGGAGCAGGCATCAACATGGGAGCTGTCTTAGTCATGTAGTGGTGCCATCACAGAAATACCATAAGGGGCTTCAACAACCAGAAATTGAGTCTCTCACAGTTTAGGAAGCTAGAAGTGAAATTCAGAGTGCTGATTCTTGGGGAAGGCTAGCTCTTTGTCATCTTTGAGCATCTGTAGGCTCAGTATTCCTTAAAGATCTCCATACATCCTGGCATCAGTCTACCACAGGATCTTGGATTTTCACAATGCAGGCAGCCCAGGTCCAGAGGATGCCCTCCACTTCCAGCTCTTTTATCTCCAGGGTAGTAACTCCCTCGTTTTCTGCTCAAGGCTCTCACCTTTTGTCTCTTATAAAATAAAAGGTGTTGCATAGCACACCCTTGGGAATCTCCCTCAGATCAGGGTGGTTATGGGATTAACTGTGGCACTGTAGAATAAGCACTGGACTGTTAACCAAAAGGTCAGTGATTTAAACCCACCAGCTATGCCTTGGAAACCCAATATAGTGTCACTATGAGTTGGGACTGACTAGATGGCTCTTAACAACAACTTGTTGTTGTTGTTGTTAAGTGCCATCGAGTCGGTTCTGACCCATAGCGACCCTGTACAGGATTTCCAAGGGTGTAAATCTTTATGGGAGTAGAAAGCCTCATCTTTCTCCCGCGGAGCGGCTGGTAGTTTCGAACCGCTCACCTTAAGGTTCACAGCCCGATTCGTAACCACTACGCTAACAACAACTACTTGCCTATATATCTGGATCCTGTACCCCAACTGTTATGGAGCACTGATATGGTGCTGTAGGACAAGCAGTAGATTGCCAACTAAAAGGATGGTGATTCAAACCCACTAACCATTCCTCTGAAATCCTATATAAAGTCACTATGAGTCAGAAATGACTTCACAGCACTTAACAACAGCAACATCCCACCCTTAATCCTTATTGGTTTACGTTACATTGAATCACATCAAGGGGATAGCTACATCTCAACTGCCAAACCATCGAGAATCCTGCCCCAGTCGAGTTGACAAAAAACTTAATTATCACAGGGTCTTACTATCAAGACATTTTAAGAAAATCGAAAACTGCATTGGTGATAAATAGGCCAGAAAAGTAACTCTGAGAAAAGTTTTTCATCACAAAATTCATCTACGGATTCTTTCAGAGTGTCAAGGTTGTCTTATGAAAATTTCACTGGAAACCTTAACCCATTTACCCTACAGACCTGACTATGCCCCTTCAGACTTCTTTTTGTTTCTAAAACTCAAAGTACATTTAAAAGGAACATAGTTTTGGTCCCTCGAGGATGTGAAAAGTGTCATATTGACATAGGTGGGGAATTGGAAAGCACAGAATTCTTTGGGGAAGGATTAGAGAGATAGAAACATTGCCTTCAGAAGTGTAAACCCAGATTGAGCATATGTCCAGAAACAAAAGCTTCCCCTTTTTGACACCATATTAAACCTTATGGGAACCTGCTCTAATTGTTGTCATTGGTGCTTGTTGCCACTGCTGCTGCTGCTGCTAGTGCAAGTTGGAAGACTAGGTGCTAACAGCAAAAGCAGAGGGGGTGGGGACAGGAGCAATGCTAGAGGAAGTTTATCAAGAAGGGAACAGAATGTGCAAGCCCCACCAAGTACTCCACTGGCCTGAGCTGGAGGATCATCTAGGGCCTCCCACTGCCCCCACACACACAGCCACTGCTAGCCTATGGGATAAAGCCCAAGAATTTCCACCCAGAGTGATGTTTTTTACATAATCTACCTATATCTCACTTGTGACTCAGTGCTGCAAGACTATGGGTTTAATGTCTTTAAAACCATTAAGGAGAAATAAGAAAAAGGGAATTGTTTTAACTTAATTTTTTTTTTTTTTTTTTATGAGATCACAGACATATGTCATTGTTGTTAAGTGTGGTTGAGTTATTTCCAACTCATAGTGATCTGTGTAGGGTTTCCGACGAGCAGCTGGTGGGTTGGAACTGCCAATATTGTGGTTAGCAGGCCAGTGCTTACCCTATAATGCCACACAAGGAGCCTATCACAGACATATTGGAGTATGTGTATATATTGAGTGCTGGTGTGGTGCTGTAGGATAAACATGGGGCTGTAAGATCAGTTTCAATCACAAGGTCAGCAGTTCAAATTCACCAGTGACTCCTTGGAAACCTGATACAGAGTCACTGTAAGTCAGAACCAATATACATACACACACATATAAATGTGTCTATGTATATAGAGTTTAAGAGATTTCCACCACCTCCCCACCCCCCGCAAGGAGAGTGTTTCAAATCGAAAGTAGATCCAGTTATTTGGTATTAGACATGTTGTTGTTGCTGTTCAGTGTGGCAGTTGTGTCAGTGCAGACTCACAACCACAGAATATTGCCCAGAGCTCCCATCCTCACAGTCCTGTCTATGTTTAAGACCAGTGTGGCTTCCGCTGTATCAGCCCAGCTCATTGAGGTTGAGGGACTTCCTATTTTTTGCTGACCTCCTACTTTACCAAACATGTAGTCCTTCTCCTGGACTTGGTTCCTCCTGATTACATATTCAAAGAAAGTGAGATGAAGTCTCACCAACTTCACTTCTAAGGATCATTCTGGCTGTACTTCTTTCAAGATAGCTTTGTTCATTCTTCAGGCAGGTCATGACTTATTCATTATTCTTCCTCAGTACCATATTTCAAACGCATCAATTCTTGTTTAATCTTCCTTATTTGTTACCCAGCTTTCCCAGACATATGTGTTGATTGTAAATACTGTGACTTGGGTCGGGTGGCTTTCTATCCTCAAAGTACATCTTCCCTTTTCAACACTTTAAAGAGATCATTTCATTTCTTCAACTGTAGCTTCCATGGACATTGATAGTGAATCCAAGTAAAATGAAATCTTTGGCAACTTTGTCTTTTCTCCATTTATCATGATGGTATTTATTGATCCACTTTGAGGATTTTATTATTATTATTATTAAGATGTAATCCATACAGATAATAATGAAGACTTAGTGTTGCAATTGAAGTTTTAAATTAACAGGTAAGTAAACTGTTTGAACTGCAAGGCTGGCAGTTCAAGCTCACCAGTCACTCCTCAGAAACCCTATACAGGGTCGCTATGGGTCAGAACCGACTCAATGGCACTTCACAACACAACAACAAATTAACAGGTTACTTTGTCTTCAGTTATGGACTGAATTGTGCCCCCAGAAATTTGTGTTGTAAATTCTAACCTTTATGCTTGTGGTTATAATTCCATATGTAATGTCTTATCTTGACTATGCTAACAATATAGGACTCTGTAGGGTATGATTTGACTTCCTGTCTTCTGAATATAAAAGAGAATAAACAAGCAAGCAAGAAGCAATGATGGGGCAAGAGAGATGCCAAGCCACATGAAGATTATCCAGGCGGGGAATCTCAGAGGTGACAAGGACCTTCTTCCAGAGCCTGCAGAGAGAGACTGTCTTCCCCTAGAGTTGGTGCCATTAATTCATAGCTCTAGCCTCCTAAACTGTGAGCAAATAAATTCCTGTTTGTTAAAGCAAATCACTTTTGGTATTTCTGTTATAACCACACTGTATAACTCAGACAGTGTTTATGATCATTTCTGCTTTAGTCAGATATCAATTGACTCAAGAAATATGGAGAGGCAACTAAAGAGCACTAGCCCATGTCTGACAATCATCAAGCTCCTTTAAGCAACAGTAATTTTTTTATATGCTTTCTTATAACAACATATCATTTGTCTATGAGATGTTGTTTAATGAATGGGTCCCAGTTTTCTTTCCCTTCAAAACATTTTATTTGTAATTTTATACTTGCAAAATCTCATTTCCCTTATAAAGTTTTTAAGAGTACAAGTCAGTAAATGCAAATCTGAATCTGTCTGAAACTGGCTCTGTGAGCATCAGCAGGCCACTTAATATCAATCACTTAACCTCTCTAGACCTCACTTGGCTCCTCTATAAAGTGAAGATGTTGGTATGAATTGCTAAACTCTTTTGTAGCTTAAAAATTATATATAAGATATATTGTACATGTGCTTAAATAAACCTATGTTCTCCACAGATTGACATGTTTATGGAAAATAGTTTTGCACATGAAAATTGTGAGGATAAGACTGATTATAATAATAAAAATAGAATAATTATAGGAAGTAATTAAGTAGTGAAGTACTGGTATGATGCTGTAGGATAAGCAATGGACTGCTAACCACAAAGTTGGCAGTTCAAACCTACCAGCCACTTCTCAGAAACCTTATACAGGGTCACTATGAGTTGAAACCAACTTGATGGCACTTAACAACAAGACCATAGAAGAATTGATGTATCTGATTTATGGTGTTGGAGGAAAATATTAAAAGTACCGTGGCCTGCCAAAAGAACAAACAGATCTGTGTTGGAAGAAGTACAGACAGAATGCTCCTTGGAAGCCAGGATGGCCATACTTCATCTTTCATATTTCAGACATATTATCAGGAGGAACCAATCCCTGGAGAAGGATATCATGCTTGGTAAGATGGAGGGTCAGAGAAAAAGAGGAAGACCTCCAACGGGATGGATTGGCACAGTGGTGGCAGTGATGGGCTCAGACATAGCAGAGATTGTGAGGTTGGTGCAGGACCTAACAGTGTTTTTAAATTTTGTTTAAGTTTTTATTGTAAATTGAATGATAGTTTACATGGGAGAATTATCATGGGGGGACCATCTTGCATACCCCTAAGTCATCAGGAAGGACTTCAGGTGTTCTGACTGTGTGTTTGCACCAGACATTAAGCATCTGCTCCCAAACTGCCCAGGGCTCAGCTTTCACATCAGACCCTCTTTCTGAAGTGACCGTTGGTGATAGTGTCCTAGACCCCAATAAAGGAGAGCAAAGAAATGGCTTGGAGCAGAGAACCCTGAGACCATCAAAGGGGAAAAGTGGGAACAGTATGTGGGATCCTACCCAGATAGGCACTGATGGCAGAGATGCAGGCAGAGATGATGACTTGGAGAGACAGAACAGCTGAGGACTCTAGATTCATGGAGGGAAAGGGGTTGTGTGGTGGCAGTCATTGTGCAAGCCTGCAGGGTGTGTCCTTTGGTTGTTTGAATGATTGTATATTCCTGAGTGTTGGTGCACATCCCAACCACCCAAAAAAAAAAAAATTGGAATAATGTAAACAACTGAAGGGCACATTCTGCAAGCCTGCCTTCTGGCCACCAGCACCCAGACCCTCTCTTTCCATGAGTCCTCAGCTGCTCCCTCTCTCCACGTCCTACTGCATCTCTGTATAAGGTCCCACATTCTGCTTGTGCTCGTCTCTCTTGATGGTACTAGGATCGTCTGTTTCTGGACTGGAAGATTAACTACTCCTATGTTTTTCTTACAAAACTTCTACCTTTACAGTTGTGACAGTCACAATTGGTCATGATAACAATTATTCACTATTGAATCATAAGAATGTTATCCCCATCTCTTTTCACCAGACCCATCTAGACAAGATGAAAACTATTCAGTGGGGACTCTACCTTCCCCAGTGCACTCTTAAACTAAACTCCCTTTTGAAAATTTGCAAGCCAGTCACTTTGTGCCTTTATTACCCCCTCATTTTAGTCAGCCAATGTCTATGTTGCCCATCCCTATTTACCCTGATAAAGAGGGGATAAGACTGACCGATACTTGATGTGAAGTTTCCTTCCCTGTGTGTTAGTATTTTGAGCTACTACATCCATAAGAAGGAGCTCTGGTAGC
>NW_006408519.1:16708437-16711923 GCF_000296735.1 Chrysochloris asiatica | reverse complement strand
ATGCCTGCTCATGTGTTCCCTTTGAGTTTCAATCTTGGATGGGTTTTGTCCTGAAGAGACTTGATTGCTTGTCTTGATGGCTCCCCGGCAAATAACTTGCTTGTTCTTGTAGAAGCTAATCATACTGTCATTTTTGTTTTGGATTTTTCCTGCTGATCTTTATTTGAAGATGTATATTTTGTTGCTCTAGCTGTTCCAGGCTGGTCTGCTTGTCCTTTCTAGTAGGACCAACAGTGTTTTGTTCTGTTGTACATAGTGTCACCATGAGTCAGTACCAACTCGATTGACTCAACAACAACAACAACACACCTAAGTAGTAGAGTATAGGAGCCCTAGTAGCATAGTGATTAAATAGCTAGGCTGCTAACCAAAAGGTCGCTGCTGGAACCTACCAGCCATTCTATGGGAGAAAGATGTGGCAGCCTGCTTCTGTGAAAATGTATACAGCCTGAGAAACCTTATGGGGAAGTTCTGCTCTGCCTTACAGAGTATCTATGAGTCAGATTCAACTCAACAGCAATGTTTCTGATTTGTGTGTGTGTGTGGCGGGGGGAGGGGGGGGAACAGATATTGGTAGAGCTTATAAAGAGTACAAAAACAAAAGAGTACAGTGTCACCAATAGAACTTTGAGGACCACTTGTAAGATTAGAAAGCAGTTGAGGAACTAAAGCAAAAGACAGAGGAAGAACTATTTATACAGGTTGGAGGAGAGCTATGAAAGTGCACTGGTAGGGAACACAAGAGTATTCAGGCAAGAAAGGAAGAAATACAACACTGAAGGCCTCACAGGTTAAAAAGAGGACTGGGAAAAGATTACAGGATTTGGCCTTTGACACATAACCTTTTAATGGGCTGTCTCAGTAATGTAGTAGGGGTATATATCAATTTTCAAGGAACTATCAAGTCTTCGATAAACCCTAGACTGCTAACCTCAAAGTCGGTGATGGAACCCTATCAGCATACGCTGTTATTCGGAAACCTTGTGCAGGGTCGCTATGAGTAGGAACAAACATGATATGGCACTTAACAACATACAAGAAGATTGTAAATGTGGACATATATACACAGTTTTCCTAATGAGTCTAGCACGTGGGCTATTTAAGGGGTGAATAGGACAAAATTTATTGGAGCCTTGATGTTTGTTGTTGTTATGTGCCGTGGAGTCGGTTCCGACTCACAGCGACCCTGTATAGGGTTTCCGAGGCTATATATCTTTACGGGAGCAGAAAGCCTCATCTTTCTACCACCGGAACAGCTGGTAGTTTAGAACTGCTGACCTTGTGGTTCACAGCTCGATTTTTAACCACTATGCTGCCAGAGCCAAAAAAGGAAACACAACTGCAAACTCCACATATCAGTGTCTATTTCTATTTGAGTTCAAAAGAGAACTTATTTGCCATGCATTAGACGCTGGAGGAAGCGCCAGTATCTATGAGGATCAAAAACTGGTAATTAGTAAACAAAGAAGAGACCAAATGTCAAAACTTTTTTCTGTGTAAAAACGAAACAATAATGGCAATTTACATAGAAAAACTGGGTCTGTTTTTGCCTGATGATAGGCTTGCTGACCTTCAGCTTTCAGGTCTAGAGTTTTGTTTTCTTCAGAACACAGGGGTGAGCAAATGGCTTTGAGTAGTGGTTCAATCTATTTATTCCCCTTGGAGAATTATTAGTGTCATAGGATCAAGAAATGATGCTCTATGTGTGAATAATCTTTTAACAAAACATGTCTTTTTTTTTTTTTTATTGTTTATGTGAAATTCTACTTTGTCTAATGCCACATTTATATTGTTAAATTGAAAGCTTCTCTTGAGTGTCCCCTTTTACTTTATTTAGTCTTTTGTTAACTTTGTTGACTGAGTCAATTTCTTGTACTGAGTGAGGGCAGTTTCATTTACATAATTTGAAATTCATGACCTCTTTATATTTGTTTACCCATGACCTCTTTATGTTTGTGATTATTTTTTGTTATTGCTCAGTTGTCTGTGGTGGGCCTTTTGTGGTACAACAGTTAAGGATTAGGCCGATCACTGAAAGGTTGGCTGTTTGAAGCCACCTGATAGAAGAGACATGCAAGGAAGGAGGCACAGGACCAGCCCCCCTAACCGCCACCCCAATGGTAACCACCACCAACCACAGGTAGAAGAAGAGAATGAAATAAGGAGACAAAAAGAAGAAAATCCTATGAGTTACAAGAAAGGCAGAGATGGACATTTTAAAGAATAAATCCCCCCCTAGCCAGCCATGATTGATGTCTATCTCACTGGCTTTCAGAGATAGGCCCGCTCACATATCGGTGTACTTTGCTTTCTATTAAACCTGCTTTCTCGTACCTCTTTTATCTTGCTCACATCTTGCGTCTTGATACCTCACCAGAATCTTGACTCCTTGCTAGAAGGAAAATTGCCGTGGCACGTTCTGAAACACACCTAGCAGCACCTCACAGAAATAGACTAGAGATTTGCTTCCATAAAGATTTATATATATTGTAATGTAAAGATCAAAGCCTAGAAAGCCCTATGGGCAGTTATACACTGTTACTTGAAGTCAATATGAATCAGAACCAAAGAGATGACACCTAACTTCCACAGTTGTAACTTATAACAACAATGCATATAGACTCACAGAATAACACATTGCAAAATTTTAGCAGTCGATTGTTTTAATTCCTACATATTAGAATTGGTGGAAACTTTAAAAAAAATATCCAATGTCCATGTTGTAAAATATAATGAACTTGGAAGATCACTGAGTTAGACAATCCATCTTTATGTTAACTATACTATGTTCTTATAGAAATACTGAAGACAGGTGATTAATTTTGTGTTCTTAAAGTTTTCTACATTTTTTCGTATTTTCAGTTAGTTACTCATGTTGATTTTTTTTTTTAGCAAGAGTAAAATGTTTATTTAGTTTTTAATTTAAAAATATTTCTATTTTTGTGAGTGTTTAGTGATTTTTGTAATATATCAGAACAATAATGTGTGCATATAATCTATAAATAATTATCTTTATATCTGGATGGATGTCTGTAATTTTTTCTTTTTCTGATTTTGGTAAGTCAGTTACTGTTGAGTCCAATGTGACTCATGACAACTTCACGTCTGTTAGAGTAGAACTGTGCTCCATAGGGTTTTATTTTTCTTATTTTTTATTTACATTTAATTGTGATTTGGGTAAAATTTGTAGAACAGCTTGGTTTTCCATTTATCAATTTATACATAGCTAGTTTGTGACCCTGATTGCAATCACCACAATGTAATCACAATCTTCCCACTTCTTCCCGGTGTTTACCGCTTCCAGTGGCCCTCATTCCTTTACCTTCCTTACTCCTGAGCTTTATCTCTGGTCAAATGCTGACATTTTTTTTTAATGTTTTATTGTTAATTATATGATAGTTTACATGAGAGAACTTTAGTTTTACGTTCATTCCATCGTATATCATTTCATTGCCATGGTTCCAATCCCTTCCATGCATCATCAAC
>NW_006408519.1:16705216-16707790 GCF_000296735.1 Chrysochloris asiatica | reverse complement strand
ACACCATCTAGTTCTAATCTCAGCATTCTGGCTGATTAGTTAATAAGATCACTTTCCTTTATCAAATCTGAGATTTTCTAGGAAATCTCACAATTTTCCTGATATAGAAAACTACCACTGGTTTCAGATGTAGGATAAACACTACTACATAATAGAGGTTGAGGTTACAGCCTGCCAGCCACTCCATAGGAGAAAGGGAAGTTTGAGAAATCAAAGTCCAGTATTATAATGAAATGTGCAAAGACCTTGAGTTAGAAAACCAAAAAGGAAGAACACACTCAGCATTCCTCAGGCTGAGAGAACTGAGGAAATAATGAGAGCTTCAACTTGCAATATTGAAGGATTCTATGGGCTCTGGTAGTGTAGTGGTTATGAATCGGGCTGCGAACCTTAAGGTCAGCAGTTCGAAACTCCCAGCTGTTCTGCAGGAGAAAGATGAGGCATTCTGCTCCCGTAAAGATTTACAGCCTCGGAAACCCTGTACAGGGTCGTTATGGGTCAGAACTGACTCCATGGCACATAACAACAATGGGCAATGTGAGTTCTGGTGTGGTGCTGTGGGCTAATGCATCAGACAGCAAAGTCATTTGAACTGCCAGTTCGGTGGTTCAAGCTCACCAGCTGCTCCTTGGACCCGATACAGGGTCGGAATCGACTTGACGGCACTTAACAACAACAACAATGGGCAACATATTGAATGATACAAAAGCATCAAAAGAAGATTCACAGAATACACAGTCACTGTACCAAAAAGAAATGGTCAAAGTTTATCCATTTCAAGAACCGATGTTACTAAAGGAAGAAGTCCAAAATACACCGAAGGCATTGGCAAAAAAACAGGGCTCCCCGAATTGATGGGATACAGATTGAAATCTTTCACCAAATTAATGCAGCACTGGAGTCGCTCACTCATCTGCTCAAATACACTTAGAAGACACCCTAAAAAACACCTGCAACAGTACACTGACAGAGCAATGTCAAGAATTGTCAGCAAGATTCAGAAGAAGACATGGAACTGGGGATGTCACTGCTGGTATCTGGTGAATCTTGGTTGAAAGCAGAGAGATATTTACTTGTGTTTTATTGATTATGCAAAGGCTTTTGACTGTTTAGATCATGACAAACTGTTGATAACATTGCAAAGATAGGTATTCTTTAATTAATTTAACAGAACATTTCATTGTGCTCATGAGAAACCTGTACTAAACCAAGAGTCAGTTGTTAGAACAGAACAAGGAACACTGAATAGTTTAAAATCAGCAAGGGTGTTGTTGTTGTTGTCAAGTGCCGTCGAGTGGATTCTGACGCATAGCAACCCTATAAAGGGTTTCCAAGGAGCAGCTGGTGAGCCTGAACCACTGACCTTGCAGTTCAAATGGCTTTGCTGTCTGGCGCAATAACCCATAGCACCACACCAGGACTCCCAGCAAAGGTATAGACAGGGTTGTGTTCTTTCACCATACTTTTTTCATCTGTATGCTGAACAAATAATCTAGAAACTAGATTATATGCAGAAGAACATGCCATCAAGATTGGATGTAATGCTGTTGTTGTTGTTAAGTGTTATCAATTTGGGGTTCCAACTCATAGTGACTCTGTATAGGGTTTTTTCTGGAATGGCTGGTGAGTAGAACCACTGACCTTGCAGTTCAAACTGATCTTGCATATCTTACTTCATCATAGTAGGGCTCCAAAACCTGTTTCAGCCTTCCTGAAAGGGAACCAAGCCCCTGTCTCCCACATAAAAGGTGGGGATATTCACCACTATACTAATGTGGACATTAACAACATGCAGATGACTCAATCTTGCTTGCTGAAAGCTAAGAGGCCTTTAAAAACATACTGATGAAGACAAAAGACTATAGTCTTCAGTGTGTGTTATACCTCAATGTAAAGAAAAATCTTCACAACTGGACCCATGAATAACATCATGTTAAATAGAGAAAGGATTAGAATTGTCAAAGACTTCATTTTGCTTGGCTCCACTATCAACACTCATGAAAGCTGTAGCCAAGAAATCATACTACATCTTGCATTAAGGTAATTTGCTGCACAAGACCTCTTTAAAGTGTTCAGGAACAAAGATAACAGTTTGAGGACTAAGATGCACTTGACAGAAACCATGATATTTCAGTAGCCTCATATGCATGTGAAAGTTGGTCAATGAATAAGGAAAATTATAAAAGAACTGAGACATTCAAGCCGTATTATTGAAGTCTGTTGAAGGTACCATGGACTGCCAGAATAACAAACAGGTCTGTGTTGGAAGTAGAGCCAGAATTCTCCTCAGAAGCCAGGATGGTGAGATTTCATATCCCAAACATCAGACATGTTATTAGGAGAAGGACAACATGCTTTGTAAATTGAAAGGTCAGCAAATAATTAGGAAGGCCCCTAACAAGACGGATTGGCACAGTGGGAGCAGCAGTGGTCTTTGATGTACCAACAATTGTGAGGTTGGCACAAGACAGGGCAATATTTCAAATAACTAGCTAAAAGGCTTCATATGTTGTATGATTTGCTTCAAATGGAAGAGAAGAGGAGGTGCAAGAACTGAACATAAAATTTCAAAGA
>NW_006408519.1:16702426-16703482 GCF_000296735.1 Chrysochloris asiatica | reverse complement strand
ACAACATGTTGTATCAAGTTGCTAAGGGAGAGAATTTTCAACAATATGTCATGTGACCTTCATTGATTCACAGTGAAACTCCCAGAAGGTCTAGACAATGTAAATTCCCTATTAGCAATATAAACTTCATTAGGTGAGAGATTTCTTTTCTTTGAATTATGTAACCAGGCTCTAGCTCCATACCTTGTGAATAATACAAATTTAGTGTAGATATATATGAGTGTATATATATGTATATATATAAAGTGACCAAATAATTATTAGCTCGTGTCTTTAGGTTTCAATGTGCAATTGGGAAGCACTTCTTTCACAGATTTGTGCTCTATATTTTCTGAGTAGTATGCCATGTTATTTCAATTCTGTTTCTTGTGTTATTTTTCCGTTTTCTCTTTCACATGGTTTCTGGCAAGCTTTTTTTTCTAAGGAACACAGGCATGTGTAACTGTAACAACATGATATAAATGACACATATCAATAAGGGTGGGTGTGCGTGAGCGGAAATATTTGCTGAATAAGTAAGTGAATGAACAGATAATCCATTTAATTATCACAATATCATTACAGGATTTTAATATACTAGTGTGGTTCTTTAGGATAAGAACTGGACTGTAAGGTTGGCTTGACCTGCAAGGTTGGAAGTTCAAACTCACCAGCCACTCTTTGGAAAACCCATACAGGGTTGCTGTGAATTAGAAATGACTGCACAGCATTTAACAATATCAAAAAGTTTTATATAGAATTATAATAAACTCTGCTTTCTAAGATCTCTCTCTTCCTCTGTGTTGTTTTTCCTTTTTTTTGGTTGTTGTTGTCCTTAGGTGCCTTGGAGTTGCTACCAACTCATATGCACAACAGAAAGAAACAGTGCCTCATGCTGAGCCAACCTCACAATCATTGTTATGCCTGTGCCCATTGCTCCTGCTGCTGTCACTGTCCAAATCCATCTCATTGGGAGTTTCCCTCTTTTATGCTGACCTTTACCAACCATGTTGACCTTCTTCAGGGACTGGTCCAAAGTATGAGAGATGATTCCTAGCCATCCTGACTCCTAAGGAG
>NW_006408519.1:16687218-16701593 GCF_000296735.1 Chrysochloris asiatica | reverse complement strand
TCCCCATGATTGAAAGCCTTCACAGTCAATAAAGCACAAATAGACATCTCTCTGCTAGTCTCTGCTTTCAGCCAAGATCCATCTGATGTCAGCAATGATGTGTCTCGTTTCATGTCCTCATCTGAATCTGGGTTGAAACTCTGGCAGTTCCCTGTCAATGTTTGGTTGCAGCTGCTTTTGAATTCTCTTTAGAAATTTTTACTTGCATGCTATATTAATGATATTGTATGATGATTTCTGCATTCCATTGGGTCCCCTCTGTTTGCAATAGAAACAAATATGGAGCTCTTCCAATAAGTTGGCCAGATAACTGGCTTCTAAATTTCTTGGCATAGAAAAGTGAGTGCCTCCAATGCTGCATCAATTTGTTGAAAGATTTAAATTTATATTCCATCAATTCCCAGAGCCTTGTTCTTGGCCAATGCCTTCAGTACACCTTGGACTTCTTCCTTTAGCATAATTGGCTCTTGATGTTATACTACCTCTTGAAATGATTGACTTTTGACCATTTCTTTTTGGTACAGTGACACTGTGTATTGCTTCCAACTTCTTTTGATACTTACTGTATCATTCGTAATTTTTCCAATATCTTTAAATATGACAAGTCATGGCTTGAATTTTTCTTGAGTTCTTTCAGCTTGAGAAATGCTGAGCATGTTCTTCTCTTTTGGTTTTCTAACCCTAGGTCTTTGCACATTTCATTGTAATCTTTTACTATGTTTTCTTAGATTGCCTTTTGAAATTTTCTGTTCAGCTCTTCTCATTTTTTTCATTTGCTTTAGCATCTCTATGCATGAGAGTAAGTTTCAGCGTCTCTACTGACATTCATTTTAGTCTTTTCCTTTTTTCTTATTTTCTTAACAACCTTTTGCTTTCTTCCTGAATGATGTTCTAGATATTATCCCAACACTTCTGTTTTTCAGTCATTAGTGTCTAATTAGTGTTCTTGAGGTGATCTTTAAATTCAGGTGGGCTATAGTGTACTTGTTTTAATTTTCTTCATTGTCAGCCTGAACGTGCATATGAGAAATTGATGGCCTGTTTCGCAGTCTGCCTTTGGCCTTGTTTTGGCTGATGTCTCTTCTCACAGATGAATTCAATTTGATTTCTGTGTCTTCCATCTGTTGAGGTTCATGTGTATAGTCGTTTTTGTTTCTTGTGTTTTTGCAGTTTAAAATAAATATTTGCAATGAAAAAGTCATTGATCTTGCAAATTTCTATAATGCGCTGTATCACCAAAAACCATATTTTTAGTGCCTTTTATAATTACTAGGAGCTCTGGTAGCATAGTGGTTACGAATCGGGCTGCGAACCTTAATGTCAGCGGTTCGAAACTACCAGCTGCTCCGCGGGAGAAAGATGAGGCTTTCTACTCCCATAAAGATTTACACCCTCGGAAACCCTGTACAGGGTTGCTATGGGTCGGAACCGACTCGACGGCACTTAACAACAACAACAACATAATTACTAATATGTACTATATACAACATTGCAATTTGCAGTTTCCTATAAGTGGCAGTATTGCATGTAGTTATCATATCTATAAGTTTATATGTGACGCTTTCAACCCTAAAAGATAAATAAAGATCAGATTTATAAAGATACTAAATTAAAAAGAGGTATTACGAAATACAACTGAACCAACTTACGATGGCACCTCAGAACAGAGCTTCATCATAATGGGGGGGCTAGCTGGAGATATAGAGATATAAAGAATCCTGGTGGCACAGTGCTTAAAACATTCAGAGTTTGCAAAAGTGGCATGGAGCATGTTCGACTTCTTCCGACCTGTCAAGGTAAAAGTAGGAGAATCACTAGCCCAAGGCAAATTCCTATGAAGCAGAGATCAAACAAGTCTCCACCTTTTAACCTTATTTGTCACTGACTCAATGGCACCTAACAACTATCCTGTTCTAACTCCACCCACTCCTCCCCTGAACTCTGGTTCTTTGCTGGGCTCAATAATCCATTCCAATGGGTATACAGAATTCACAAACAATACTTAAGAATATGGGGTTTATTAGGGAAGTTAACAGGGTACAATTCAAGGTCAGAAACAACTCAGGATACAACTGTTCTCTTATCAAGAGTGCCTCTCTTCAGCCATACCACAGGCACACCTACTGTGGTCCTCAGCCTCTCATTCATGTGGCCCCTTGCCTCTGTATCACACAGACTAGTGTTTTGTTGTTGTTGTTAAGTGCCATTGAGTTGGTTCCAACCCATAGCGACCCTGTATAGGGTTTCCAAGGAGCAGCTGGTGAGCTTGAACTGCCGACCTTGCAGTTCAAATGGCTTTGCAATCAGGAACATTAACCCACAGCGCCACACCAGGACTCCTTTAGTACTTCTGTTAAATACCCAAAAGGCACCAACTGAAATAATGTTTTCATTCCAAAAGCAATATTTCTTTGATGGCTATAGATGAAAAAGAAGGATGAGTAATTAACAGAATAGAGAGTAGACACATCTTAACTTGGGTGATGGGGAGGGCAGTATACAAGAAGGAGGAGGACAATATACAAAAAAAGGAAGGTTGGCAGAAGAATGATGAAGACATGAAGACACAGGAAAGTATGCACGGACTAAAGGGGATAGAGGTAAACAGTGATATATACGCAGTCTAGGAACAATAGTGTTCTGTGTGTAGACACATGAACAGATACATAGGTAGAATGGGTATGGGAGGAAGAGTGGGAGTATACCCACAAACATGTAAGAATTTGAAAGGGGATATTAGTGCATGGATATTTATCTTTCCTGAAAACAGAACTGTGAAGGAGGTGTATCATACAGTAGGCAAAATGATAAAAGCTTCTTGGATATTATCAAACAACTTAAGGCAATGAGTTTCTGAGTCCAGGGACTCACAACCATAGTCTCAGGGGACATCATAGTCAGTTGGTATTATGTAGTCCACAAAGACAATGTGCTACATCCTACGTTGGTGAGTAGCGTCTGGGACCTTAGAAGCTCATGAGCAGTCATCTAAGGTGCAGCTCTCTCCCTGTGTGGGAAAAATAAGAGTAATGGGATTTAAAGGTTCTTGAAATCAGTTAGTCCATTGGACTAATGGAACATGTGAACCTCAGTCTCCATGACTCTGAGACCAGAAGAACTAGACAGTGCCTGGCCATCACTACTACCAACTGCTTTGAAAGGGATGACATTAGAAGGTACTGGATAGAGTGGGAGAAAATGTAGAACAAAACTCAAAATTATTAATAATAATAAAGAGAGACCAGCTGACTGATCAGAAAGAGACTGGAGGAACCTGAAACTAAGGTTCTCAACCACCCTTCAGATCTGGAAAGGAATTCACCTTGTGACTTAACTTTTCAGCCAACCAGTAGATATATAGGGGGAGATTACAACACTAGTAAAATAAGCTCATCACGGAATGGTCTGCCATTCAAAATTCAAAGGGCAACATTTACCTAAGGACAAACTTGAGAAGGATGGGAAGGTGGATAGAATGTAAATAGGAAACACATGGAGAAGGCAATATAACTGTTGTTGCATGGAGAGGATTGCAGTCACTGAGATGAAATGAAGTGGGTGGTTTGTTGAATGTAAAACTGATGATCTTGTCTGTGAATCTTTATTCAATGCACAGTAAAAAAATTAAAAGTAAGAAGATGAAGAAGAAAAAGATGAGGATTTATGATCAGAAACTGGAGGAACCACTAAGATTGTGACCATTAGTCATCCTTCAGGTCTGGAAATGAACTCATCCCTATAGCTAAATTTTCAGTGACACAATAGGCAACTCTCCGTGGGGAAAAATAACACTAGTTAGGTACACACCTTATAATAGTCAATCATTTCAGATCAAAAGGCAGCATTTGCTCATGGTCAAAGTTGATAAGGCAATAAAGTTTAAGAAAGAAGGAGGAATGGAAACAGGAAACACAGAAAGTGGGATAAGTGATGTAGCAATCAATGGCATGAAACAAAATGTGTATGCATTGTTGAACAGAAACCTGATTTGGTCTGTAATACTCTTTTAACAAGGGAGTGTGGTGACTTCACATGGTAAACACTGGGCTGCAGACCAGCAAGATCAGCAATTTGAGCTCACCTGCCACTCCACAGGAGAATGATGAGGCTTTCTGCTCCCTCAAAGATTTAAAACCTGGGAAACACTATACAGGGCTGCTATGAGTTGGAAATGATTTCATGACACTTAATAACAACTATTCATCTAGTTTATAGTTAAAAGTTTAAAAATAACATATTAGGGATGTTATTAATGTTTCAAAAGCTTATGTTTATTTCAGTAAATTGACTTTGGGCATAGTTTTGGTGATGGTATTTATCAGTCTCTTTTGAATGAAACTGAAAATTATTCATGTGAATGACTTGTAAGGCATTATTTGGCCACGCAAGAAGTATCAATACACTCAGAAGTAACTGCTATGTTCCCATCTCTGTATGGGAGCCAATGTAATTGTTTGTATCATTAAGGTTTGAAAACCTTTCCAGTTTCTGCCTCACATACATGTTTGCAGCAGGAAGAGGTGAGGAAGGACTTAACTGATGAAGAGATAAGCCTTTGTCATCACAATTTCAAAAGAAATTATTTACTTTTACATTTGCAGTGGATAAATTGAAAACAGCTGTGACTGGGTGGTTTGGAAGCTTTTTCACACTATTAATGCAAAAATTGCCTTTGCTTTAGAACTTCATAATTATAGGAAGCAATCATGTTTTATTATTGCCTTTTTCTTTTTACTTCCTCTGAGAAAAGGGCTAAGAGGAGGGAATGTGAAGATTCCTTTTTTGGATTACCCAATAAGTAAGGTAAGCATGGGTTTACTTGTGCTTATTTACTAATCTGTAGTAAACAATTTCCCATTTTTTTCTACCATGTTAACTATTCTGCTTCTAGATGTGGCTGGCCTCTTTCTCACAAACCCATAGCATCTTTCCATAGTATGAAAGCCTCTTATGGCAGAGACAAAGTACCTAGCAAGCCAGATAAGCATGAGCTTACTTGTGCTTATTGATTATGTACAAGCATTCTCACATGGGTTTCACCATGTCTATTACGAAAAATATGCGAAACGGCTCAATAGATTAGATAGTAAGCACAGGTGGTGGGGGCAGTTATGTGTCCTCGAGTCGGTTCTAACTTACAGTAACCCTGTGTCCGAGGCTGTAAATCTTTATGGGAGCAGAAAGCCACATCTTTCTCTCACGGAGCGGCTGGTAGTTTCAAACTGCTGACTGTGCCATTAGCAGCCTGACTTATAACCACTACGCTACAAGAGCTCCTTAAACACAGGTAGGCCCTTGTTTATTTTACATGCTGGGTAATCCACTCCTGAGAAGATTCCAAACTTTATCCTGGTGCTATTTTCAGATTATCTCTTTATATTTTTTTTTAAATTTATTTGTGGATTTTTTATTATTTGAAATAAATCTGTCGAACAGAGGATCGTTTTATTTGGATCTAAGATGGTGTCCTAGAAACAGTAAATATACTTTAAAATATTAGATTTTTTAAATTAAATCCTTGCTTCTTTTGCATGGGTCTTCTGTGTTATGTGATATTACCTTTTCAAGATGACTTTCAGAATAGAGTTGTCAAGATTAGTCACTGGTTGTTTAATTATTCACCATATTTGTAATACAAAACAGTTTTTCATTAGTGAAAATAAAGAAACTACGATGAAACCTAGAGAAAAAGCAATGTTAAAATGGACACAGCTGTGGGTTTATTAAATCCAATTCATTCCTAATTTAGCAAGAACTCCCACTGATTCTAAAGATAGTTTTGCCTGAGTAAGGACTGAAAAATTGGTCTTTATATTCAGAGGGTGCAATTGTATTTAATGCTTGGATAGTTATTCTATTCTATCTTGGAGTCAATAGTGCACCTGGTTTATAACTTAATGTTCAGAACCAAAACATGTTCTCTGAGGAAAGGTAACTGAGAAATATAAATCACCTGATTAAAAGAAATACTGTAGTACAGCACATTGTTGATTTTTATTTTTAATCATTTACTAGCAAAATGAAATGTTTAGCTCTTTGTACTAATATCTCACAGTCCCTCTAGAAATATATTTACTTATATTTAATAAACTAATTAGTCTATGAATTTGGCAGATACCAGAGCCTCTCAGAATTAGGACGACAAAACTCTTACTTTGAAGAATACTACCACATGTAGCGTAGTGGTTACAAATCGGGCTGCGAACTGCAAGGTCAGCAGTTCAAAACTACCAGCTGCTCCGCGGGAGAAAGATGAAGCTTTCTGCTCCCGTAAAGATTTACAGCCTCGGAAACCCTGTTCAGGGTCACTATGGGTCGGAACCGACTCAATGGCACTTAACAACAACAACATCAGAAAGGAAGAGATAATGTTGAAAATGATTATGATGATGATAGTGCATAAAATTAGATCAGAAATATCACTTGTATCAACACATATTCACACTGGTGGTGGCGGTTATGTGCTGTGGAGTCAGTTCTGACACATAGTGATCCTGTACAGGGTTTCCAAGGCTATAAATCTTTACAGGAGCAGAAAGCCTCATCTTTCTCCCGTGGAACAGCTGGTGGTTTTGAACTGATGACCTTGTGGCTCATAGCCCGATTCGTAACCACTACACTACATATACACACTAGACTATTAAATTCTGGGACATTACACTTTCAGTGCCTACCTTGCCATGTTCACAGAAGGTACAAATATATTTTTGAGCAACATATCCTGGGACATATGTGTATGTGAACATTTAAAACATGTGATATGTTGGTAAGGGATTTAGATTATTTTAGTGATTATTGTCTCAACTCCCAAGAGAGACAATGCAAATTAATATAATCATACTTTGTTGACAGTAACTAACAGTATGAGGGGACTTAAAAAAATTAGTGGAAAAATGGAATTAAAGGATAATGGACTGTTTCCATAAACTTTTTGAAGCCCACTCTTACTTGGTCATACCAAAAGTTATCAAAGAAGAATATTAAGGTAAAATAATGGATCCAATTATAAAGATTTTTGTGAAGTAGTAATCAAAATCACAGGTACCATCTGCTTGAAGCAAAGGCAAAATCTTTTCTTAGAGGTCTATGGAGTCTCCAGATGTCACTGGGTGTAAATTGTTTAGGAGCTTGACTACTAATTGAAGGTTGGTGGTTTGAACACATCCAGAGGCACCTTGGGAGAAAGGCCTAGTGATCTGCTTCCAAAAGACAGTCAAAACCCAAACCCCAAATGCATTGCCGTTGATTGGATTCTGACTCATAGTAACCCTATTGGACAAAATAGAGCTGCCCCATAGAGTTTCCAAGGCTGCAATCTTTATAGCAGTAGACTGCTACATTGGTCTCTCAAGGAGCAGCTGGTGGGTTTGAACCATGGATCGGGTGTTTTAACCAGTGCACCACCAGGGCTGCTTCTAAAAGATCGTCGCCATGGAAAACTCTATACGCCATGGAAAACTCTATAGAGAGCAATTCTATTCTGAGATAACATGGATCACCATGAGTCAGAGTCAACTCAACAAAACTGGTTTGATTTTTTGGCTACCATGTAAACTTTGTGTACTAGACATCCTTCCATAGTCTTTGGGATATATAGCTGTAATCCGAAAGCAATGTAGTAGAGGACACCAAACAATCTTGTATTTTCCTGTTTTCTAAATGAATATAGCTACTTTTTAATATTAAGGAAACCTAGTAAACTGATAACCACAAGGTCAGCCAGTCACACCCTGTGGCCACTCTGTGGGAGAAAGCTGCTGAGACAGTCTACTCCTGTAAAAATGTACAATCTTGGAAACCCTATACAGGGTCACTGTGCATCAGATTCCATAGATGGGGTCACTGTGAGTTGGGATTTATTGGATAGTAGTGAGTTGGTTTATTTATTGATTTTAACATTACTGCATCAAAAGACCTGGGTGGTACGAATGCTTAACATTTTGGGCTAGTAACTGAAAGAACAGATTTTAGTCCACTGGTAGTGTAGTTCTGGAAAATTTGCCGTTGTAAATCAGGGCTGCTGCACAGTTCAGCTATGACACACATGGAGTGTCTATGAGTCGAAGTCAAGTTCATGACAACTGTTCTTTGACTAAGTCATTTAAAACAGGCTGGATATTAAGGGCCATAGAGTCTCAGTGGATTAAGCATTAGACAGCTAGCTGAAACTTTGGCCAGCCATTCCACGGAAGAAAATCGAGGCCGTCTACTACACTGTGGGTCAATGTGCCAGACCGCAAAGCCGCTTGAACTGCAAAGTCAGCGGCTCACCAGCTGCTCCTGGAAAACCCTATGCAGGGTCATTATGGGTCAGAACTGACTCGACAACACTTTACAACAACAACAATTCCTGTAAAGATAGAAACCCCTGGAAGCAGTTTTATTCTGAACTCTAGGGTCACTGTGAGTTGTAATCCCCCACAATGGCAGTGGTTTTTATTTTTGTGTTTCTGTTTTAATGTTAATAAACATAATTCATTGAAATGCTGATAAGGGATACCATTTCCTGATACCCACATGTAAGACTCTGAGCCAAGCACTTCTTATTTATTTTCTCTGAACTATCTCCCCTTTCATTTTTTTATTTTTGGCAAGAAAGGAAGTATTGTAGCTGTTTGAAAATGCATACACTGAATCTGGAGCAGTTACATCATGTTCTAAGGAGGATCTGAGGAAGATTATTCTTCCTTAGGGGCAAAAGGTGTCAGTGGCACCTTTTAATATACTAAATGTATGGGGGTGGGGGCGGGGAAGTGTTGGAACTGGCCATGAAGAAAATGCTTCTGGCCAGAGACGCCATCTCAGCTTTTGGTGTCCTCATTCCCCAAGGTGTTGTTGCAATAGGAATCTGCAGAGACACTGGGCAGTAGGTTATTGCTGGCTATGGCAGTGACAACTGCTGTGGGCCCTTGTGGGCTAATTTTCCTCAGAGCTCACACCACTGGGCCGGTGACGCACCAGCTTCAGTGCACGTTGCTTGCAGGGCATTCCCAGAGCTCACACTTCTGATGAACTCCTTGTAAGGCCAGTAGTCTGGAGTCATCCTGGCAGAGCGCTGAACATTTCTTTTGAGAGTAAAGTGGTCATTAGTTTCTTCAATACACACACACTTCACTAACTGGTTTGGTTCCCCAAACCAGGTCATTACACAAAATTGGGTTATACTCAGTGAACCGCTGTGCCCTAGGCACCGTTGTGTTCTGGACCCCAGCATATCTGAGGCCTAGAGACTGGATTCGAGGCTCACTTGGTGGCTTTGGGGCTTAGCAAACATACAGGGTCAATGGAGGTTGCTACTCTGCCCGTGCTCCCCACCCACAGCTGCCCCCTCCACAGTCCCTGCAGGCCTGTACGATACCAGAGAAACCTAGGATTCACTGCTGGTCTTAGAGGGCTTAGAATCTGAGGCCTAGACTCTGGAGACTAGTAGCTGCTTCGGAGAGGAGCTCAACAGCCTGGCCTCAGAAGAGAAGTGTCGGGGGGTAATTTATGCTGCAGCTTCTAGGCCCCAAATTACCCTTCCATGATGCTGGACCAGAGAGGAGAAACAGCAGCAATCACCTATCCCCACCTGCTCTGGGTCCTTCTGCTTCCTTCAATAGCCTAGTCAGCTACCTCTCGAGCTGGAAGTGATGAAACCAGCAAGAAGCCTTCAGCTTCCAGCCTGACATACATGGTGGATCTGCTGACTGGGAGCTGCGCGCAGAGAGGAAACCCAGGTTGATGTGCACAGGAGTGAAGTAGTAGATGTTTCACTATTGTCATCAATTTGAAGTGTCAGATGAGACAGTCTATATTAAATGAGTATTTTCTACAATGAGGGTTTGTGTACCCTTTTCTCTAGGAAGAATAGTTTAGATTACTAATTGATATTTAGTTTATTTTGATGAAATTTTTAGCTTGGTTAATTTTTTTGACATATATTGAATTTGGCACTTCCTTAAGCATAGTGCCCATGCAAGCTGAGGTGTGTTGTTTGTTAAGTGCCATCAAGTGGGTTCTGACTCATAACAACCCTGATATAGGGTTTCTGAGGAGCAGTTGGTGGTTTTGAAGTGTCTACCTTGTGGTTTGCCATCCAGTGCTGATAGCAGCCCCTTAGATAGAACTGATTCTATGAGTCTCAGATGTTGCATTTTGGAACTTGATTATAAACCAAATCCTGTAGATTTTAGGTGGTGTTCTTTTGTTACTGCTCTGGTGCCCTAGGCTTCCCTTATAACAATACCATAGCCACAATTCAGATGTGGCACTGAACTCCCAAAATATGCAGTAATTCTATGAAGTGCATGTTATTGTTCCTTCTGTACATGACAAAATTGAGATTTAGAGAACTTAAGTAATTTTTTTCTAAGTACTTTCAATAGTCCTGGTGTGGTACTGTGAGTTAATATGTCAACTGCAAAGCCATCTGAACAGCAAGGTCAGTGGTTCAAGCTCACCAACTGCTCCTTAGAAACCCTACATAGGGTCACTACGGGTCGGAATTGACTCAACGGCACTTAACAACAACAACAACTGTCGATAAAAAAGCAAAGCCATTTTTTCAATTCAGATCTAATATAAAAAATCATGCTTCTAAGTCTACAGTTTCACAGGATTTTCTTGGCTGCAGTCTTTAAGGAAACAGACCTCTAGACCTTTTTTCTGCACAACTGGGTAGGTTCAAACTGCCAACCTTTAGGTTAGCAGCAGATTGCAAACCATTTGTGTCCCCCAGATTCCTATGTTTTACAAATGAATATTCATTTTCCTGGAAGGGTAGAAGACCAGCTTGTGTACTGAAAGTCATTCAGCTAGGTCTTGGACTCCCTTTGGATTGACTAATTTGAATAATTTTGTAGGCACATGGGGCATAGGAACTATCCCTGGTTTCATGGTACATTGTCTCACAATTGTACCTTGTCCCAGGGCAAATGCGGTGGGTGCATAATTTCCCAGGAATGAGAATATTTGATTAAGTAAATGGTTAAGAGAGTGAACTCAGTCATTTACTCAAGTCAGTGACTTGTCCTACCTCTAGTCAAAGTCTCAAACTATGTCAAGACAAAAAAACAAAACAAAAAAACAACTATATTGCATCATTTTATCTTTTCTCCTGCTCCTCTGCATTTTTCTTCTTTGGTAAACCTTTCTGGCAAATTTTAAATAAAATGAACGTGGCATTACCTCCAGAAAAGTCCAGCAGGAATTTGAACATGGCCCTAGTTACATTTTTCTGTGTATGTGCTTTTCCCCCCATATATGTTTGGCCGCTACCAGTTGTTCCATGGGAGAAAGATGAGGCTTTCTGCTCCTGTGAAGATTTACAGTCTTGGAAACCCTATGCAGGGTTGCTGTGAGTTGGAACCAATTCCACGGTATACAACCATCAACCACTACCACCTTAGTTTAATACCCTAAATATTCTATGACCCTATATAGGGTCGCTGTGGGTCAGAATTGACTCGATGGCACTTAACAACAACAACAATAATTGATTTTATGTTCAAATTAAAATCTCAGAAGTCTTAGAATATTCAAGATATTTATCAATATATCCATATTCATTGGCACAGTTCTTTGCCTAGAGAGGGTAGCTGGTGACTACATGTTAATTAACTAGACTCCACAAGGATCGTCTTTAGTGAATTATGATTGCTGTATATCTAGTGACTAAACTCTTAATTTATATTTTTGACATCAAGAGTCGCAATCTGACATTTAATAAAGTAACCAGTTAATTAGTATATTCAGATGTATGTCAAACTCCAGTGTGTGAGTAAACTGCCTTCCCTAGGGGTTTCAAGTGCTGAGTTTTTGGAGGTAGATCACTGAGTCTTTCTTATTGTCATGATGATTGTGTGCAACAAACCCCCTCAAATATCAAAGACATTTATTTAGAGCAGCCATATAGAGGTTATTTGGAATTTCCATTTGGGTTGTTTCCATAACAAGTTATTGGCCACTGTCAGTAGAAGTAGGATGACCATGACTGACACTTTGGTTGACTTTAGTCAAGTTGATTTTTTTGACACATATCAAATTTGTCGCTTCATTAAATCTAGTACCTATGCAGCCGTGGCTAGAGCTAGGCCCCTTAAATCACACAGATTCTGAGTCTCAGTGCATTTTGGAGCCAGATTATAAACCAAATTCTGTCTATTTTTGTCTGTGCTCAACAAAACAAACTTGTGCATGCGCTCAGAGTGATGTTCAAGGCATAAGAGTTCAAGTGAAGATGTGTAAGCCTTTTTCAAGTTGTGACCTACATCACATCTGTTAACACACATTGGTCAAAAAAAGTCACATTGCTAAAATCAGAATCAAGGGACAGGAGAATAAGCCTTATGTCTTTAGTAAGAAGCTATTCAAAGTCACATAGTAAAGGTTATGGAAACAGGCAAGAATGAAGAATTAGAGCCATTCATCTAATCAATTTCCATTAATTTAATTGATCTCTCACTCTGCATGTTGTATGGGTACATGAACTGACCTTAGTAGTGAGTTTAGGTAAAGCAGAGATAAAATGTTATATGGGCTAAACAATTATTTTTCTTCCTATTATTTTTTTAATTGCTCCCCAGTTTCCCAATTTTCTCAAAGTGATATACTTTTTTAAAATCTGAATTTATGAGTCAATGATTCTAATTTCTATTTTGCATATCTTTCTTGATTTTTTGGCAATTTATCTTTTGTGCATTGTCTTTCAGTATACATCAGTCACTGAAAATGTCATATCTTTCTATTTCAACTGGCATGTTGCAGTTTATTTTAAGATCATTAATCACTTCTTTGAAACTTGAGTTCATTAAATTTTTCATTGTATCAAAGTTACTTGTGTCACTTTACAGTAATTCAAGCTGGTGACATCTGTAAAAGTTAACTTTTAAAGAATATCACTGTGCATATTGTATAGTTTGTCTATGAATTTGCACTCAAAATTAAATTCTGTTGATCTTGTAGCATTTCTGAAGTAGAGTTTATGAGTATAATGTCATAAAATTATAGAAAAGTACTTAAATCAGAATTTGACTGATAAAAAAACAAGATATACATAAGGCATCTCTCAACTAAAGTTAATCATGTAGATCCCTTCTCATTGTTATATAGAAAATATAGATTATATATGATTTTTAGTATATTTGGTATTAGGGCTTCATTCATTCTTTTAGAGTTACAAGTAAATATCAAACTGTAAGTGTGGTATAGTGACTTTTGGCTCTTCTAGTCTTTGTTACTTCCACCAAATATCTGATTGAGTCGATTCTGTCCCATAGTGACCCTGTATAGGGTTTCTGAGGAGCAGCTGGTGAGCTTGAACTGACAACCTTGCAGTTCATACAACTTTGCGGTCTGGCGCATTAACCCACAGTGCCACACCAGAACTCCAAGGACTGATTGGGAGCATGCAAATAAGGTGTATGAAGCACTAACATGGGGATTGGTCAGGTTTTCCATCCTCTGGCAAAATAAGAGCTCTTAGAGGTGGAGTATGTTCTTTGGATGCTGAGATCCCCACATTAAGCAGATGGAGCAGCAGAGGATACAATAGAGACAGTGGTGGAGCATGGAACAGCTGGCTTCTCCACACACAAGACTGAGTAGAAAAGCTGCCTACCTTTGGGCAGGAGGCTAGTTTGCAGAATACGGGGGCCTTAAGGCATTAACAGCAGTGCTAAAGGAGTTTTCTAAAACTTATCAGAGTAGGGTGGGGGTCAAGGGGCTGAGAAGTTGAGAAGCCAAAGACCAGAGAAAGGGCATGCCTGTGGGCCTGGCTGAGAAGAGACACTCCTGATTTGAAGTACTATATTCTGATCTGGTCGACTGATTGGAAGAGATCCATATTTGTGCCCATTCCAAAGAGAGGTGATCCAACGGAATACGGAAATCACCAGACAATCTCTTTGATATCCCATGCAAGTAAAGTTTTGCTAAAGGTAATACAGAAACACGGCTATAATCATACATTGACAGAGAACTTCCAGAGGTACACGCTGGATTCAGAAGAGGCCGTGGAACAAGGGATATCATTGCTGATGTCCGATGGCACTTGGCTGAAAGAGAATATCAGAAAGATGTTTACTTGTGCTTTATTGACTATGCAAAGGTTTTTGACTGTGTGGATCATGACAAGCTATGGACAAAGTTGAGAAGTATGAGTATTCCGGAGCACTTAGTTATGCTCATGAGGAATCTGTACATAGACCAAGAGACAGTTGTTCAAATAGAACATCGGAACACTGAATGTTTTAAAATTAAAAAAAGGTGTGTGACAAGGTTGTATTCTTTCACCATACTTATTCAACCTCTATGCTGAGTAAATCATCCGAGAAGCTGGGTTCTATGAAGAAAAACGTGGCATCAGGATTGGAGGAAGACTCATTAACAACCTG
>NW_006408519.1:16659531-16686000 GCF_000296735.1 Chrysochloris asiatica | reverse complement strand
TGGAGGGTCAGAGAAAAAGAGGAAGACCCCCAATGAGATGGATCAGCCAGATGACATCATTGATGGTGTCAAGTGTGGCAGTGGTGGTGAGGTTGGCCCAGGATCGGACATTGTTTAATTCTGCTGTGCATGGTGTTGCTATGAGTCGTTTCCGACTCGATGACACCTGACAACAACAACAACAAGGCAACTTCTCTAATAAACCCCATAGTCCTGAGTATGATCTTGGAGTTCTGTGTAGCCATTGCAATGGATTAGCAAACTCAGCGGAGAAGTAGGAAGTGCTGTGGGAGAAACAGTTGATGTCAGAATTGGTAAGGAAGTTGAAGAATGGACACATGTTTTACCTCTGCCTCACAGGAATTGGCTTTGGGTTGATTCTGACTTTGATTCTGCTTTCCCTTTGTGAAGTCAGAAAAGGTCAGATGTGCCTCTACATCATTCTTGCAGCAAGGGAAATAAAAAAACAGATAAAAAGTGAGCCTTAAATCTTATATTTTCAAATTGAGAAATCTGGATTTATTTATTTATTTGTGTTCTTATGATTCTGAAGTTATATAATTCTAAGGGGTAGTTAAGATATAATTTTAAATATTAAAAATCATTTCTATAATGGAAGAATATTGTTATTAAGTGTTATCTATTTGGTTCTGATTCAGGGTAACTTTAAAAGAAGAATATTTCCTTTAATATAAGTAGTTTACTACATTTAGATAAATAAATTTAAGTACAAAACTTCTGAAAGGATCAGTAATATAGCCAGTAGAAAACTGCAAGATGATGTACATTCAGAACTTTTCATGTTGTAAATATTAATTGAGGCAGTGGATATACAATAGGTGTCAACTTTACTCTGACAAAAATTAGAATCTAGAGGGAAATTTAGACATGAAAAAATGATCTCGAACATAAGTCCACAGATATGTTAATAAAATTTTGTAAATTCTATGTAGGATAAGAATATGTCAGAAAATGGCAAGAGAAAAATAATGACCATGGTAATTTGGCAAGGCCCATCAGAGAAGGAACACTTTAGCTTATATACGGATGATAGTAAGTTGCTATCTAAATGAATATCTCTGCACAGGACAGTTTAAGAAGACAAAAAAAACATGCATACAATTATACAATGTATATGAAAATATATCTCCCTGAAAATAAAATACAATAATTTTGGAAATTTTACAAATTTTGTATAAGTAAAAAGAAGAAAAGGAAGCTCACCAACAATCCACATCCTACAAGGAGAGTAAACTTTTGGGAATGAATATGAGGGACTCAATTATCATTTATTTCTAATTGTTTCTTCACAACTATTTATATGCATGCATGTTTTCCTCCAACATTAATATCATACAGTACATGCAATTTTGTAGTCAATTATTCTTTTGACAAATTACCATTGGGACTTAATAATCTTTTAAAACTCCAGTATAACGACTGTAGAGTCCTGGTGTGACACTGTGGGTCAATGCGCTGGACTGCAAATTTGTTTGAACTACAAGGTAAGCAGTCCAAGCTCAGCAGATGCTCCTCAGAAACATTATACATTAAACATTGCTATGGGTCAGAACAGACTCGATAGCACTTAACAACAACAACAACAACAACAAAATAAGGACTCTGGAGTTGTGTTATGGTACTGTAGGATCAGCACTGGACTGTAAATCACAAGGTTGACAGTTCAAACCAACCTGCTGCTTTTGATAACTATGTAGGGTCGTTATGAGTTAGAACCGATGCAGCAACACTTAAGGACTACAGCAACATAAGGACTGTGGAGTCTTGGTGTGGCACTGTAGGATAAGCACTAGATTTCTAACCACATAGTCAGCGGTTGAAATCCATCAGCCTCTCCTAGGAAACTGTACAGGGTCCCTGTGATTGGAACCAACTCAGTTACACTTAACAACAACAATAGTAAGTAAGGATTGTAGCATTTTAAAATTATGGTTATTCATAATATCTATTTCTGTATCTTCTCTTATATATTCTTTTACTGCTCATTTAGGTTTGGATCAAGTGCAAGATTGTTACTTATCTTTGAATGTTTCTATCTTTGAGAAACATTGTTGTTGTTGTTAAGTGCCATTGAGTCAGTTCTGACTCATAGCGACCCTGTACAGGGTTCCCAAACATAGCTGTTCTTTAAATTAAAAAAAATATATAATGACCACATTATGTAGGTTTCAAAGGATGGAGAAAATTTAACATTTTTTAATAAAATGGATATTGTTCAAATTCTAATGTTAATGTATTTTTTATACTTTGAGTTTACATACTTTTTAATATAGAATTCCTCATGTTACCGACCAGATCCATTCATAAACCTATCTTTAAGTTGATTTTGTAGGTAAGTCAGAACTGATATAATTTTTATTTAAAATTTACTGCAATAAAAGATCCAAAGCCTTTTCATTGATCTAGAAGCTACAAGGCAGTAAGTGAATGTGATTATGATGAAGAATTTGTTGTGAGTAGAATTTCACCAAAGTGAGGTCAAATTTACATAGTAACCTCAAGGTCAGCAGTTAGAAACTACCAGTGGTTCCATGGGAGAAAGCTGAGACGTTCTGCTCCTGTAAAGATTTACAGCCTCGGAAACCCTGTGCAGGGTCACTATGAGTCGGAGCCTACTCCAGGGTACTTAACAACAACAAAAGGGCAAGTAGGAGTTGTCTGAGTCAGGAGTACATAATCCAGGAATTTATATTATGTATACTCCATGGCACTGTGGGTTAATGCACCAGACTGTAAAGCCATTTGAACTACAAGGTTGGTGGTTCAAGCTCACCAGCTGCTACTCAGAAACCCTATTACAGGGTCGTTATGGGTCAGAACCGACTCTATGGCACTTCATAACAACAACAGACTCCATGGCACATCACCATTACCAAGCATTACTACAGCTTCCAATTTAAGGAGTTCTGATAGCATAGTGGTTACCAATTGGGCTGTTAACCTCAAGGTCGGCAGTTTGAAACTATCAGCTGTTCTGTGGGAGAAAGATGAGGCTTTCTGCTCTGGTAAAGATTTAGTCTCGGAAACCATATACAGGTCACTATGAGTTGGAACTGACTCCACAGCACACAACTACCACTACCACTGGTCTAAAAAGAAACATCATTTTAAAATTAAATTAATATAAAATAGAAATATCATGTTTTGATTAACTTATTGGATGAAATTTTTAGAAAGAATCAGATTCTGTTTCTTGAATCTTAGAAATAGTGAACCTGCTGAATAAAGATAATCAAGTGAAAAAAATTACTTAGCCTATTAGTAAAACATTTTTTGTAGATGCTGAAAAAGTATAAAGTAGGAAAGTATTGACTAATAACATAAAAAATGTGTTTTTTTTTCTTTTTTTTTTGCTGGCTGCAAAGAAGGCACTGTAATGAATAATGAATAATATTTTTACCAGGTTATAAAATACAAAATGATTAGTTCAGCTGAATTTATAATTATATGACCTTCTAATCCTTTTACTGCTTTAAATTACCTATGATTACAAAACACAAGAGAACACTGGTTAATTTGAGCAGTTTTAGCACATCAGCAAACATTTCTCTACAATTGATTGTTATTTTTAAGTGCTATGGAGTTGGTTCCAATTCACAAGATTTTCCAAGGAACACCTGTTGGATTTGAACTGCCAACACTGTGGTTCATAGTCCAGGGCTGATACTACAACACCACACCAGGAGGCCATTCAAGTTGTATATATATATACAACTTAAGCAGCCTGGTAGCATAATGAGTTATGAATTGCATTGCTAATGGCAAGGACAGCCGTTCAAATCTACCAACCGCTCTGTGCAAGAAAGATCAGGCTTTATGCTCCCATAAAGATTTATAGCCTCAGAAACTGTAAGCAGGGTTTCTATTAATTGGAATCAACTCCATGGCACACCATCACCAATATGACTACCATATATATAATTTACAGTATGGTGGCTCTATATGTAAGAACTGGGCAGGGAATTACAAGGTCAGTGGTTCAAGCCCAGCATCCACTTTGAGGGAGAAAGATGAGGTTTTCTGCTCCCATAATGATGTATCACCTCGGAAACCTTATATGGAGCTGTTATGAGTTGGAACTGACTGGAAAGAACTTAACATCAAAAACAGATAAATAATTTAGTGTATATTAAAGTTGCTTGGCTTAAAATTATGAAAGGTGTGTTATATTCTTTCATCATATTTATTCAATCTGTATACTGAACAAATAATCTGAGAAACTGGATTATATGAAGAAGAACGTGGCATCAGGTTTGGAGGAAGACTCATTAGCAATTTGCGATATGCATATGATACAACCTTGCTAACTGGAAATGAAGAGGATTTAAAATACTGATGAAGAGCTAAGAGCACAGCCTTCAGTATGGGTTGCATCTCAATGTAAAGAAAGCAAAAATATTCACCACTGGTCCAATAAATAACATCATGATTAATAGAGAAAAGACTAAAATTGCCAAAGACTTCATTTTGCTTAGATCTACTGTCAACACTAATGGAAGCAGCAGTCAGGAAATCAAATGACGTATTGCATTAGGCTCCTCCAAAACCCTACACAGGGTTGCTATGAGTTGGAATGGACTAGATGGCACTTAACAACAGCATTGCATTAGGCAAATCTGTTGCACAAAGCCTCTATAGTGTTTAAGAGAAAATGTCAGTTTGAGGACTAAGGTGAACTTGTCCCAAGCCATGATATTTTCAATAGCTTCATATGGCTGTGAAAGTTGGGGTAAAAATAAGGAAGACTGCAGAAGAATTGACGCATTTGAGTTCTGGTGTTGGAAAAGAATATTAGAAGTACCATGAACTGCTAGAAGAATAAAAGCCAGAATTGTCCTTGGAAGTCAGGATGGCGAGACTTTGTGTCTCATATTTTGGACATATTATCAGGAGGGACTAGTAGAAGGACATCATGTTAGGTAAAGTGGAGATTCAGTGAGAAAGAGGAAGGCTGTCAGTATACAGTGGCAGCAGCAGTGGCCTTCAGGATATTGTGAGGATGGTGAAGTACCAGATAGTGTTTTCCTTCTGTTTTATATAAGGTCATTATGAGTGGAACCGACTCCATACCACCTAACAACAACAAAGCTGTACATATTTTTATTGAATAAATTTTTATTTTTTCCCTAAGTAATCAATGGAGTAAACCAGTTTTATAAGGAGTGTATTTGAAGTTAAGAATGACCTTGAATATGAAACTTTTTTATTCCCTTCTTGTACTGGTTTTCTGGGTAACAATTTACTTATGTAAATACAGCTAATATACTATACTCTGGGATAAACATTGGACTTCTAACTGCAAGTGTGTGAAAAAGAGGAGGCTATCTGCTGCTGTAGAGATTTAGTTTCAGAAGCCTTAAGGAGACATTCTTTTCTGTCCTATGGATGTGTCTCTGTGAGTCAGTATGCACTCAGTGGTGGTGGGTTTGGGTTTTGAAAGAGGACTCCAAACTAAATCAGACTCTGTGATTAAGGATCTATGTGAGGTGATCAAGAAAAACATGGAAGGCATGCAACAGAAACAGAGGAATTAGGGGATGTGGGAGACATATTTACTAGAAATCCTGAATGATTTCATAGAAAAAATACTATTTGAAAATAATTCTGAAAATTGTGGTATGAAGAACAGTCATGTCCTAGGAAATACAGAAATTCTTCCATTACTAAGAAGTATAGTGTACATGATCATTTCCAAAACAATGGAGTAAAAAGATACTGGAATTTTTCCATTAACTTTTTTTTTTTTTAATTGTTTTATTGTGAATTCTGTGATGGCTTACATGGGAGAACATTAGCTTTACATTCATCCTATCGTATATCGTATATCCTGACATTGCCATAGGTACAGTCCCCTCCAAGCATCATCAACCATCAACCAAAGGTTACACCCTGCAAGCATTTCCCTCCCCCCCATCCCCCCCACCCACGTCCTCGGAAAAGCTCCTCTCCCTCTCTGGGACTAGAGTTCCTACCCGCTTCATTTCTCCATGTCATCAACTCTGCCCCCATCTCTGTTTCTCTAGGTGGGGTCCTGCACTCCTCTCTTCTCCCTTGATGGTCCCAGGGTACTCTACTCCTGGCCTGCAAAGTCAACCACTCCCCTCCTTTTGCTACAAAACGTCTACCTTTGCATTTCCAACCCTCACAGTCAGTCCTGATAATAATTATTCACTATTGTACCGCTTGAGTGCTATCCCCATTTAATTTCATCAGTCCCACCCAGACAGATAGTATATTACTCAGTGGAGACTCCCTCTTGAAAGCTTGTAGGCCCATCACTTCTTGCCTTTGTAGCCAATGTCCAATCTGCCCATCCCTGTCTACCCTGTGTATTGAGGGGGTTCAGAATGATCCTCACTATAAAGATTTGTTCTCTCTTTTCAGTTACTGCATCCATAGGTGTAGGTCAATTTCATGAAATTGTATCATATTATTATTTTTTTCCTCTTCTTTCTTCTAGTTGAGCTCTGATCATCCAGCCATTGAAACCAGGTCAAGTGGGTATTATCTGCAAGGGTGGGTGTTCTTGTGCATATGCCCTCTCTTCTTATCAGCTGTATGCTTCATTCTCCATGTTAGTCCTCTGTGACTATGTCACTAACTCTGGGCCCAAGAGTCCCCAGGTCTTGCCAAACTGCTGGCCAACCAGGTCTCCACCCAGGTTCACAGGAGTGTATTGAATGTGGTTGGACTTAGCTTGCAGCTTCATTGCTGTTTTCCCCTCACTTCCCCTTATCAGTGACCAACATGGTCACTAGTCAGAGCACGTGTCTGCTCTTGTATTCCCATTGAGTCTCAGTCTTGGATGGGGGTTTGCCCTGAGGGGACCCGACTGCTTGCCTTGATGCCTCTTGGGAGAGCAACTTGCTTGTTTTGTATTTTTCCTGTTGGTCTTTCTTTCAAGAAGTATCTTCTGTTCTTCTAGTTGCTCCAGACTGGTCTGCTTGTCCTTTCAAGTGGAAATTTCCCACCTCAGAAGATTCTGCATGGGGTTCAGGATACTACCTATATTCTTATGCAATGCAGAGTCTCCACAGGAAGCTTCCTTCACTGGGCACATTGTAGCCCCAATTTAGGTATTCTGATCAGCTATGGGCAGAAGATGGACTTACAAGCTTTCTATGGGGTTATTTCTAGCTAGTCCTTTCTTTTCCCCTCAAGTGTCTACTGTATAATGGTATGCAACAGAAACCAAGATTCAAAAGGCAGCCAAGCATCTTAACATTATTTCTCTCCCTTTTGCCCATTCCAACCATGTCTCTATCCCTGTATCCCAGAGCCCTGCTGATCCAAGGTTGTGCATACATCATTATTTACCACTGTCCCTAATGCCTAATATACCATGCCACCAAGGGTTCTATAAATACATATTTAATGAATACTAAATTCCAATTATATTTGATTTTCCTGTACTCCCACTGTCTAAAAGTTAACAGTGAGAGTAGTTTTTCTTAAGAAAAGGTCTCTAATAAGAAACTATTTTAATATTCTTGTTCTTTTTCACATTTTCTTCCTAATTTGGTGATTTCTTTAACTTTAATTTTGTCACTGAAAAACACATCCCCAATCCTTAGGACAAATTTCATATTTTTCTTTTTGATATAATTCTTAACTTCTTGTTCTATTTGATATAATCCTCTTCATAATATAGTCTTTTTTTTTTTTTTTTACATTTCTTAATTAACTCCTTTTCTTCAAAGTGTATATGATGAGTAAGTTCCAACTCCTAGTGGCCCTGTATAAGATTTCCAAGGAGCAACTGGAGAGTTTGAATCGCCGACCTTGTGTTTAGAAGTCCAATGCTTATCCTACAGCGACACATCAGGAGTTATCTACTCTTAATTCTCTCATCTGATAACTTCTAATTTATCTTTCCTATCTCATCTTTTTCTGTCTTCTTGAACATATTCTGCAAAAATTGCTGTCAACTTTTCTGTGTGTGTTTTGTTTTGTTTCTCATCACCTACTGTTTGTCGTCTTGCTGTATTTCCTTTTCTCTCACAGCTTTGGTAAAAATGTTACATCAAAGGTCCTAACCTTCTTGGTTTACTGACATTACTGGAGAATTTATAACACCTCCTCAGTCTTGGCAGTCTTTATTTCCTTGTATAGTCACTTGCATTTATTTACTCTTGTACTTCCTTCTACTACCCTAATTAAATTAACAAAATATTTCCCAAGTTTCTGTCTTTAGTCCTTGTCTTATCTCTAAGTACAATGTTCCTACTAATAATTGTGAAGTCCTGGTGTGGTTCCATGGCATAAGTGTCGATTGTAAGGTCGGTGGTTCAAACTCACTAGCTGCTCCTAGAAAACTATACAGGGTTGCTATGAGCTGGAACTGACTTGACCACAATTATCAACAACAACATTAATAATTGTATTCACTTTACAACTCAAATATACTCCAAGCTCTGTCACTTTCTTTCTTCATGGTCTCTCAAAGCTATTCTGTTTTCACTCTCTTTTCTAACAAATAGTTAACTATTCCAAAGTATTTTTCTGGAAGCTCAGACATTTTCTCAAACTCAGTTATGTTCAAAGTCAAGTTCTGTCAAATCTGTTCTGACTCATAACATCCCAGTAGAGGATTTCTAAGGAGTGATTAGTAGATTTGAACCACCAATTTTGCGATTAGCTATCCAGTGCTTAGCCTACCATACTAGGACTCAATATATGCAAATAAAAACCTATCCTTCTTTCCAAAATACACATTATTCTTATACACTTTAATCTTCTTAGTCATGAAGGAATGAAACCATCTTTCTTTTATCTTACCATATTCAACTAAATAGGCAGATCTTACCTCTATGTATTTATTTGGTAATCATTAGCTCTTCTTGACAAATATTATTGATCCACCCTGATTCTGAGCACTTGGTAGTATGATCCTTGGCCACTTCTGTTGAGTAAAGAAGCTGAATTTGGAGTCAAAATTATGTGTGTGTAGTAAAGCCATTTGAACTGTAAGGTCAGCGGTTCAAGCTCACCAGTCACTCCTCAGAAACCCTATACAGGATCGCTATGGGTCAGAACTGACTTGATGGCACTGAACAAAAACAACAACATATATCACTTTGGTAACAAAAGGCTTTCATTATTGTTGTAAGACCAAAGAGTAGACTCTTGTTCTGGAAGTTATTGGCGATGCTCTAAATGGTAACGGTTTCTGACTTATTTTGATGAGAAGAAACAAATCATGATGGACATGTAATACACAAAATAAATATATCTTTGCCATTGTACATCACTGGTGTTTGGGGATTCTGTGTTATCATAAAACAACTTAGCGTGTACAGATTGATAAACTCGTTCCTTTTCCAGTTCTGTGGCCTCTAAACTATTTTAAGCCCATATTGCCTCTTGCCTAAACTGCAGTAGGAAAAAGTCCCAACTCACTTACCATCCTTTAGTTTGACCCATTCACGTGTCCTTTTCCATCATTGCCAATATATATTTTTTATAAATACTTTTATGCTTTAATTGCCTTTCATGCATATTTCCTTTCACTACCAATGTTTCAGTCATTTGTAGTCACTGGAAGTTACTATTGAGAGCAATAATAAAAACTATACTAAGTTATTTCTAATGCTAGTTCTTTGCTCATGTCAACAAATATATTAACTATGTACTCTGGTAGTATAGTGGTTATGAATTGGGCTGCTAGCCTCAGGGTTAGCAGTTCAAAACTACCAGCTGCTCCACAGGAGAAAGATGAGGCTTTCTGCTCCCATAAAGATTTACAGCCTCGGAAATCCTGTACAGGGTCGCTATGAGTCAGAACCGACTCCATGGCACATAATCACCACTACCATATGTTATAAGCAGGTCATGATATTGAAAAAAACAAAACAAAACCAGAATTCCCTGCCTTTACTGAAATTGCATTCTAGAATCATTTATAGTTTTGTAACCTATATTTAGTGGTTAAGAATATAGACTTGAGTTCATATTCAAATACCATTTCTATCTAATATTTTGATAGTCTAGTATCATTTATTTTCCCTTTGATTATATATGTGCTGATAAAATTATATTACTAAAAAAATTATATTGCTAAAGAAGAGTTATTGATCTGAACATACTCAATAAAACAATGTTATATATAAAATGCAGTATCAGAACTTTATAAGCTATATCACCTCAATTTTATAACCTGAGAAACATTAATAAATTTGCAATTGATTTTGTAAATGCACAAAACTTTATGTACTAAATAATTTGTCTTAAATATCCCTCAAAATATTTTATATCTTGGAGATTTTATAATAAACATCAAGTAATATGCTTTGAAAATTAACCAAAAAAATGAATTGTAAATATTTCATTTGTTAGTTTTCTCCATGAAAATAATATACATTTGTATTTGTGTTATGTCTTATTTATACCAATGAAAGTACATGTTGAATACTTGATTTTGTGTAGTTCAAACAAGGTGCATTATCCTGTTCTAGTCTGCCTAATAAAAGAATAATGTTACCAACTGTTGGCTCAACTACATGATTAGGGAAGGAATCTAAAGGAATCTGCCAAAACTAGAAAATTGTAGAGTACCATGAAATTATGATTTTGTAAGCACAGATTTTTGCATGGTTTTGGCAGGGCAAACTGTCTCTAGAGAACCAAAAAGCCTGCAGTAGATGCCTTATTTTTACGTTTTGTTCACTGGCACATGCTAAAATAATGTCCTTAAATATAATAATAAGCTTTAGGTATCAAGACTGAGTTCTGGTGTGGTGGAGTGGTGTTAACCACTAGACTGCAAGGTCGGTTTGAACCACAAGGTCAGTAGTTCAAATTCACCAACCTCTCCTTGGAAACGCTGTATAGAGTCGCTATGAGTAGGAACCAAAACCTCAACACTTAATAACAACAATTAATCAATCCCTATACTTTAATTCAACATTTTCTCCATTGCTCTGAAGCAGAAAAGAAAACAAACAGGAAGCAATTCTTATTTCCTTTCAGCATATGAGGTACCTAATGGAGTCCTGGCATGGCGCTATGGGTTAATGCGCTGGACTATAACGTTGGTTTGAACCGCAAGGTCAGCAGTACAAACTCACCAGCTAGCTGCTCCTGGTTCCGACCCATAGCAATCCTATATAGGGTTTCCAAGGAGCAGCTGGTGAGCTTGAACTGCTGACCTTGCAGTACAAACGGCTTTGCAGTCTGGCTCATTAACCCACAGCGCCACACAGGGACTCATAGTCATAGTCACAGGAAAAAAGGGAAAAGAAAAGCACAACCTGTCAGATTCAGAATGATACGTGATCATCAGTCACAGTTAATTTTTATGAATTTTGTAAATTTGGGGGTACTTAATAACATTCTAATGTGAAAAGATCAGATTACAGCTTTTCAGTCATATGCAATTTTTTTGTGTGTGTTCTATTGATTGATTTATTATTATTATTATTATTATTGACGCATATGGTGGTGGTAGGTATGTGCCGTGGAGTTGGTTCCGACTCATAGCGACCCTGTACAGGGTTTCCGAGGCTGTAAATCTGTACGGGAGCAGAAAGCCTCATCTTTCTCCCGTGGAACAGCTGGTAGTTTTGAACTGCTGACCTTGAGGTTCACAGCCTTGAGGTTCGCAGCCCGATTCGTAACCACAACGCTACCAGAGCTCCTTATTGAAGCATATAGGTTGCTTTATTTTAGTTATGTGAAAGTTTACATGAGAGAACATTAGCTTCACATTGATCCCATTGTATGTCATTTCCTTGCCATGGTTACAATCACCTCCATGCATCATACACCAACCACAGGTTATAACCCACAAACCTGCCCCCCAGTTGGTCATCAGCACACAGGCCTTCTCCAAGGTCCCCAGCCACTCCATCTTTCCACGTAGACATCTCTGCCTCCATCTCTGGCATCACTGTTTCTCTGGGTAGGGTTCCATTCTCTGCCATTCTCCCTTGGTGGTCCCAGAAAGGTCAGCCTCCAGACTGCAAAGTTAATCACTCCCCTCCCTTTGCTACAAAACAGCTACCTTTACATTTTCAGCCCTTACAATCAGTCCTGATAACAATTATTCACCATTTTATGGCAGGAGACCTATCCGCATCTCCTTTCCTTGGCCTCACCTAGACAGATTGGATACTGCTCAGTGGAGATTCTACATTGTTCCATGCTCTCTGGATCTAGGTTCCCTCTTGAAAGCTTGTAAACCAGTCACTTCTTGCCTCTGTAATCCCTCCATTCTGGGTAGCCAATGTTCAAGTTGCCCAACCCTGTCCTCTCCATGTGTGGAGGGAGTGGGAGTGATCCTCGCTGTGAAGATTTATTCCCTCTTTTAAACTACTGCTTCCATAGGTGTGTGTCAAGTTCATCAAATTGTATCAGATTATTCTTTTTTTCCTCTTCTTTCTTCTTCTGGTTGAGCTCTGATCATCCAGCCATTGAAGGCAAGTCAGGTGGGTATTATCTGCAAGTGTGGGTGTACTTATGCACATGCCCTCTCTTCTTATCAGCTGGATGCTTCACTCTCCACTCTAGTCCTCCATAGCTATGTCACTGTGGCTATGTCATTGACTCAGGGCCCAAGAGTCCCCATGTCTTGCCACACTGCTGACCAACCAGGTCTCCAACTGGGTTCACAGGAGTCTATTGTACATTGTAGGGCTTAGCTCTTAGCTCGCAGCTTCATTGCTGCTTTTCCCTCACTTCCCCTTATCAGGTGATGAACATGGTCACCAGTCAGAGTGTGTATTACCATTGGGTGGGTCTTAGTCTTCAAAGGAGGTTTGCCTTGAGGGGACCCAACCACTTGTTTTGATGTCTCCTAGGCAATCCACTTGTTTGTTCTTGCAGTAAGCAGTCAATCTGCCTGTATTGTTTTGTATTTTTCCTGTCAGTCTTTCTTTCAGGAAGTATCTTATGTTCTTCTGGCCACTCCAGGCTGATCTGCTTGTCCTTTCAAGTGGAAATTTCATCTCAGAACATTCTGGATGCTGTTCAGGAATCCACCTATGGTCTTGTGTAATACAGAGGCTCCTCAGGAAGCCTCCTATACTGGGCACTTTGTAGCTCATTTTATTTCGTACTGCTGATCTTGAAAATCACATCCCAACTTGCTACCACTATGCTACCAGAGGTTCTCTTATAGTGTGTTGCTGTTGTTAGATGCCATCGAGTCGGAACTGACTCATAACGACCCCAGGCACAGCAGAACGAAACAATGTCCCATCCTGGGCCAACCTCACTACCGCTGCCACACTTGAGTCCATCAATGCTTATAGTGTGTAGAATAGAACAACTATTCTTGATTGTAACCTTTACAGAAACAAATCACCAGATCTTTCTTGTACAGTGCCTTTAGGCTAACCAATATGCACAACCATTTGTGCCAACTGGGGACCTTACCATAAATGTAGATCATCAATGCATTTAATGCTATATCAATCAAAATAATAATGGGATCTTAGGGGCTATTAACCTGACATGTTAATTCTAAATGCAATAAGGGAATCAGCTTTCAAGTATAGTCAGGACAATGGTTAGGGAAAAAAAGATGAAGAAGAAGAAAATGGGCTCTTGCTTCACCAAATAATTTACTGACATTAAGTCAATTCCAACTTATATCAACCATAGAGTACAGAGTAGAACTCTTCTAAATCTTTTTAGGAGCAGATGGCCATATTCTTCTCCCTTGGAAGGGCTGGTGGGTTTGAATGCTGATCTTATAGGTTACCAGCCTAATGCTTAATCCACTCCACCACTATTGCTTCTGTTAAGTGCTGAGAAGTCAGTTCCAACTCAGAGCGACCCTGTATAGGATTTCCAAAATTAAACTACTTAATTGGCTTAATAATGATACATAAAATAATGAAATAGAATTCAGAGTACAGATATAGACCCAGATTATAGCACCTCAATAGAAACAAAATGTCACTTCACTAAATAGGATGGGGACAGTTGACTATCCATTTGGAGATAGACAAATGTCGTTATTATATCCATCTTATTCCTTAAGCAAAAAAAAAAAATAATAATAATAATAAGAAGAAGATAATTTGAAATCTAAATATACATATTAAAAATCAAATGATATCAATACTTTAAGAGTATGTTTATAATTTTGGAAGTTGATGAAAACTTCCCAGGATAACAAAAACCAGGCTCGTAAATAATGACTAACAATTTTAAAGCATTTAGTATATGACAAACACCATACCAAGAACATTACAAATGGTAACTCATAATTTTGTGCTGTAAATTCCAGTTCTGTAATTATCCCCATATTGTTAGATGGCCTTGAGTCAGTTCAGAATCACATCAATCCTATGTATAACAGAACACAGCATTGCCTGGTCCCTCCCCGTGCCCACATCGGTTACTATGCTTGAGCCCACTGTTGCCGTCACTCTTCACTCAGTCAGTCCAACTCATGGAGGGCCTTCCTTTCTTTGACTGACTCTCTATTTTACTAAACATGATGTCCTTCTTTAGGGACTGGTCCCTACTGATAAGATATACGTAGTAAGTGAGAAAGCATCTCTCCATCCTTGCTTCTAAGAAGCATTCTGATTGTACAAATTTGCTCATTCTTTTGGTAGTCCATGAGATAGTTAATATTCTTGACAAAGCTCAGAACTCAAATGCATCAATTCTTCCTTGTTCATTGTTCAGCATTTGCATGCATAGGAGGTGATTGGGAACTGCATTTTCAATCTCCATATTACAGATGAAAAACTAGAGACACACTTATAAGTATTTTATTCAAGACCATATAAGCCATTAAGAGACAAAGTTGGTGTTTGAACTTTGAATCTAGCTCCAGAGTTGATATCCATCATCACAACACCTTCATTCCAAGAATATAAGCAGTCTAAAAAGATCTCCTAAAATTAGTAAAATAAAGACAACAAAATAAAATAAAGACCGCCAACACAATTAGAAAATGAGTAAAAATAGAGAGATAATTAATAAAGAAAATATAGAAATGTCTGTACTATATGTGAGAAGTAACTCCATTATACTAGCAATCAGAGAAAAGTAAAATAAAAGAAGGAGCTCTTTTCACTATTCAGAATTATAAAATTTTATAATATTGTGGTAAAATTTACTATTGAAATAGTATGTTAGGTATGTTGTTGTTTGTTATTAAGTGCTGCTGAGTTGGTTCCAGCACATAGTAACCCTTTATAGGGTTTCCTAGGAGCAACTGGTGGGTTTGAACCACCAACTTTGTGGTTCAAACTGACATTGTGATCCAGTGCATTATCATACAGCAAGTCCCTGCTAAGTATGTTGTTGTTGTTGTTAAGTACTGTGTTTTGTTGCTGTTGTTAAGTACTCTGGAGTTGGTTCTGACTCATAGTCATTCTGCACAGGGTTTCCTAGGCTGTAAATCTTTACGGGAACAGAAAGCCTCATCTTTTTCCTGCAGAATGGATGGTAGTTTCGAACTGCAGACTTTGAGGTTAGCAGCCTGATTCGTAACCACGACACTTCTAGAGTTCCTGGTATAGAGGACTATTATAGACAATTGGCAGGAGCATTTTCTAGAGGAAAAAAATTCATTTCGTATCAAAATTAAAGATAAGTATTATGCTCCACTTAGCACCCGTTCATTTACTTTCTCAACAAATATTTCCTGAGCATCTTTTATGTGTCAGACAGTATTCTGTGTGCTCGGAATAAAACAGTGAGTAGAGCAGTAGCCCATTAGTGAAACATATTGTAGATAGATGACCTAGTGTATAAATAAGTAAAAATATAAACACGTAGTTACTTATAGTGATGAATGTTATTTATAAAGAAATGTAAATTATGATATGAAACAGTGTCATGAAAACTCATATTTCATATGTTAAATGGTTTCTGTCTGATAAAACAGTTATAGAATATTTCTATAGTGTCCTTTTAAAAGGGGATCATTGCTTAGAATATTTGATTTTGATGTCAATTTGCCTCCTGATCAAAAATGGTTACTTAAGGAGCTCTGGTAGCATAATGGTTACGAATTGGGCTGCTAACTTCGGGGTCAGCAGTTTGAAACTACCAGCTGTTCCGCTGGAGAAAGACGCAGCTTTCTGCTCCAGTAAAGATTTACAGCCTTGGAAACCCTGTACAGGGTCACTATGAGTTGGAACCGACTCCATGGCACATAACAACAACAACAACAACATATAGACACTGTACTGTAAATGATACAAACATATAGAAGATCCTAGTCCTTGAGGATCTTGCAGTGTATGATGGGGGAAAAATAAGCAATAATTTATCCACTATCCAAGTTTATAGATGCCAAATGATGAATAATTGCTCCATTTAAGTGTAACATGCGTTAAGTCTCGGTGTATTTGCTTTCAAGTGAAAGCAAATTATGTATGTTTTTAAAATTGAATTTATACCTGGCAGGACTGTTATGGTCCCTTAGTATCTTCAGAAACACATTCTCACTAGTTGTTCTCTAGCATAAGCTTTGTTAAGTCTTTGAAAGGTTTGTGAATGACCAGCATATGTGTCAATGGTACCTGAAGTGGTTGCTGTTGTTGCTGCTAAGTGCCCTTGAGTTTGTTCTGACTCATAGCTATAGACCCTGCATAGAGTTTCAAGGCTTTAAATCTTTTTTGGGAGCAAAAAGCCTCATCTTTATCCCACAGAACAGCTAGTATGCTTGAACTGCTGACCTTGTGGTTTTCAGACCAGTGGTTATCATATGATTGAATATATTCTAGCACATAATTACATGTGTGCTGTCTGTCCATTGATCTTATATAATATGAGTAAGGTCTTCTAGTTCATCTAAGAACCCACGATGTCCAATATGTGTCTGTTAAGTGCAGTCAAGCTGGTTCCTACTCAGAACTACCCTGTATAGGGTTTCAGAGAAGCGACTGGTGATTTTAAACCACTGACCTCATGGTTAGCAGTCCAGAGCTTATCCTACAGCACCACACCAGGACTCCAGTGTCCCATATAGTAATCTCTTAATAAATGATTCTCAATGGGAATCTTATTTTACTACAAAGTGTATGAGCACTATGTGGTGCATTTAAAACATAATTAAATCTTTTTTCAAGTCATTCCTTAGAGAATTGCTTAAAAGACAGAGATATAGCAAATTTAATTAAATTAACCATGACATGGTTAGTGGAGTGGACATTGATTGTCATTTGAAGTTCCTCTCCTCACTGATTTCAATTTAGGAAGACGAAAATCAATTGTTATTGTTGGCAGGAAAAAAGCAATTGATAACCATACTGGTTTTTCTTTCATGACGCAGCCAGCACTGTAATTGAAATAGAAATGGACATTCATAGTAGAGGACTATTGGTAAAAGAAAGCATTCATAATTAAAAGGCTTTTGTGAATAAGACAATGGAAAGTAAATGTTATTGAGCAAAGTTTCAAGGTGGGAAAATAATGATGCAATGGGACTGGGTAAGTATACCAAAAAACAGAAACAAGAGCTAGCAATTTCTGACTCTTGGCTGCCTCATGTATTTCAGAGTTGAACAGCAATCCAAAGGGTTTGTAATGGCTGTGATCTTTTACAAGTAGATTTCCAGACTTTCTTCCATGTTGTCTCTAGGTAGATTTTAATCCCCAACTTTTTTGTTAGTGGTGGTGGTGGTTATGTGCTGTGGAGACAGTTCCAACTCATAGTGATTCTGCATAGGATTTCTGAGGCCATAAGTCTTTATGGGAGCAGAAAGCCTCCTCTTTCTCATGTGGAACACTGGTAGTTTCCAATTGCTGACCTTAAGGTTAGCAGTCCAGCTTGTAACCACTATGATACTGGAGCTCTTTTGGGTTAGTAGCCAAGTGCATAACCATTTGCACCACCTAAATTTCAGTATTTCTAGACTCCTGGTGTGGCACTGTAGTATCAGCACTGGACTGTTAACCATAAGTTCGGTGGTTCAAACCCAGAAGCTGGTCCTCGGAAACCCTACACAGGGTCGCTGTGAGTTGAAACCAACTCGACAGCACTTAACAACAATAACTGTCAGGAAATATAATGTCTGCAATGGCTACTTACTGTTTGTTAAACCAAGCTCACATTTCCTTTTTTACTTTATTCATTAAAAAAGTTTTAAAGGTAAGGTCACAGAGTAAATGATTGATATAAGCAGTCAAATTAAAACCATTGATTATAAATGTGGAGAAAGAGTTTCGTTAACTAAATCAATGTCTTCTTTTATAAATATTAACTATCCATTAGATAGCATTCGTATGTGAGATCAGAGTTTTATTAGTTTATTTGCAAAGACCATAATGATTAAAAAAAAAATCTTGAAACAGTATCACATGGGATATAGTCTAAGGAATACATGTGGATATTATATAATTTCTTCCATTCTCATAACATATACTATATATAGTATTCCATGCCTTCATGTATTCTTTTATTATTATTATTATTATTGTATAGAATATCACTCCTCCTTTTTTCTTCTTCCAAAATCTAAACAATCTTTCGAGGGCAAACTCAACAGTCCTGTCATATGCAAAACCTTCCCAGATTACTCCATTCACCTCGTTCTGTTCATAACTTGACAGTTCTTGATATGTTTAATTTTGTTTTTGTTGTTTTCTCCTCAATACTCAGTTTCTGTAAGACCAAATATTTGCCTTTAATATACATATTGACACAATCTATCATAATTTCTTCCACTTTGTGGAATGTAGTAAATTGGAGAGCGCAAAGAAACACAAGATCCTAACTTAGTTGACAGTTTTATAGAATTTAGTTTACAGTTTGCCATTCATGCACTGAAGTGGAAATGATTTGTTTTGTTTTTTCAAGAGGAAAGCTATTCAAATAAGTTTAGAAATATAACATTAGAATTTAAAAAAAAACTAAAAGACAACTTGGAATCCTACAATATTTAGTATTCCAAGAAAAGCTTTCCTCCACCTCATATTTCCTTTTTTAGAGATAGACTCTCAATCTAGATGGATTAAATGACCAAATTATCATTTCTTGAATTTCATTACCTGGGGTACAAAGTTAATAGGTGTTCAATGGAAAAGGATCTCTGTGGACACATATCTTATAAACACTTGATATACCTCCCTTAATTTGAAATGACTAAAGGAGCTCTGGTAGCATAGTGGTTACAAATCGGGCTGGGAACCACAAGGTCAGCAGTTCGAAACTACCATATGTTCCGTGGGAGAAAGATGAGGCTTTCTGCTCCCGTAAAGATTTACAGCCTCGGAAACCTTGTACAGGGTCGCTATGAATCGGAACTGACTCCACGGCACATAAAAACAACAACAAAAAACAACAACAACAAGTGAACATTAATATATTACAGATTCTGCAAATTTCTGTAAGCAAGAATCCTGTTTAACTATAACTCATCGAATTCCAGGAGCATAGTGGCTCCATACAATAAGTACTAGACTGGTCACCACAAGGTTTGTGATTTGAACCTTCCACCCTCTCCACCGGAGAAAGATGAGGCTTTCTGCTCTGGTGATGATTTAAAGCCCCAGAAACCCTGTACAGTGTTACTTTGAGTTAGAGCTAACTCGATGTCACGTAGCAACGACAACAGCATCTTCTTCCAAATGTTTTTTAGCATGAGTTCCTTTTTGTGATTCAACAAGCAGTAGAATTTTTTAGTATGGAGTCATAAAAATGCCAGAATATCTTGCTACCAAGCTATATGGTCGCAAAATCAGCTTTAGTACAAATAACCCACTGCCATTGAGTAGATTCCAGCATAAAGCCACCCTGTAGGGCAACAGAGAACTTCTCCGTGGGGTTTCTGAGACTGTAAATCTTTATGGGAACATAAAGCTTCATCTTTCTCCCACAGATTGGCTGGTAAATTTGAACCACCGACCTTGAGATTAGCAGTCCGCTTAATCCATTGTGCCACCAGGTCCCCTTCTGGTACAAATACTAATCATCATGGTTTAATTGTAAAAGTGCAAAAGAAATTGTTATACTTAATTTTGTCACAATAGAGCATATGAATTCTTTTAAAACATTTGAATATATATTACTTCATTTTATCCTATAACGCATCACAAATGAGTCTGTTCATGTTATCATTTTAAATAAAAAAATATAATTGACAAACAGAATGATAGCTTTCTTGACCATGAAACAATCTTGAATCATAAGTTCTTCTCATTTTTCATGTATAAGAAAATTACCTTAAACACGTTTAACAACTTTTGTTATCTATTACAATGTATGCTTGCTTCCAAGTTATGTTTGTTATCCTTGGAGCTAAATGAAATTGTACCAACTGTGCAACTATTGTGCAGCTGTTTTTTTTTCCTTCGCTAACGACTTAACAAAAATTGCCAATCTATAAGTAGCACTGTTTGCCCACTTTAACCTTGAGCAGACTGCATTTGAAGTTATTCTTAATATATGGAAGTAGAAATGGTAGATAACTATTGTGAAACATATTCATCATTATTTTTCCTGTTCCATCTTGTATTTCAACTTAAACATCTAATTCTGTATAAAGGAGGAATTGAATTTTTTTTTTTTAAAGTTAATTTGTTGTCCCCTGGCAAGTTATTTTTATGTCTTGGAAATCATTTTTTTTTTCAACGCAAAATCTATCAGATTCAATGGCTTCTTGAATATTATAATAAGTACAAAGAAAGTAAGAGTTCAAAATTATCTTGACAAAAATCTCAAATTATCACCATCTCTCAAACACAATACACCTATTGGATAATACATTATACATAAATATAGTATTATACATAAGGCATGTTCTCTACCTGGATGGAGTGATAAAATGCATAATTTTCAATGATACCTATGTGGCATATGGTTGTGTTGCACATTACAAATTAGTTTATTTTGATATACATTTGAAATTAATTGAGTATATGAAAATGAGCGAAGAAGAGAGAAAATAATATTTAGTGTGCAATGAAAGACTAGCAAGTTATCATTTGTTTGTGAAATCTGAAGCCAAATGCTTGTTGACAAACAACCAGCTATACTGATAAAATCCAATGAATAAGTTTTGTCCTTATTTTCTAACAGTTCATAATCTAGTGATGCACAGTATTCTAGGTGTCAGTATTTTGTATATGTTAAGAGTGTGTCATCCTAGGCATCGTTTCCTCTTAGCCTACCTCTAACCTTGTTTAATTTAGTTAATCTTTTAGGGCCTTCTTCCTTACCTATAAAAAGAAAATAAAATTGTGCTATTTAATAGGGTTGAGCATAAGATTTAATTAACAAAAATCCAGTGAAATGCTTGAAACAATCCCTGTCTCATGATAATTTGTTAGTTGCTAACGAGTAAGTTCCCACTCATAGCCACCTCAAGTGTGCAGAGAAGCACTGCTCCATAGGGTTGGGACCTTTCAGAAGCAGATCACAAGGCCTGTATCCCAAGGTGACTCTGGATGGTTTGAACCTTTTGTCTTAACCATTTGCACCACATGATAAACAAGGACTCTAAAACTTTTAGCCAATATTGTTGGTTTTCTTTTAAAAGCTAAGCTATTTTAACATCAGAAAACAGAGGCACAAGGAACAAACCAAAAAGTTAGGATTAGACAGTAAAAAAGAGCCTTGTGTGTTCCAATGGAAAACTGAATAATGTCTGAATTGTAGCTATTTTGCCACAACCTACTCAAGGCACCTGTGATAGGTTTTTTCATCAACTTGCATGAGCAAGGATTCTCAGTTGTCTGGCACTTGAAATGTAGCCATCCCTCATGATGTGATTTTGATGTGATAAACCAATACCAGAATTAAGGGTGGAATATACCACTCTTGGAGTTCTGGTGTGGCACTGTAGGATAAATACTAGACTGTTAGCCACAAGGATGATGGTTCAAACCCCACCAGTCACTCCTTAGAAACCCTATACAGGGTCACTGTGAGTCAGAACCTGCTCAGTTGGCACTTACAACAACAACATACCACCCTTAATCTCAACACAACTTGATTCAATTTATGGGAGATTTCCAAGGGTGTGATATGCAAAACCTTTTATCTTATGAGAGCTAATAGAGAAATTTAAGCAGAGGAATGAACTACTACCACCAAGATAGAAGAACTGGGAAATCAGTGCACACTTTGGATCTGGGGTCTTGAACTGTGAAGCTCCTAGAGCCAAGGAAAGACTGATTCCTAGATGTAGGGAGGTCTCCAAAGAATGTTGGGCTTATGGGTGCTGAAAGGAGACAAGGACCTTTCCCAGAGCTGACAAAGAGAAAACCTTCTCCAAGAGCTGAGACTCTGAATTTGGACATTTAGCCTTCTAAACTGTGGGAGAATAAATTCTGGTTGTAAAGTCATCCACTTATGGTAGTTCTGCTATAGCAACATTCAATACCTAAGACCGCACCTGAGATCTGTGTATTTCTTCACCTCATTTATCCACACTCACTTGTCAACTCCTGAGGAACAGAAGGAAATATCTAAATGTGTGTTATGATAGACATACATATATATATATATATATATATATATATATATATTCACCAGCTTCTCCTTGGAAACCCTAGCCAGGGTCGCTATGGGTCAGAACAGACTCGATGGTACTTAACAACAACAACAACATATATATCATAATAAGAGTATAGCCTTAAAGATTAGATTCTGAGATTAAATTACTAAAGGATAGTCACATGTGTGGCTTAATAAGCCCTAGGCATTAGCATCTTCTTCCACTACAATTATTCTATGTCTCCTCATTTTCTTTCTCATCTTTTTCATTTTTTTCTGCTATTTCACCTTGTTCTTCATCATTTTCTTCTATGAATTATTGTCGTGCTCTGTCTCTTTCTTTAATCTTTTTCAAAATTTTCTCTTCTGCACATATTCCACAGAGAATCCATTCAATTTATATATTGCATTTATTTTACACTTACTTATTCTTTATCTATTTCAATCACTGAATTCATTTTGCACCCTTATTTAATAATTCCAGGATGGATACCTTATACTCTTTTATGTTATATAATAAAACAACAAATTTCAAATTTGATCTAGAGCTCTATTCACTAGTAAAAACCTCCAACTAACCAGGTAAAGTTGTCCATAATTTTTAAAAACTTTTTATTGTGAATTGAGTGAAGGTTTGCAGAACTGATAATCATCTTTACATTCATGAAATCATATATTTCGCTTCATCTTAAATATTGTCAGCATCCACTTTCATACTGCCACATTGTTCATGGTTCCATGGAGAACCTTACATTTTATAGTTATAACACTAAGTTTAAACACCTGATTCTCACTGCCTGAGTTCTAATAAGTCAACAGTGACAGCAAATGCAATCTTGTGCTATCGATCATTAATGCAAATTATTTAAATGAATATCTATAATTAATTAATTTAATCAAAGAAAACTATGTAAAATTATTTGTAATGCAAGACTTTATTTTAATCATATGCTATATTGACATTACTTGGCTGATCTTAAATCTGTAGTTTAGCACAACTTTTGCATTAAAAATTGAATATTGTGCCACTGTGGGTTAATGTGCTGGACTGTAAGGTTGGTTTCAACTGTAAAGTTGGTTATTCAAGTTCACCAGCCCCTTCTTGGAAACCTTATATAGGGTTGCTATGAGTTGGAATTAACTTGATGACACTTAACAACTACAAAAACAGCTTATTAGTATAGCCACCACTCATCTGTCAGTTTGTTGTACTGTGGTAGCCTGCATGTTGCTGTGATGCTGGGAGCTATGGGACAGGCAATTTTAATACCAGCAGGGTCACCCATAGTGGACAGGTTTAAGCTGAGCTTCCAGACTAAGACAAACAAGAAAGGAGGAGAGATGGACTACTTCTGAATATCTAGTCACTGAAAACCTTATGAATAGCAGTGCAACACTGTCAGCATCTGAGTATTGACTATTGAAACATGATGAAGATCACCAAAATCTTGTCAGATACAGTGTTGCATGATAAGCCCCTCAGGTAAGAAGGCACTAAAAAAAAAAAAAAAAAAACTGGGAAAAGTAGACTTGACCGTTTTGACGGGAACAGAGTAAAGCCTTCAGGACTTTCATTTGCTGCTCAAAATTCAGACTACAATGATCATGAGCCAAGCCATGATATTTTCAATAAGCTCATATGCATGTGAAAATTGGAAAGTGATTAAGAAAGACCGTAGAAGAATTGGTGCATTTGAGTTATGGTGTTGGAGAAGGATATTAAAAGCACCATGGACTGCCAACAATAAATTTGTATTGGAAGAAGTACAGCCAGAAAGCTCCTTGGAAGTCACTATAGCCAGTCTTCATTTCTCGTACTTTGGACACATCAGGAGGGATGAATCCCTGGAGAAGTATATCATATTTGGTAAAGTGGAGAATCGGAGAAAAGGAGGAAGACCCCCAAGAAGATGGATTGGCACAGTGGCAGCAGCAATGGGCTCAAACATAGTGATGACTGGACAGTGTTTCATTCTGTTGTGTATAGGGTCACTGTGAATCAGAAGCAACTGGATGGCACCTACAACAACAACAAGAACAACATATTACTAAGGGTGTGTGGGGCTCTGTAGGATAAGCACTGGCCTAGTAACCATAAGGTTATCCATTTTAGGCCCCCAGTCGCTCCACGGGAGAAAAACGAGACATTCTGCTTTGGCAAAGATTCATAATCTCGGATGTTCTATACAGGGTCACTATAAGTTAGAACTGACTTGCTGGCGCTAACAACAAGAAGTCCATGTAATAACAGTTACGCCACATCCTCCATGTAATTCTTATTTGCATTCCTCCTTCGTTCCCAACCCTTCTGAACTTTTTCCTTAGATAAATGTTGTCCTTTTGATCTTGAATGCTTGTCCATTCTATGTTGGACATAACTTACAAGTGTTGTTGTCCTCCACCTGCTACATACCTATCTACTGCTTGGCTGAAAATTGAGCTATGGGGGTGAATTCCTTTCAGACCCAAAGAGGGCCAAGGGTCCTCCCACCTCTTTCTGAGCAGTAAGCCCAGTCATTTTTCATAATTTTGAGTTTTGTTTCACATATTCTCTCACTTTCTCCAGGTCCTTGTAATGTGACCCGTTTCAGAACAGTTTGTAATGGTAGCCAGGCACCAATAATTTCTTAACGTCATTCATTGTCACAGTTAGGACATTGCTTTTCTAATATAAGTAATTACTTCTAAAGTCATAGAACTCTGAGGAATTTATGAAAAGTCTCATAATATAAACTAATTATCCAATGTTGCCACATGGGAAACCAACAGGAGCATTTATACATATTTGATTTGCTTTTCTAATTATTAGAGTGTTCCATCATAACAGACTAATTTGCAAACCACTTGGGATCTTTGAACACTTGAAATGTGCATCAGTAATGCTGGTTGTTAGCCCCTATATCTAGGTCATCTTTTCCTTCATTTGGATCTTCTTTTGGTCACTGTCTTGATCTTAACATTTGCAATATAACTTTTTATTGAGTTTAACTATATTAAAATCTGTGACGTGCATATGATTTTAATGGAGTGTCTGAAAGTTTGCCATACTTATGTCCGAGTGCTCTTCACACACATTTGCAGCACATAATTCTCTAATGCATTTGGGAAACTTATCAATTTCAGAAAAACTAGGTGGTTTCCTAATTCTGTTGCCAACACAAGACAATTTTGCATTTTTTCTCAAATATGAAGGTTCTCCTTGAAATATTATCTTAGAGTCATTGGATTACTTTCCTTTAAAATTTCTGAACTATAATCTACTGGTAGGGTGCTATAGAATAAAGTACTGAAATGCAAGGTCAGTTTGAACCATAGCATCGGCAGTTCAAACTCACCACTGCTCCTCAGAAACCCTATATACAATGTCACTATGAGTTGGAACCAGATCAATGGCATTTAGCAACGACAAAAAGATACATTCCAAAGAGATCCTACAGTATATTTGAGAACTGTTATCAGAGTACATACATGAATGTTTCATGCTGTTGTTAAGTTTTGTTGAGTTGGTTCCGACTCAGTAACCCTGTATAGTGTTGCTAAGGAGCAACTGGTGGGTTTGAACTGCCAACCTTGTAGTTAGAAGACCAGTGATTATCCTATAGTGACACAAAAGGAGTCCTACATACACACATATATATGTGAAGTCTTGATATGGCACTGTAAGATAATCACTCGACTTCTAACTGCAATAACTACGAAGTCAGTGGTTCAAGCCCACCAGCCACTCCTCAAGAAACCCTGTATGAGTTCAATGTGACTCTGTGGCACTTAACAACAACAATAACAACATACACACACACACACACACACACACACATATATATGTATGTCTGTATGTAAGCACACATGTTGTGGTTAAGTGCCATGAAGTTGGTTCTGACTCATAACAACCTTGTATAGGGTTTCTAAGGAGTGGCTGATAAGCTTTAACCACCAACCTTGTAGTTCAAACTGACTTTGCAGTCCAGCACATTAACCCTCAGCGCTACACCAGGACTCCATACTATTCTTTGATTTTGCCCCCTTATGTGTGTGTGTGT
>NW_006408519.1:16656539-16658597 GCF_000296735.1 Chrysochloris asiatica | reverse complement strand
TGCTGCATACCTTTCCTAAATTTAAACCATTTTGTGTTCCCTTATTCTGTTTAAACAACTGTCTCTTGGTCTAAGTACAGGTTCCTCATGAGCACAATTAAGTGTTCCAGAATACTCAAACTTTGCAATGTTGTTCAGAACTTGTCATGATACACATGATTGAAAACTTTCTCACAGTCAATAAAGCACAGGTAAACATCTTTCTGGTAATCTCTGCTTTCATTCAAAATCCATCAGTAATGACATCCCTTGTCCTCTTCTGAATCCTGCTTGAACCTCTGAAAGTTCTCTGTCAATGTGTGGTAGCAGCCATTTTTGTATTAACTTTAGTAAAACTTTACTCACATAGGCTATCATTGATATTGTCCAATGTTTTCTGCATGCCATTGGATCACCTCTCTTTTGAATGGACACAAATATGGATCTCTTCCAGTCATTTGGCTAGGTAGTTGTCTTCCAAATTTCTTGGCATAGAGGAATAAGTGCCTCCAGTGTTACATCAGATTGCTGAAAAATTTCAATTTTTATCCCATAAATTCCTGGCGCCATGTTCTTTGCTAGTGCCTTCAATGCAGTTAGACTTCTTCCTTCAGTATCATTGGCTCTTGATCATATGCTATCTCTTGAAATTTTTAACATCAACCATTTCTTTTTGGTGCTATGGCTCTGTGCATCTCTTCCATTTTCTATTGATGCTTCCTGCTTCATTCAATAATTTGTCCATAGATAGACTCCTTCAATACCACAAGTCAAGGTTTGAATTTCTTCTTCAGTTCCCTCAGTTTGAACAATGCAGAGTGTGTTCTTCCCTTTTGGTTTTCTAACTCAGTCTTTTCATATTTCATTATAATACTTTGTCTTCTTGAGCTGATCTTTGAGTTGTTTGTTCAGCTCTTGGGCCTGCTTGTTTCTTACATTTGGTTTAGCATCTCTACGATGGAAAGCAAGTTTCAGAGTCTCTTCTGATATCCATTTTGGTCTTTTTTTTTTCTTTCTTAGCTTCTTAATGTCTTTTTGCTTTCTTCCTGTATTATGTTCTTGATGTCATTCCATGACTTTTCTGGTCTTGGCCTTTAGTGTCTAATGTATCAAATCTGTCCTTCAGATGATCTCTAAATTCAGATGGGATATATTCAAGGCCATATTTTGGATCTTGTGGATTTGTTTTGATTTTTTTCAACTTCAGCCTGAATTTGTATACGAGCAGTTGATTGTCTGTTCCACAGTCTGCCCCTGACCTTGTTTTGGTTGATACTATGGAGCTTTTCCACTGTATCTTTCCACAGTTGTAGTCAGTTTGATTTCTGTGTACTTCACCTGGTGAGATCAATGTGTATAGTTGTCTTTTATGCTATTTAAAAAAGGTATTTGCAATGAACAAGTCATTGGTTTTACAAAATTCTATCATGCGATCTCCAGCATTGTTTCTGTCACCAAGGACATGATATTCCAACTACTGATCCTTCCTCTGTGTTTCCAACCTTTGCATTCCAATCACCAATGATTGCCAATATATCTTGACTGTATGTTTGATCAATTTCAGACTGAAGAAGTTGGTAGAATTCTTCAATTTCATCATCACTGGCTTTAGTTTTGTTGTGTAAATTTGAATAATACTGGTACTAACTAACTGGTATTCCTTGTAGGTGTATGGATAGTATCCTATCACAGACCGCGTTATACTTCATGACAGATCTTGATTTGTTCTTTTTGATGATGAATGTGATGCCATTCCTCTTCAATGTGTCATTCCTGGCATAGTAAAATATGTGATTGTCAAATTCAAAATAGCCAATACCAGTCCATTTCAGCTGACTAAAGCCTAGGATATTGACATTTACAACTTAACACCAACAAGAAATATATATATATTGTTAAGTGCCCTCAAGTCAGTTCTGACTCATACCACTCTTGTATAGGGTTCTCAAGGATGGGCTGGTGAGCTTGAACCACAGACTTTGTGGTTCAGATTGAGTTTGCAGTCCAGCACATTAACCATCAACCCTATAACAGGAATCCATACCATCCTTTGATTTTTGCCCTCTTGTGAGTATATAT
>NW_006408519.1:16649357-16656179 GCF_000296735.1 Chrysochloris asiatica | reverse complement strand
TATATATACATATATACATATATATATTTATGTTTATATTTATATATATGTATATATATTGAGAGAGAGAGACTCATAAGGGGACAAAATCAAAGGATATTATCCTTTTTTTTATTTGTTGATTAAGACTTTAGGAGCCCAGATGGGTTATTTCATGTAATTTGTATATAAAGGATAATAAATCAGTGCATTTTATGAATTAATTTGACTGATCATTGAAGGAATATTATTTTCTATAATTACAAAATGCCATGTCAACCTCTCAGGGAATTCCCAATATGGTTATGAAAGGAACTATTGAATAAAGAAAGGAGGATGGAAGGAAGGCAAACAGTTGTGATAGGTTTGTAATGGAGATGCTTAGGGGAAAAATGTTTTTGTTAGGTGCTTTCAAGACAGTTCTAACTCAAAGGGACTGTATATGTAACCGAATGTTGTCTGGTCCTGACCCATCCTCACTCACAGTGGTTATATTCATTGCCTCAGTTCACCTCTTTGAGGATCCTTCTCTTTTTTTACTCTACGTCACCAGACATATTGTCCTTCTCCAAAAACTGCAGATAGCATGTCCAAAATAGGAGAGACAAAAATCTCGATATCCGTACTTCTAACGAGCATTCTAAGGAGCTCTGGTGGCATAGTGGTTATGAATTGGGTTGTGAACCACAAGGTCAGCAGTTCGAAACTACCAGCTGTTCCGCAGGAGAAAGATGAGACTTTCTGCTCCTGTAAAGATTTACAGCCTCGAAAACCCTGTACAGGGTCGCTATGAATCGGAACCGACTCCACGGCACGTAACAACAAGAAGTAGCATTCTAGTTGTACTTCTTCCAAAGCAGATTTGTTTATTCTTCTGGCAATCCCTGGTAAAGTTTTTTTATTTTTTATTTTTTTAAGAAACCATATTATATAGAATATGAAATATCTCTCGTTGACGTCGTTGTGTAATGTATATAGTTATGGGGATTATGGGATATTTAAAATGGAAAAACAAGTATAGAATTTAAAGGGATACAAATAAATGAACATTTGTTATTCTCTATAACCAGCAAGATAGTGCACAATCATTATTTTAGACAGTATACACAAAGACTCATTGAGGAAGATATTATTATCCTTCATTCAAAAATAACAAATCTAAAATGTAGAAACGTTTAGCATTCCCCAGGGATCAGCACTCAACTTCAAACCATAAGGTCAGCATTTCAAAACCCACGAGCTGTTCCTGGGAATCCCTGTACAGGGTCTCGGTGAGTTAGAACCAGCTGGATAGTGCTTAACGCCAAGTTCATAAATCAATTAAGTTGTTAGAACTGGGTCCAAAGTAGGTAACACCTGGCTACAGTGCTTGACTTGTTCCCACACCACATACTGGCTCAAGAAGTTCACTAACAAATAGAAGGAATCCATTTCAAATAATCGTATCATAAAGAAAAGATACATTTTTAAATAGACAATGTTGATCCACCACATTGCTTTAGAAAAATAACATTGTACTTCTATGTTTTATAACTCTGGCAACAATATGCTCAATAGAATTTCGTGATGGATTCTAGGAACAGGAAGATAATGAGAAAAATAGTAACAACCATCATAACAATAAGAATGAATCGTTATTGAACAGTATGAGTCCTCATTATCCTAAGTACTCTGGAAATTATCATTTACTACTCAAGTAAACCTTTACAGGAACTGTTACCAACCATCTCAGTTTACTTGGAACAATTTTCATTGTAAATGAGTTCTAGTGATGCAGTGGTTAAATGTTTGGCAGCCAACCAAAGGTTCATAATTTGAACCCATATGGTGCTTCATAGGAGAAAGAGGTGGGACTGCTTCTGCAAAAATTACAGTCATAGAAAGGCAGTTCTCTCTTCTTTAGGGTTGTGATGAGTGAGTCAACTCAACAGCAGTGGGTGGGGTTGGTTTGTGATTCTTGGTTCCCATTTTAATCCCGAAAGTCTCATGACCAGGAAATACACGTAGGCTTTGAACTTCTTAAGTAATTTACCAAGGGTCAAACAACTAGCAAATTGTGAATTCAGATTCAGAATTCAGATTCAGTCAGCTAGAATTTGGAACCATATTTGTCCTTGAGAAAATTACTCAGCATTCATCAGTTTTTGGTGGCGTTTTTGCTTTTCTTCTTCTTCTTTTTTAAACTGCAGAATGAAGATCATGTCAACTTCTACCTTATTGTCTGATAATGAAAATAAAATGAGACAATGCATAGAAACAGTTTGTCTAGTGTCTGGTATTTCAAAAGTGTGCATACAAGTGTTAGCATTTTTATTGTACTCTTTTGTGTGAATATTTTGTGTGGAAACTAATATGATGATGATGGAGAACAGGGAGAATGAACTGAAGACTTTGATGAGGAATTTTTACTCATGATCATTACTAAGATTTGTGTTGAAAATACTGAATTTGAAGTGCAGAAGAATATTCACTTTATCCTGACTACGTGTTCTATTCCAGCTTGTAAACATTGGGAAGCAACCACAGGAGGGCAGATATTAATAAAAGACTCACACAAATTAATTGTAATCTCACTGGACTTTTTCTACTTTGTTAATTAGTTTGATGTGGTAAACTGTCATTTTGTATCATGATCTATTTTTGTTAATATTACTCAAGAAAAAAAAAAAGTGAGAATAGGAAAAGGAATGACTATGTCCTCAAAGACTAACTAAAAAATGGTCAGCGCTTATGAACTCATGCTGTAATTATACCTATGGTGCTTTTGGAACTTATGATAAACAGGTATCTTATTTGATTACCAAATATGTCTCAGTAGCTAATATTCGTATGCTAAAAATATCTCTGAAATGGAAGTCAATGAAGCTAAAATTGTGAAAAGAGCAATTCAGATAGCTGAAGATGCCTTTTCTGAAAGGAATGCATGCTGGTATATTCAGAACTTTAGCAACTGTAATCATGTAAATGTTTCTCTTTGGATTGAATTTCCTTGATGAGAATTTTGTTAGTTTGCTAGTCTATTTTAAGGGCTGTAGTACACATCTTCAATTCCATTCAACAACCACTTATGGTTGCATACTATGTACCAGGCATAAATTTAGTGTTAGAAATAAAAAGGAAAAAAAAAAAACAAAAAACAAAACCCAGACATTAAAGATGTCAGTTTCTTACTCAGTCTCAGTCATATGACTAGAAATGGTATGGACTATAATTTTATGTGATATATGTCAAATCAGAGAGTTGGAAGATCCACAGGCAAAATTAATTATCTTCCATTCAAAATGATTCTCTCAGAGGATGGTATCACAACTTATTCATTCATGCAAACCTGAGAATCATTCTAGAGTTTTCTCTTTATTTTACCATTCAAACGTGTTAATACTCTTTACCTCTACCAATGTTGCTGCTGTTACGTGCTATAGAGTCAGTTCCAACTCATAGCGACCTTTTAGGGTTTCCAAGGAGTGGCTGGTGAGTTTGAACTTCTGGCCTTGTGGTTAGTAGTCCAATGCTTATCCTACAGCTCCACACCAGGACTACCAGTGGCACTTTTTAATTGATGGTGGTATCTTTGTGCATAAAAATAACTATGCTTGATTCTGGTATCACCTCAATCCTGTTAAAAAATGTAAATCAGATTATGGCATGTACCTCACTTAGTTCTGTACTACCTATACTCTTTCACATATCATATAAAGATATTTAAATATGAGTTGAATTATTGAATAAATCTGTTCCTCGCTGACCTACCAAGGGTCATCTTTGACTTTAGTTCAACAGAGTTACTCCTGTTTTTATGACGATGTCATTACCTTAGATACCTCTGGTCCTTTTTATATGCTACTTTTCTGCTCTATTACCCTTCCAAATATGCTTTCCCCTTCTCAAACTATTCTGAAATAGATTTAAATGACCCCTTCTCTCTACTATGTATGCCTGTATCTTACATCTTCATGATTATATTTTGGAACTGTTTCTTTATTTGACCATTAACAACTAGAAGGAATGAATTTTGTCTTATTTATCATATTTGTTCTAATGCCTCACACAGTCCTTGAAACATAGTAGGTTTCTAATGTTTTTGCTGTTTAATAAAACATATTTAAAATGGGAAAGTGATGAACAAATGCCACTGTCTTCATAAAAGTATAATAGTTTTAAGTATCATTTATCTATGATTGGTTTTTAAATTGTAAATTGAATGAAGATTTACAGAGCATATCAGTTTTCCATTCAACAATTCATGCACATTTGATTTCTTCTCATTTATTGTAATACCCACAGTGAATCATAACTTATCTTATGGCTCCATGCATTTCCTATTTCAATTCAACCTTCATTTCTAACCTTTCTGAACTTTGGGTAAATGCTATCCTTTTGATCTCAAATGGTTGATTATTCTATGGTACACATACTTTTCTAGTCTTATTGTTACCTTTACAGTCCTGTCTATAGTTTGGCTGGAAAACTGCACTACAGAGGTGAGTTAATATCCAGATCTGAAGGATTAATAGGAGCTATTATCTCAGGGGGTCCACCATCCTCTATCTGACCAGTAAACCTGGTCTTTTTTAATGATTTTGAGTTTTATTCCACATTTTTCTCCCACTCTATCTAAAGACCTTCTAATGTGATGTATTTCAGAGCAGTTGGTAGTGATAGCTTGGTACCAACTGGTTTTTCAGTTCTTAGGGTCTCGGAGACTGATGTTTCTGTGGTCCATCAGGCCTATACTTTCGAAAGTTTACAAGCCCTTTTACATAAATGTTCTCATTTCTGTCTCATCACTGTGAGCTGTCAGGTCAGTCATTTTGAAGATGAACTGTAACTGCAGTTGGCTCTTCAACACATGGGATTTAGGGGTACTGACTCTTTGCACAGCCAAAAATCTGTGTATAGCTTCTGGTTCCCCCAAATCTTAACTACCAATAGTTTGTTGTTGGCCAGAAACCTATTGATAACATTAACACCTCATATGTTTTGTATGTTATATGCATTAAATACTGTATCCTTACAATAATGTAAGCTATGGAAAAGAAAATGTTATTAAGAAAATCATAAGGAAGAGAGAATCCATTTACGGTAGCATTCTGTTGTGTTCTGTTGTATAGACAGTCGGTATGGGTCAGAACTGACTCAATGGTACCTAACAACAACAACTGTATTTATTTATACCCTAAGTTTACATAATTTGTTTACAAGAAATGGAACAGAAAGCAGGAGAAGCAGACAAACTTAGTGTAACTTTACAGAATTATATGGCAACTTCTATCTTTAGAATTTTTTTGGGAAGGGGAACAGGGATGTACATAGAAACACTTAGGAATATATAATCATTTAAACAACCAACTGGCATATTCTACAAGCCTGCCTCCTGACTGGCAGAACCCAAACCCTCTCTTTCCACAAGTCCAGAGTCCTCAGCTGCTCCCTCTCTCCATGTCCCCATCTCTGCCTCCATCTCTGGTGTCACTGCTTCTCTGGATAGGGTCCTGCATTCCACTTGTGCTCTTCTCCCTTGATGGTCCTAGGGTCCTCTGTTTCTGGACTGGAAGATTAACCACACCCCTGTTTTTGTTACAAAACTTCTACCTTTACAGTTGTGACAGTCACAATTAGTGATGATAATAATTACTCACTATTGAATCATAAGACTCTTACCCTGATCTCTTTTCACCAGACTCTCTTTAGATTTTTAAAAATCTTCTACATATATATTATATGGTACCAATCTTTTGTATTTGCACAATGCAGTATATTTAGCCTATCCCTCCCTGTCTTAAATAAGAGTGCTTGCTTCTTTTCCATACAAATACTTGTCCTTTGTGCTTTTTTGTTGTTGTTGTTGTCAAAATAGGACACTTTCATGAGCATTCAAGTCCTGGTGTGCTGCTATGGGTTAATGCACTGGACTGCAAAGTTGGTTTGAACTGCAAGGTCAGCAGTTCAGGCTCACCAGCCACTCCTTGGAAATCCTATACAGGGTTGCTATGGGTCAGAACTGACTCAACAGTACTTAACAACAGCAATAACACGGACAGGCAAATATCCTTTCTCCTCAATGATTGTCTTAATGATATCTGGGCATTCATCTGTTGCTTCTTAGTCAGCAGAACCTGCTTCATTTGTTATCTTGACATTTTTAAAGCCAAACTTCTTTGTAAAATTATGAAACCATCCTTTGCTGGCATTAAATTATCTAGCTTAAATATTTCACCACTGTTTTGCTTTTTGTTCTCACACAATGACTTTACAATCAGATTGTAATCTACAGATATGCCATTCTTGTATCAATCCTGCACCCAAATAAGAGCTGCATTTTCAATATGAGACACACACACACAAAAAGGTATTCTGCAAAAAGTACAAGGATTTTGTATCTGCTGGTATAGCTGCAGTAACAGCTTCACCTGCTTTCTTTTCTTTTTTCTTTATTTGTTGATTTGTTACAATGGTCCATACACTGGACTCATTTTCCTAGAAATAGTGAACAATCTCTGCTGCAAATATAAATCTATGGTACATATCAAACCCTTTCAGTGTTTCTTGTAATGTTATGCCTTTTCTCTGTATCTTGGGTTCACTTCCAGAGTCACAAAAGACTCATTGAATGAGTCCCATGGAGTTAGTCGAGGTTTATGGTATTTCGTTAAACATGATGAAAAATATTTAAGAACCAGAAAAGATCACTTTTTACTAGAGATACACAATTTATTAGAGAGACAGACTACTCATTCAGACATATTAGCATCCCATGGTGTTTTGTTCTTTTTAAAGTTTTTATTGTGAATTGAGTGAAAGTTTACAGGGCTGATCATCAGTTTTACATTCAACAAATCATAT
>NW_006408519.1:16633520-16649212 GCF_000296735.1 Chrysochloris asiatica | reverse complement strand
CTCTCAGTCCCTCTCTTTCCATGAATCTGGAGTCCTCAGCTGCTCCCTCTCTCCATGTCCCCTTCTCTTTCTCTACTGCTTGTGTCACTGCTTCTCTGGATAAGGTCCCGCATTCCCCTTGTGCTCCATGGTGTTTCAAGTGGATACTCTCAACACTTGAGTTTACTGCAGGACTACAGAAGGTGGCTGTACAATTAGTAAAGTAGGACAGTATGCACTACAGCTAACTTTATGTTGTTATGAATTAATAATATAGCTTTGTATTAGTTTACATTCCTCTCTACTTTGAATGATGCCATGTACAGTTTGAAAGTGTTTGTGTGCATAAGTTTTTATACATTTTAACTTCTATAATTGATTTGCATATACAAATAGGCTTTTAAAAGTTGGTGGAAAAGTCCCATTCTCTTTTCATTCATTTTTTCCTATAACTTTTAGAAGCCCCCCTTGTGTTTTATGATACAATATCTACATATATTTTATGTATTCATTACATACTTAAATTTTCTTCATTTTAAAAAATATTTCTAGGATTTTCAGTTTGTAATTTTTAAAATATAGTTGCAAATCTCCAGAACATTTCCCAATGTATTTATTGAAAAACAATGTATGCAAAATTGGACATATTCAGTTCAAACCTGTGTTGTTCAAGGATCAATTATAAAATAAAAATTAAGAAATTTGTGTTTATTTTTTTCTTTTGTCATAGCTTGATTCTTAACTAAACCAGCAAATATGTTTCTAATTAATAAGTGAAACAAATAGCTTGAATTTTATCATCCATTTGCTTAGAATGTTCCGTAATATCCAAAGAATGGTCTTCTGATTTAAGAAAACACTCCCAATTCAAAAATTCTTTGTCTTTCTGATCAAAAGAGAACTTTTCAATATTTATTTATAGAAAGAATCATGTGAAAGATTTTATAATATATGTGTTCTATATATGCCTTACCTATAGACTTTCTGCTTTCATATCTCCTTCCTTTCTTAGGAATTTTGGGTCACATTTTCTTTTTCCTAAGCAAAGATTTTAGTGTGTTTAAGAAGCATTTTAAGTAGCAGTTCAAAATGCAGTTCCTGAACTCAACTTCTATAGAACCACTCCCTTAGATTGTTGTTCAATAAAGCTGGGTTAGCAGGAAGGAGTCTTCTTGTTTAAGAAGCACCATAGTTTATTCTCATGTAGTGGACAGTGGATCACATTTTGAGAAGGATTGATAAATATAACCTGGTGTGGCACTGTGGGTTAATGTGCCAGACTGCAAAGCCATTTGAACTTCAAGGTTGGTTGTTCAAGCTCACCAGCTGCTCCTTGGAAATCCTATACAGGGTCACTATGAGTCGGAATCGACTCAACAGCACTTAACAACAGTAGTTATGAATGATATAAAAATATCCAGTAGGCCTCTTGGTTTCATTGGTAATATATGGATTTATTTTATACATACACTCACACATATGTTGAGACACACACATACACAGAAAAAAAGAGGTCTGTAGGTCCTTGTATCATGCCAGTGAAAAAGTGTATAGCTGTTTTAGGCATTTGTATTATTTGCATTAGGCATTTTCTGTGTTCAAATACTGGTATAAGTAGTCTTCATGTATCACCAACGTTCATAATCACCATATTTAACACCAATTTTTCATCCTCATTTTATAGAAGAGGAATGTGAGACTTAGAGAAAGTATATCATTTGCTAAAAAGCCTGCAGCCAGTATGTAGTCAAAATGAGATTGAAATTTACTAAGTATGCTTTACAGCATCCTTCTTGTATCCCCATCCTTAACCACTATGTTTGAATTCTGCTTACCAAAATGAAAAAGGCATAAGAAGAAAGAGGAGAAAAGAATACTGGCAAAATTCCTGCTGTATTTCTATATATTTGGAATTTTCCAAAATATTCTGAGGGTTTGGCACAGTATTTCTTAAACTGAAACTAAAATGAAAAGCTGTTTTTGAGAAGTTAAAATGTTGTCAAGGAATTTTGCTACAATTCCAATAGATGCCAACTTTAAATATAAAAGTTCAACCAAATAGCTGAAAGAAAAGCATGAGTTCACAAAATAAAAGTTAGTCAGCATAAATAGATACTCCTGTGGTGCTGTAGGGTAAAACTGAGCTGCTAACCATTAGGTCAGCAGTTCAAATCCACCAGCCCCTTTTTGGAAGTCCTATATAGGGTCACTATGAATGGGAAACAATTTTAAGGCACTTAACAGCAACAATAATTAAATGTGAGAAAAAGTTCAAGTGTAATAAAAATACAAATTAAAACAATACTGGGATAAGAGAACTCATCTTCTGGTTTGCATTCTTATAAATAATATTTTTCCACAGTATTTCTGTACCCATTTTCTGCCCAAAACTTTAAATATTATTACTTCCCAATTGTATTTTTTACACATCTGCATTGGGAGATTTTATACTTTTCTGAATGGTTGCAATACAATGTCAAATATAGATAGATATAGATATAGATAGACAGATAGAGATAGAGCTCTGGTAGCATTAGTAGCATAGTGGTTATGAGGTCTGGTAGCGTAGTGGTTCTGAGTCCTCCTGTTAAACCTCAAGGTCAGCAGTTTGAAACTGCCAGCCATTTCCTGGGAGAATGATGAGGTTTTCTGTTCCCATAAAGATTTGCAGCCTCACTAACCTTATGCAAGGTCACTATGAGTTAGAGCTGACTCACTGATGAATTTGAACCACCAATCTTGCAGTTCAAATCCACTGTCTTTTACTTGACTAGCACTGGATTGCCAACTGCAATGTCAGCAGTTCAAATGCATCAGCCATTCTCAGAAACCCTATATAGATTCACTAGGTGTCAGAACTGACTTAGTGTCATGCAACAGTAACAGGTTTCTAATATGTAAAATAAACAAGAATTAAGAACAAATAAAAATTCTATGTATATAGAATATGTGTATGTATATGTAGCATTTATATATCTATATAAGAATTAAGATCAATTTAAAAGCAGCAATAGTTTAAAGTATAATGATTGTTAGGCTGGCACAGGACTGGGCAATGTATTGTTCTGTTGTGCATATGGTAGCTATGAGTCAGAATAGACTTCAGGGCATAGCTACAAGAATGGCATATTTATACACAGACAAATGAAGGGACTTCAAAAAGTGAATGAAAAGAAATCCATAATTGGACTTCCAGGCCAAGATGGAGGAGTTGCAGAGCAGAGCCTCTGTAACACAAATATAGAAAACAATGAAACAAATATGGATGGTGATTCTGGAACCCTGAGCTTCAGAGAAAAGGATAGAGAAGTGGATTGAATGCTGATTGGGAGAAAATGCTGAGTGGCAGTGGAGAGAAAGGAGAGAGGTGGTTGGACTGATGGCTGGCCTGGTGTGGCTTGGCCATCTTGGCCTTTTATGTGTGGTTGTTGATCAACACAGTGGCCTGGAGGCACCGGACTAGCACTGTAGTTTGTGGCCCTGGGTGGTAGTGTTCTCCCTGTTCCCTGCATCTTCCTGGAGGCCAGGGGTGTGGCCTGACCCCACCTTTGCTGATCCAGTGGCCAATAGCACCATGTCTTGTGCAATATCTGTTCTACCTGGGGTTGGGCAGCAGGTCTACTACCTCATGCCTATAGGCTCATGCATTTCATATCATTACTTCTTTTATTGCTGTTTTCTGTTTGGGGGAGGCAGCCGTCACACCCATATCACCCTGCCATATCCATGCTGCCTATGGCTGCACTAACTGGGCAACCCCCACTACCTATTCTTATGCCTTCTGATCAGCAAACATGTGACAACCTGCCCTGAGTTACATGACACAAAAATCAAAGAAAGAACTAAATATGTATTTCTAGTCTCTTTCACATCCACCAGGGATACTGGTGGTGAGTGGCTAAGAATACACAAGCATACAGTCATCAATTAAATATAAATACCGCAGTATCTTAGAGACAACAGATTATTTCCATTTACATGAAGAAACAAAACAGAGTGGCTCAAACAAGTGACCAAAATACAGTCAGAAAATATAATACCAGAAATGCTAGCAGAACTACCTGATGAGGAAATCAAAAGAATGTTATTTAGTTACCTTCAATGGATTGAAAAGGAGCTCTGGTAGCATAGTGGTTACAAATCAGGCTGTGAACCACAAGGTCAGCAGTTCGAAACTACCAGCTATTCTGCGGGAGAAAGATGAGGCTTTCTGCTCCCGTAAAGATTTACAGCCTTGAAAACCCTGTACAGGGTCGCTATGAGTCAGAACCGACTCCACGGCACATAACAACAACAAATGAATTGAAACAATGATCACAAAAGTTGCAGCTGAAAGCAAGGAGAACATAGAAAACAACTTTAGAATAATTCAGGAAAACTTAACAAGAACAAATTGACAAAAATCAATGAAAAACTAGAAACCATACTAAAACAGCAAATAGAAATCCAGAAGATTAATACTCAGATCTCAGAAACAGATAATACCTTGAAGAGGCAGAGGAGTAGAATTGAATCTATGGAAGAACAAATTGTTGACCTGGAAGAGAAATCTCTTAGTATTTACCTGATAATGGAGCAATCAGAACAAAGAACAGAAGATCTGAAGAAATCCTCTAAGAACTATAGGGGCCACCATCAAGAGGAAAAACATACGTGATCAGAATTCCAGGACAGGAAACTCCATTTCTCTAGCTGTCTTTCAGCTAAATAGTAGACTGAAAGTGAAACAGAGAGGGAAAGAAATGCAAATTTAAACAGCATTGCAATACTAGGACTCATCTGCCTGAATTCTATTGTTTTCATATTTTTCTAATATCTTTCTCCCTATCACCTGTGAAAAACTTTAAATATTATTACTTTCCAAGTGCACTTGTACCATTTGTCTTTCCTGGCAGTGTAGCACCAATGTGAACTTTTACCCCAGCATTTGCACTTCATTCATTTCAGATTATTTCTGCACTTCCCAATCCAGCCTTGTTATTCCTTCTCAGATGTGCAGGCACCAGCTGAGAGATGCTCACGCTTCTGTGTTCTGATTCTTACATGATTGTGCTTCTAGATTCTGATAGACCGAACCCATTCTCTTTGTCTTTCCATCACAAGGAATAGGAGCTGCTTCATGTGTTATTTTCTGGGTGATGCTTCAGTGTTCCCTTTTTCATTTTATCTTTCCTTAGCCATCTGTTCAAACAATGCTCTATGTTAAAGTATTTCAGTTGAAATATCTGGTGTAATTTTTTGCTTCTGACTGAACCCTGACTGATACTCTCTCCATATAGATTCTCATTAAAAACATTCCTCAGAATAAATATTGCATGAGAAAGAGTGGTTCCTGAGGTGATTATGTAGAGCCGAAAACCTCATGGGATTTGTTTATTCATTTGGAGGTTTGGGGGTTATGCTTTCATGAGGCATCCCAGTTAGTTGAATAAATGACATGTATAACACTTCTGTTCTACCACTTACTACTTGGGATCATAAAAGCTTGCAGTGGCTATCAGGACAAAACAATTTATCTACATTCACCTGGAACAATAAAGAAAGAAGGATCTTCATCACAAAGGGGAAAATGAAGAACAGGATTTCAGATTCTCATGAACTCCAGAATTCCTAGAGCCATAAATGTTGGATGAGCTCCTAAAATTGTTGACCTGAGATAATATTTAAACCTGAAACTCACATCTTAAAACCAAGCAATAGTTTAGTTTAAATGGTAAAATGTCTGCCTTGATCCTATTCTCTATTAAGAACTATCCATATGGGAATCATATTGATAATAGCAACTAGAAAGAGTAGATAAGATCCTAAAGGGACAGTGAATTTATGCTATGGGGAGGAATTGACAACTCAGGAAAGGAGGGTGAGCATGTCACACAACTCAAAGAATGTAGTCAGTGTCACTAAATGTACAGGTAGCTCAACTGTTAATTGGTGTATGTTTTGCACTGGATATTATCAACATCTCAATTTGTTGTTGATTTAGCAAAATAAAAGTTATATTTAGATAAATAACTGAATATCACATTCTCTCAGAGGAGAAAGAATTCATTTATCAAACATATTCTGAGCACACATGTGCTGGACAGAGGTAAGTGTAAGGATATTTGAATGTTAGAATAAGTAAGATTTTCACCACAATATTCTAGAGGAGAAAGAGAAGTCAGTACTTACATAAGATATGAAAACAAGTGCAGCTTTCTTCCACAGGGAAAGGATGTTAAGACAATTTCATAAGATGGGAGGTTTGAGATGTAAGAAGAACTATACCCAGTAAATGTTCGTGTTCCTGGTATTTTTCTAAAGATTGTAAGGAATGATCAGGTGATGAAGCTTAACTTGTATATATTAGAAAAGTCCCTTTGGCAACAACTGGAGAATAATTTGAAAGGAGGAAGACTGAAATCAGATAAACCAGTTAGGAAGGTGTAGCAGCACAGCTGTTAAGAGTCAGTGAGTGTCTGAGTGAATAAAGTGACATTTGGGATGGAGAGAAAATAATAGATTCCAGGATTACTAATAATATAAGGCATGCTTGATCAGCCTGTGAAAAACCTCCCATATGGTTCAAACTATTTGACTTCCTGGAAACATGCTCAACTATTATAAATTATTCAAAACTCAATTACCAAAAGCCAACTTTCTGAAAACTCTGAAATTATTACTTACTGGAACATCACTGCCTGGATGTCCTGAAGGCACCTGAATATCAACATAATCAAAGTGAAACTCAAGTTTAAAAATTTGTATTCTGCTCATAGTCCTCATCTTGTTTAATTGCACCACCATCTTGATAGGTCAGTGAAGCTACTTCTCACTCACTCCATTCATTCCGGTTCTTCATCTGTCTATTTTGAATATACGTTTTCATTCTATGGTGAGTGCCTGTCTTCATAGACATAGTGTGGGACATTCTATTTGATAAATAATGGTTCTCTATGTTTGGTTTAAGGAGCTCTGGTAGCGTAGTGGTTACGAATTGGGCTGTGAACCTTAAGGTCAGCGGTTTGAAACTACCAGCCGCTCTGCGGGAGAAAGATGAGGCTTTCTACTTCCGTAAAGATTTACACCCTCGGAAACCCTGTACAGGGTCGCTATGGGTTGGAACCGACTCAACGGCACTTAACAACAACAACAATGTTTGGTTTAAGGAGCTCTGGTAGCGTAGTGGTTACGAATCTGGCTGCTAACCTCAAGGTTGGCAGTTCGAAACTACTAGTGGTTCCATGGGAGAAAGATGAGGCGTTCTGCTCCTGTAGAGATTTACAGCCTCGGAAATCCTGTGCAGGGTCACTATGAGTCATAAACGACTCCACGGTACTTAACCACAACAACGTGTTTGGTTTGGTTTGGTTTTTATTGTTTTTGTGAAATGTATCCTTTGGTCCTTAAAAATTTACCTTTTTATGAGACTAATTTGAACAGGTCACTTGCTTGCTTTAAGATCTTTGTGGTTGAAGGGCAAAGCAAGATGGCAGAGCAAGTGGACACTCTACTCCCTCAGCAACAAATACACTAAAAATCAATGAAAATAAGCAAGGATTGTGATCTCAGGGGTCCAGCTAGCTGAGGTGTTGGAGTCCTGGAGAGTCTAGAAATGGACTAGAGGAGGATTTGGGATGGCACAGAAGTTAGGAGAACCTGCTAGCATTGGGATCACAAACTTATCACAATGATTTTGGTATAGGGCTGGGCAACACTCCAAACAGGGAAGAAAGGGAGCTAATCTGAAAAAGGTGCAGTTAATAATAATAATAATAATAATAATAATAATAATAATAATAATAATAATATATAGTGGTGTGACTTAGCAATGGGAGTCCATGGGTTACCCAATTAGGAAGGTGTAAAGGGAAACCATAATGCCGCAAGAAAGCACTTTTGAATTTTGTTGAGGTCCAAGATGGTTAAACATTAGAACTAGGGAGAATTGGACAGGCAGGCAGGTGATTCGAATACATTAGACTGATGGGTGACACAGAAGGACAATTACAGTGGGACACCATAAGAGAGCATCTGCAGGGATGCCCATGAGGGAAAGATAAATAGAGTCTCACCACTTGATTAATGAATAACATGATAAATGGAGATAAGATTGAAGTTATAAAAGACTTCATTTTGGTTGGATCAACATTCATGGAAGCAGCAGTGAAGAAATCAAATGATGTATTGCAATAGGCAAACCTGCTGTGCAAAACCTCTTTAAAGTGTTCAAGAGGAAAGATGTCAGTTTGAAAACTAATGTGAACCTGACCCAAGCCATGGTATTTTCAATAGGTTCATATGCATGTGAAAGTTGGACAGTGATTAAGGAAGATGGTAGAAGAATTGATGCATTTGTGTTATGGTGTTGGAGAGAAGAACAAACTTTATGGACTGGTAGAAGAACAAACCAATCTGTGTTGGAAGAGGTACAGCCATGAATGCTCCTTAGAAGCCAGGGTGGTGAGACACTGTATAACATACTCCAGATGTATAACAAGAAGAGACCAGTCCGTGAAAAAGGACATCATGCTTGGTAAAATGGAGGGTCAGCAAAAAAGAGAAAGCCCCCCAACGAGATGGATTGGCAAAGTGACAGCAACAGTGGATTCAAGCATATCAGCGATTGTGAGGATGGCCCAGGACCAGGTGTGTTTCCTTCTGTTGTGAATAAGGTCGTTATGAGTTGGGGCTGAATCAATGGCACCTAACAACAACAGTATTCGTTCTGTATGCTCAGCAGATAATCTGAGATACTGGAGTTTACGAAGAAGAATGTGTCATCAGAAGTGGAGGAAAACTCATCGACAACCTACCAAATGCAGATGATACAACCTTGATTGTTAGAAGCTAAGAGGACTTGAAACAATTCATTATAAAAATCAAAGACTACAGCTGATAGTATGGGGTGCATCTTAACGTAAGGAAACACTAATCCTCACATCTGTATCAATAAATAATGTTAGGGGAAACAGAAAAGACTGACATTATCAAAGACTTCATTTTACTTGAATCTACAGTCAACACTCATGGAAGCAGTAGTCAAAAAACCAAGTAACATATTGCATTAGTCAAATCTACTGCAAAAGACCTCTTTAAAGAGTCAAGATGTGACTTTGAGGATCAAGGTATCCTTGACCCAAGCCATGGCATTTTCAGTCACCTTCTATGCATGTGAAAGTTGGACAATAATAAGGAAGACTGGAGAAGAATAGATGCATTTGAATTATGATGTTGGTGTAGAATACTGAAAATGCCATGAACTGTCAGACAAACAAGCAAATCAGCCTCTGAAAAAGTACAGCCAGAATGTTCCTTAGAAGTGAGCATGGTGAGATGCCATCAAATCGTGAAGTTTTGCCATAATGGCGACAACAACAGGTTCAAGTATAGCAACAATTATGAGGATGGCAGTGCTTCTTTCTGTCTTGCATAAGGTCACTATGAGTCAGAACCAACTCAATGGCAGCCATCAACAACAGCAAAGCAAGTAAATATCATTCTGAATATACAATGGTCATTAATACACCAAAATTATCTATTTGTGAATAGGAAAAAATATAATTGTTGTTGTTGTTGTGAGCCATCAAGTTGGCCTAAAGTTCCATGGAAGTCAAACACAGATGACCCAGATACAGGAATCAGAGCAAGAGAACAAATTTTGCCAAAGAATTCCTATGTATTGAATGTAGACCACACCCCCAAAGAAACTAAGGGTGGTGCCTTGAGGCATGTCCCCTAGTAACATGGGGATTCAAAATACATTCCACCTTAATCTTGCTCCCTTAATACAACAGACAGTTCACTGCAAAATGGAACCATAACCATCGACATAGAGTCTAGGATTTATATCACAAAATGTAGGAATATGACTAGTAGGGCCTTATTAGGTATTACCTGCACTGCAACAGACTATTTCAAATTAGTTAATATAGCCTGACTCTGTGGTAAATTGAGCCTGTAAAAAAATAATTTCTAAAAAGTAAAATCAAAAGACTCTGTGTGGTAAGCAGTTGGGCAGTTTTTCTTTATGCTTTTAGATATTCCCTAAATTTTCAAATGTTGCCTCCTTCATAATGCCGTATCTTACTTCCTTTACCAGAATGACCATTTGATTATTTAATTATGTTTTGGCATCTCAGACTATATACTGAAAAGGACATAAGCTTTTTTTCTTTCAACTCATCATTGTATCCCCAGAAACTACCATGTAATAGACAATTAATTAATTTATGTTTCAATATTTGCTTAAAAATAAATAATAGGAGTGTGTTTTAAAGAGTTTTCCTTCTTCAACAGAGGCACATTTATTCTAGTGATGCTTAAACTGTAGAGATTTGCATTTGCTCAGGTCCCTCAGGAACTCACAATGGACCTTGGTAATTTTTCATTTTCATTTCTGTATTCTTTATTTTTAAAGTGAGATCCCTCAAAAGAAGACATTTCAGGTCATTAAAAACCTGGATCCTTCTCTACCCCTTGAATATTCTTTATCCTTTAAAGAATTCTCTTTCATGTATTAATGTTTCATTTTGGAAAATCCTCTGTAATTCCCAAATATGCTATATGAATTGACTTTTTCTCTTTATACCTTAGTTATTTTATGAATGCTATTTAATTGTGCCTCTGTTTCCTTTGGCATCTAGGAAACCATTTTAGATCACCTGTCATGATAAGTCCCTATCAGTTGTGCCAAATAAAGAGAAAATCCCCTAAAATAATTTGACAACTTTGCTGAAGAGAACATTTATTTTTGAAGTCAAGAAACGTTGTGCACACTTGGCATTATATATGGAGAAGGAATTTGGATCTCTTCCTAGCTGAAAGAGCTGACTGCTTGGAAAAGGCCTGAGGGAAGAAGTGAGAAGTAGTCTTCTGAGACTGGCTTTTCTCTTTCTTTCTTCTTCTTTTCTTTTGGCTTATTTATTTTATTTCCGACTTCAGGACGTCAAGAGACTGTTTTCTGACTGCATCACATATCTTGCAAAGCATTTTGTTTCTGAGCATCATACATCAAAGACAACATGAGAATATAAAGCATTCCTTGGGCAAGCTAGAACTTTATTTGGTGACTCATTTATAAGTTAAAAGTGATTGCTCACTTACCAATTTGTTTGATTCACAGAATATAGTAATGGTTTCAAGTCATTTCTTATGTTATTATGGAAGGTTGTTGTCGAGACATTTGGGTTCTGAAATCGGATTTCAGTGCACTGCTGTTGATTTGTGCAGCTCGTCTCTAGGAAACGGGCCGCAGTGGTTCTTTATCAGCAGCTGTTGGAACATTAAGCCTGTATTCCGATTCATTTCAATATAAAGACTTTACTATTCCATTAAAAAAAATTTTTTTTCCTAATTTTTCTAAAAGAAGAAGAAAAAAAGAGAAGCACATGTATTGTTGTATGTAAATATTCCAATAATATATTTAGAAAACTATGTTGTTGTTATGTGCCGTGGAGCCGTTTCCAACTCATAGCGACACTGTACAGGGTTTCCGAGGCTGTAAATATTTACGAGAGCAGAAAGCCTCATCTTTCTCCCGCGGAACACCTGGTAGTTTCGAACTGCTGACTCTGAGGTTGGCAGCCTGATGCGTAACCACTACAGATTAGAAAAATACAGTTTTTGGTAAATTGAAATTTAATAAATTGAGCATGTAAAAACATAATTTCTGAAAAGGTAAAATCATGCCTATCAGTTAAAAAAAAAAAAAATCAAAATCCATTCCAATACGTAGTGACCATATATAGGGTTTCTAAGACCTTAATCTTTAAGGAGCAGACAATCTCATCTTTCTCCGACGAAACCACTGGTGGGTTTGGGATTCTCTTTTTCACTGAATCTCCACTGTTCCAAACATGATGTCCTTCTCTGGTGAATGTTCCCTCCTGATAATATATCCAAAATATGAGTTAAACTTTTGCCATCCTCGCTTCTAAGGAGTATTCGGGCTCTACTTTTTCCAAGACAGATTTATTTGTTTTTCTGATAGTTCATGATGCTTTTGAGACGCTCTGGTAGCGTAGTGGTTACAAATCGGGCTGCTAATCTCAAGGTCGGCAGTTCGAAACTACCAGCTGTTCCGTGGGAGAAAGATGAGGCTTTCTGCTCCCCTAAAGATTTACAGCCTCGGAAACCCAGTACAGGGTCACTATGAGTCGGAACTGAGTCCACGGTACTTAACAACAACAACATGATGCTTTTAGTATTCTTCTCCAGCACCATAATTCAAATGTATGGACCCTACCAAGATCTTCCTTATTCACTGACTAGCGTTCACATGCTATGAGGCGTTTGAAAATATGAATGGAGTCAGATGCACTTACATCCTCAAACTGACATATTTGCTCTTCAAAGCTTTCAAGTTGTCTTTTGCCACAGATATGCCTAATGTGATATTCTGTATGATTTTTTTTCAAACTTTTTTATTGTGACTTGAACGAAGGTTTAGAGGCAAGATCAACAATTTTACATTCAACAAATCGTACACGTTTTTTCATATCAATGATTGCAAGCCCCCTCCATGGAACAGTAGTTACCTGCTTCCTCCCTGTGTTTTCTATTTCCACTCCACCCCACCTTCCAACCTTTTCTCAACTTTGTCCTTGGGTAAATGTTGCCCTTTTGATTTTGATTGATTGACAGTTCCAGCATTTATAAGGAGCATCCCTTACTAGTATTGTCTCTACTATAGATCTACCTACTGCCTGGGTGAAAGTTGGGCCACAAGAGTGAGCTCCTTGCCAGACCTGGAGGGTTGTTGAGGTTCATGGTCTCAGGTTCCTTCACTCTCTTTATGACCAGTAAGCACAGTATCTTTTTTATTTGAATTTTGTCTCACATATTCTGCTGTTCTATCGGAGACCTTCTAATGTGATCCTTTTCAGAACTATTGGTTGTGGTAGCCAGGCACCATGTAATTCTTTGGGTCTCAGAATCATGGAGATTGATGTTCACACATTCCACTAGTCCATTGGACTAATGGATTTTAAGAGTCTCAATTCTCATCACTATTCTTTATTTTTTCTGACTGTTTTTAGGATTCATTCCTTATCTTTCATTTTGGAGAGGTTGAGTGTAATAATCTTGATGGTCTTCTTTTGGGACCTTTCCCTTTGGGGTTCATGCAGCTTTCTGAATGTTTATCTTCTTAATCTTCATGATATTAGAGACATTTTCTTCCAACAACTATTCAACTCCTTTTTGTGTGTTTTTCTTTGTCTGTTCTTTTTCTGGGATTCTCCTCAACCATAAATTATTCACTTCATGTTGTCCCATATGAATCGTAGACTTTCTTGAGATATTTTCGTTCTTTTTTTCAGATTGTTCCTCTAGTTTACTAGTATTGAGAAATGCACATCTCAGTTCACTAAATCTGGCTTCCATTTATTCAGATCTACTTTTTGCCTTTACAATGTATTGTCCACTTCTGAAATCTTAACATCAATCTCCTGGACTTCTATTTGCAGTATTTATATTGTCTCTATTCCTTTATCTTTTTTGTTTGATTGTCCTTGTGGTTTTTTCCTGAATTCTTTATTGTTTACCTTGACTTTTCTATGAATCATTTGGAGGTATCCAAATATCTTTCTCTTGAATTCCTTTTTTAATGTAATTCTCATGCCTTTTTTTAAGGAGCTCTGGTAGCGTAGTAGTTATGAATTGGACTGCTAACCTCAGGGTCAGCAGTTCAAAACTACCAGGTATTCCATGGGGGAAAGATGAAGCTTTCTGCTCCCATAAAGATTTACAGCCTCGGAAACCCTGTACAGGGTCGCTATAAGTTGGAACCAATTCCACGGCACACAACAACAACAACAATGCCTTTTTTCTCTCTCAGAACTGTTTTCTAACACTCCCTTTTGGTTATTTGGTTGAGCCACTCTCTCTTGTTTCTTCATGTGAACAAAAATTGATGCTTTTGAGAGGTTGTGGTATTGTTGTATTTGTACTAAGTTGGTGATTGTATTTTGATGTATTCTTAGGCACTTACCAATTGCCTTCTAGTGGATGTGATAAGGAGATATGCTTGGTCACCATCCTCTGTTTGCTGTCTGGTCAGTTCAATTCGGGATGACTTTAGCTGATGTTGGTTCTTGTCATTGATGGAGTAAATAGCAGCTGGTGTTGTGTATTGCCCAATGGGTGGACCCCTAGAGGATACAGTTGTGGCTGGACTGCATGGACACAGTTGTAGTCTCCTTTCAGGTAAGGCAAGAAGAGAAAGCACACATAAGAGAGAAGGAAAAGTCCACACGCCAGTAACAGCAGAAAGTAAAAACATTAAAGAAAAAAACAAAAAAAGCGGCAACAGCTAGGAAAAAAGCATACAAAAACCAAAGAGAAAAAAGAGAGGAAAATGAAAATAATAAAACTGAAAAAATAATAGAGAAATAACAATAAAGAAAAAGACCTTAGCAAAATTAGGGATAAGAATGAATAAAAGAGAAAAAGACTAGAGAATTGTAAAAAACAAACAAACAAGAAGGAATGGCGGGTGGCGGGGGGTGGAGAAGAAATAAAGAAGTCGTTGGGAAAGGGAAGCAGTAAAAATAGAAGGAAAATGAAAGAAGTTATAGAAAGTTTCCAAAGCAAGAGAAAGAAAGGCTAGGGAAAATGAATAAACAAGCAAAAACAATGAAAGGAACAAAGCACAACAGGTGCCAGATCCAGAGAACAAATTCTGCGGTCTTGTGCCAGCTGAGGACCTCACATCTTGGGTGGAGTATGGATGAGACAGTTATGCTTAAACTTAGATGAAGTTCCCGTAGGTCTAGGTGTTGTCTGTTCGGAGCACTCAATATGGAAGTAGTTCATGCAGAACCAAAAGCTGATGGAGGATCAGGGCATTTCCATTGCCAGAGGGTAGCCAAGGGTGAGAGATCCTTTTAGTGTAGGTTTGAACAGAACCAGATTTGTTGGTTTGGAATAGGTCACAACTGATTCCAGGTGTCTGGGCTGATACTGCCACTTCCCCACACACTTTGATGTAACTTCAACAATCTGGAGAGCAGATTGTATGTGGATTGGGGTCAATTGCAGCTCTGGTCAGCAGCATAGTGTGGGGTATAAGAACCAAACCCAAACAAATGTCACCCTTTTCTCTCCACCTATAACTAGTATGCCTCTGCACTACCTACTACCCTCTTGTCTTCAAAGTTGTCGTGAAAGTTCAAGACAGTGATTTGCCAGCCTGCACGGATTTTTTTCCCTTTTCCCTCCACCAAATGTCCTTTCAGCTGCTTCTAGTGAGAGCTAGTGCAGCTGACCAGGGCAGACTCTGCAGACCTGGAGCAGAGTCCGTCCAAATGGGGTCAATGCAGATAGTTCCCAACTCCTGTAATGGGGCCCACAACTGGACTGCTCACCTCTGTGAAGCTCCAGCTGCCAGGAAAGCAGGAGTTTCCTTGGGAATGTACATGAGTGGGAGTCTACCCTGCATTTGGTCACCAGGAGAATGTGGATAACAAGGAAAAAAAGCATCCCTTTGTCTCTGTGAGGCACAGGTGTGTTTCTACAATTGCAATTCCAGTGTGTTTGTTTTTTTCTGAAACCATTCAAAAAATTTTAATGACTGTACATGTTTGTGTTCTTTCTTGTCAGTTTCTTCATAGTTTTAATGTTTCCATGTTCTTCTTGGATTTTCATTTTCTTTGTATGTTGTGAAGTATTAATTTTCTTTGAGGTTACCCTATATTTTATTAACTTTTCACTCCATTTAAAACAGTCTATTT
>NW_006408519.1:16622086-16629565 GCF_000296735.1 Chrysochloris asiatica | reverse complement strand
CAGTGGTGAGGATTTTTGTTTTCTTTACATTGACATACAATCCATACCAAAGGCTGTGCTCTTTGATCTTCATCAGTAAGTATTTTAAGTCTTCTTCACTTTCAGCAATCAAGGTTGTTTCATCTGCATATCGCAGGTTCTATATGTTCTATGGAGTCCTGGTGTGGTGCTGTTGGTTACTGCGCCAGACTGCAAAGCCGTTTGAACTGCAAGGTTGGCAGTTCAAGCTCACCAGCTGCTCCTAGGAAACCCTATACAGGGTCGCTCTGGGTTGGAACCGACTCAACAGCACTTCACAACAACAACATGTTTTATAGACAATTCTTTATTAGCCTTAATTAGGAGAAAAATAAGATAAAGGTAATCATCTGAATTAAATGATCAGGATGAGACCAAATTGGATTCCAATGAAATCAAGACTGGCAGAGATCAGTTCCTCACTGTTGCAGGAGGATCTACAGAGGTGGGAAAAGGACCATAATTGGGATGCATACACAATTGTAGAGTGAAAAAAGCGTATAGGATTGGTTCTGCAGCTCTGACCCCCTGGCTACTTGGTGTTTGGGTTTGACTTATGATCATGAGGATCTGAGTTTTAGCCACCAGTACCAACTTTTAAATTATGTGTGACTGTTAATGGGTAAATCATTTAGGACACTGCCAGCTAAGTTCCCAGCGGGCAAGATTGTACCTCTCTGGACTATCCCCAAAATTGTAATCTACTTTCAAACACACACCACTTAAGTATAAAACTACCATATTGCTGGTTCATGGTCAGAATTAACTCAAATGGATTATGAACTTATGGTAAGACTCAAAATGGAGTTAGGGCACACGTTGTCTTCCACAAAACAAGTTCACTATGATTTAAACTTTAATAATAGAAGGGAATCCACAGGAATCAAGCCTATTAAAATGAATGTGCAAATGGAGGGAAAACTGTTTTTGTTTTTTTGTTTTTCCATAATGAAGATAAGTAATTAATTGAGTATTTACTGGCAATGACTGCAATTGCATGGCTATACACAGGGATTATTTTGTATGGTCATCAATTATCTAAAATTTGAAGAATTATAAAATATGAGTTGTTTTGGTGTGCCATTGAGTTAGTTTGGACTCAGAGTAATACTGTATAGGGTTTCCAAGGTGTGGCTGATGGGTTTGAACTTAAATTCTTTAGCAGTACTTATCCTACAGCACCACAACAGGACTCTCAGTAAACAGGAATTAAATAAACCAGAGGGATATGTAGAGTATACATTATATCTACATATAGATAGATAGATAGATAGATAGATAGATAGATAGAGAGATAGAGAGATAGATAGATATTAAAGCACAGAATTTCACCATACATAAAAGACTACTAAAGTCATTCTTTACTGTTCTTGTTTATTATTATTATATTTGTTTAGTTCTATGTAAACCTAATGTTTGTTTAGTAGTCCTGGTGTGACTATGGGTCAGAACTGACTGTAAAGCATTTAACAGCAACAACAAATCTTTGCACTAAAAAAATATATATATACACATTTGTTTATTATTAAAATGCATTTCATTGAAATTTAAATTTTACTGTATTTTCAAGGTAGGGGGAATTTTCAGATATGGATATTATTAAGAAAATATAGATATATTTAAGACTTATTTTTTTGTTTATGCTAACAAATTTGGTATTGCCCAATCCAAAGCAAGCATTTCAGTCACATCTTATGTAACCCTTTTAGCAGCATACATATGTTTTCTTTCTGACATCCTTTCTTCTCTTGGACAGGATGCCACTGCAGTTCCTCTTACTCCAGTTACCCCTTATTTTCTGTTTCCAAGTTGGGTCTTCCTTCTCATACCAACTCACAGTCCCTCAAGATTTGTATTAGGGCACTCGCCTGTTCTTTCCGGTTGGTATTGGACACTACCAAGGTTTTGAATCTTAACCATATACCAATGTTTGCCAACTCTCTATAAGGAGTCTAGTTTTGCTCTTTTGTAGATTTCAATATCTAATTGCCCATGTTAGATTTGTTGTTGTTATTGTTAAGTGCTGACTAACAGCAACCCTGTACAGGGTTTCTGAGGAGCAGCTGGTTGGTTTGAACCACTGATCTTGTTGTTCGCAGTCCAGTGCTTATCCTATAGTACCGTACCTGGAAGGATATTACACAAACAGCTCAAATTGAGCAAAAAACAAAACAAAACAAAGGGTAGTTTTAATTTTCTTCTCTCAATGCTGTTTTAAAACTGCAATCATTCCTTCTTGATTTCTGGCACCTAATCTGCCCAGGTGCTGTAGCCAAAATATTCTAAGGTATTTCTGACCAGCCCTTCTTCCTCATTCTACACCATCAACCTGTTAACTAGCCCTCAGCTTCCACATCCACTGTTTGTCTTGAATTATACTAATTCCCTTCATTTTGCCTTCTTCATAAGCCAAACTTGTGGTGTTTTTATTCCTCTTGGACTATTGTAATAGTTTCCTTATTGGGACTCTTGTATTTACTCTTGTCTTAATTTATTCTATTATCCACAAAATCCTGAAAGCATTAGCTATGTATTACATTCTCAGGAAAGTTTTTATTACCAAGATAGGATAAGCAGATTGTGTGTAATATTTTTAAAAATTCCAAACAAAAGATAAACTTCTTTTCTTCCTCCTACATGGAGGGATGAAGACAAGAGACCCTTTTCCACTGGTGGAAATCTACAGAGTGATTATGTTTAAATGTAAATACAATGTTAATATTACCTTACTTAAAACCTGTTGATAATACAAAGCTTTTCACAGAATGCAATCTAAATGCTTTAACATGGACTACAGGCTTCCTTACATAATCATTTTCGTGCCTGTGTCTTTAATTTCATCTGGTAGGACTGCAACTTGGGGCACATTGTACTCCTTCCAGTGTTTTTTAAGCAGTGCTTCTCAACCTTAGCTTTTATTGAGTGGTTGTCGTGTGTATTGTAGGATATTTATCAACTTTCATTGCCTCAACTCACTTAGTCACATTGCCAAATGTCCCTTAGCATGTAAAATTTCCACTGATTGAGAACCATTACCTAAAAGCACTGAACTTATTTGCACCTGGACATTCCTGTATTAGATACCTCTATAGCTAAGGCCCCTTCCTGGCCTCTAAAGAGCTCTGGTAGCATAGTGATTACGAGTCGGTTTGCTAACCTCAAAGTCAGAAGTTCGAAACTACGAGCCATTCCACAAGAGAAAGAGCCTTTCTGCTCCTATAAAGATGTATACCCTCAGAAACCCTATATAGGGTGACTGTGAGTTGGAACCAACTCTATGGCATACCGCCACCTGGCCTCTAGGTGCTAGTCCTACTATAAATGTCAACAAAATAGGTCTTTTGCAAGGATGTTTTTTTCTTGTACCCCTATCCTAAAATGTTTACCTGTGCCTTACTGACTATGCAAAGGCTTTCAATTGTGTGGATCATGGCAAGCTATGGACAACATTGTGTAGTATGAGTATTCTGGAACACTTAATTGTGCTCATGAGGAATCTGTACATGGACCAAGAGGCAGTTCTTTGAACAGAGCATGGGAACACTGAATGGTTTGAAATTAAGAAAGGTGTACGACAGGGTTGTATTCATTCACCATACTTATTCAAAGAGAATATTGAAAGTGCCATTGGCTGACAAAGAACCAACAGATCTGTGTTGGAAGAAATGCAGCCAGAGTACTCCTTGGAGGCCAGGATGGCCAAACTTTGTCTCTCATACTTTGGACATATTGTCAGGAGGGACCCGTCACTGAAGAAGGATATTGTGTTTGGAAAGGTGGAGGTTCAGAGAAAAAGAGGAAGACACCCAGTGAGATGGATTGGCCAAGTGGCAGCATCGATGGACTCAAGCATGGCAACAGTAGTGAGGTTGGCCCAGATTGGGCAGTGTTTCATTATGCTGTGTAACGGTTGCTATGGCTCGGTACCGACTTGATGGCACCTAACAATAACACCAATATCCTAAATTGAATATCCACAATTTTCTTACTACAACCTGATTCTTCTATTTTTATAACTTACCACAGTATTCAAATTGATGTTATTTAATATCTGCCTTCTTAACTAGATTGTTGCTCATATCGAGTGCAGTTGTGTTGGTTACCATATATTTGGGTCTTGGCATAGCACTTAGAGAGAGGAGGCACTAGATGCACATTTATTTATACATATTGTTGAATTAGTAAATGAAAGTTGATCTTCCCTGTCAGTACTGCAGTCTTTACATGTCACCACATTTGAAAGCTTTCAAAGGGTTCGTTGTATTTAGCAGACTTGTGATAGCAAGAATAAATGTTTCCTACAGCTTATGCCAACATTAGAAAGCAACATTTTGCTGCACAATTATTATAATTATTTCCACTCTGGAAGTCCCAGAGAAGCCAGAAAAATGCATATTTAATTCTGTGTTATTAATTTTGGGGAACATCATCATGGTATCAACCCTAATTTTTAAAAAAATATTTTATTGTGAATTATGTGATAGTTTACATGGGAGAACATTAGTTTTACATTCATTCTATTGTATATCATTTTACTGCCACGGTTACAATCCGCTCCATGCATCATCAACCAAGCAAAGGATATACCCTGCAAGTCTGCCCCCAGTCATCAGCACACAACCCCTCTCCCTCTCTGGGTCTAGAGTCCCCAGCCACTCCATCTCTCCACGTCATAGTCTCTGCCTCCATCTCTGGCGTCACTGCTTCTCTGGGTAGGGTCCCACAATCCGCTCTTCTCCCTTGATGGTCCCAGGGACCTCCATTCCTGGACTGCAAAGTCAACTGCTCCCATCTTTTTGCTACAAAACGTCTAACTTTACATTTCCATCCCTCGTAATCAGTCCTGATAACAATTAGTCACTATTGTACCACAAGAGACCTATCTCCATCTCCTTTCATCAGCCCTGCCCAGACAGACTGGGTACTACTCAGTGGAGATTCTACCTTCCTCCATAACCTCTGGATCTAGGCTCCCTTTTGAAAGGTTGTAAGCCAGTCACTTCTTGTCTTTGTAGCAACCCCCATTTTGGGTAGCCAATGTCCAAGTTGCCCATCCCTGTCTACTCTGTGAATGGAGGGGATGGGAATGATCTTCGCAGTAAAGATTTGTTCCCTCTTTTGAGCTATTGCATCCATAGGTATAGGTCAAGTTCATCAAATTGTATCAGATTACTCTTTTTTTTCCTTTTCTTTCTTCTTCTAGTTGAGCTCTGATCATCCAGCCATTGCAGCCAGGTCAAGTAGGTATTATCTGCAATTGTGAGTGTTCTTATGCATATGCCCTCTCTTCTTATCAGATGGATGCTTCACTCGCCACTCTAGTCCTCTGTGGCTGTGTCACTGATTCTCAACCCTATTTTAAAACTATTTGTTTGTTGAGTTATTTTATTTCCTGAGTGGTTAATCTCTTTAAGTCTGAATTTGGATGGCCATTTTGAAAATAAAGTTATTTTGAATGCCCTTCAACAGTACACATATGTTGGTTTGGGGTATATTCCTATATTGTTCTTCAGAATACCTGTTTAAATTTTTATTTTACATATAAACCTTGAAAGTATTGCACAAAATAAATTTTTATGATAAAACATGTCTAACTGCAAATTTATATAAATAGTTTGCATTGCAAGTTTTATTTTGAAGCAGAACAAAGTAAGTCCAATACAGATCATTTTTATTAGTAGAATTTGGTTGAAATAAAGATAGTCCAACTACAAACCAGGTGCTTTTCTATGACAGATATTAAATCCTTTATAAAAACTGTATGCATGTTTTATAACAGTTTTGCTATACAAATATATGTTAGCCCTGTTAACAGTAACAATTAACCCTGTTAGCAATCACTCATAACTGCATCATATAATCCTTTCAGGATCTGCCTGCACCTTCTCTTACTCAGACCCATCTGGAAAAGTCATTCGGTGGGAGTTACAATGCTATGGCTAGAATAGTTATATTAAGTAATTCATTGTGCTGCACCATGAATATATTTGATAAGTTTTTATATGTACCATAAGGCCCCATTCTCTATTTACATATGGTAAAATCGATGATTGCCTTTTATGTCAATATTTTAGAACACTGTCCTCCAACTGTGAAAGCTAACAATGATGTCCAGGCATGGATAAGGATATAAGCAGCAGTACTCCTAGCCTCATGCTAAATCCTTTTGGTATTGTTGAATTTCCTTTCTTGAGCATTTCTTTTTTTTAACAACAAAGTGCACATGGGAGTGTGCACAAAGAAGAATTTAATAAGTAGTTGGATCAGAATGAGCATTTAATGATGAAGTCACCAATTCTTGCTGAGCTTTGTTAGGGATGCTTTCACATACTCTCAATTCCTCCACAGCTAGACTCAGATATTAATAGGTAAGATTAGCATTGAATTAAAAAAATAATGTGAAGTGTCCTATTACAGAAATATGTGTTTTACTAGTTTCCATTTGCCTAAAAGTTCTATCCTTAATCATTTTATTCCAATGTATTGGGTACAAAGTATCATATTGTTAAATTATTGCATTGACTTTCAGGATTGCATACTTCTAATTATAATTTTAAATTATTTTATTGTAGTAAAAAATATATATATTATAAAACATCCATCATTTTAATAATTTTTAAATGTGCAAATCAGTAATATTAATTGTGTTCACCATGTTGTACAACTATCACCACTACTAATTCCCTAATATTTTTCCTTACCCTAAACAGAAACTCAGTAATCCTTAAACTATAACTTTCTATTTCTTCCTTCCCCAAGCACCCAGTAACCACCAGTAAGCTTTTATCTCTATACACTTGCTTATCATAGATATTTCATGTGAGTTCAAACATTTGTCCTTTTTTGCCTAGTTTAATTCAACATAGTATATATTCAAGGGTCATGAATGTCATAGCATGTCAAAATATCATTTAAAAGCATTTTGTATATCATTGCATGAATATACTATGTTTTGTGTATCCATTTGTTTGCTGGTGGACACTTGATTTTTTTTTTTTTTTTTTCATGTTTGGCTATTGTGAATAACTCTGCAATAAACATTGGTGTACTGTTATCACGTTGAGTCCCTGTTTTCAATTCTTTGGGATATAAAACTAGAGGTAGTATTAATAGGCCATATAGCAATTCTATGTTTATCTTTGGGAAACACATCAAACAGTTTTATACAGAGGCTGTTCCAATTGACATTCTACTAACAATGAATAAGGAGTCCTTGTGTGGATATGCTTCTCCATGGTGGCCGTGCACTGGAACCAACTTGAAGACAAACAACAATAAAAAAGTGAAGTGGCTTTCATTTGCATTATTAAGGCTTTCATTTGCATTTATGAGTCAACTCAATGTCAAACAGCAAGAACTAGGGATGCTGAACATCTTTTTATCTGTTTATTGGCCATCTGGTAGCGTAGTGGTTACGAATCGGGCTGCGAACCTTAAGGTCAGCGGTTCGAAACTACCAGC
>NW_006408519.1:16621370-16621986 GCF_000296735.1 Chrysochloris asiatica | reverse complement strand
GTTGTTTCTTGGGTATCTTCAATAATTAGATGTGTTTTCAATAATTAGATGAATGTACACTGATGTATTATTGAGCTTTCTGGTTGCCTCCAGGTAGATGTGATCAGGAGGTGGGCTTTTCTTTTCAGTTTTCTTATTACTCAACTCAGAGTAACTGTAACAGGTGTTGGTTATCTATCTGGTGTATATTATTGTTGTTAAGTGCTGTCGAGTCAGTTCTGATCCATAGCAAGCCTGTATAGGGTTTCCAAAGAGCAGCTGGTGAGCTTGAACTGCCAACCTTGTAGTTCAAATGGCTTTACAATCTGTTACTTGGTATATAGCAGCTGGTATTGGCTCTTACCTGGATGGTGGGATTTTATAGGTTGTGATTGTAGCTTGGGTATATGAAGGTAATTGCTATCTCCTTGGGTAACATAGGGAGAGAAAGATTCCCTGAAGGTAAAAGGGGGGGGGGGGGGGGAAACAAACAAACAAAAAACAGAAAAAGACAAACAGATTGAATATTACGGTCTATAATCACAGAGAAGAAAAAAAAATCTATAGCAAAATATGTATATGACTTTATCGCTTCTTTCTCAGCTTCTTGCCTTCAAGGCCACCTGAGAAATTTCAA
>NW_006408519.1:16620686-16621270 GCF_000296735.1 Chrysochloris asiatica | reverse complement strand
GTTGTTTCTTGGGTATCTTCAATAATTAGATGTGTTTTCAATAATTAGATGAATGTACACTGATGTATTATTGAGCTTTCTGGTTGCCTCCAGGTCGATGTGATCAGGAGGTGGGCTTTTCTTTTCAGTTTTCTTATTACTCAACTCAGAGTAACTATAACAGATGTTGATTATCTATCTGGTGTATATTATTGTTGTTAAGTGCTGTCGAGTCAGTTCTGATCCATAGCAAGCCTGTATAGGGTTTCCAAGGAGCAGCTGGTGAGCTTGAATTGCCAACCTTGTAGTTCAAATGGCTTTGCAATCTGTTACTTGGTGTATAGCAGCTGGTATTGACTCTTACCTGGATGGTGGGATTTTATAGGTTGTGATTGTAGCTTGGCTATATGAAGGTAATTGCTATCTCCTTGGGTAACATAGGGAGAGAAAGAGTTCCCTGAAGGTAAAAGGGGGGCAAAAACAAACAAACAAACAAAAAAAAAAAAAACAGAAAAAGACAAACAGATTGAATATTACCGTCTATAATCACAGACGTCTGTCTGTCGTGCTGTGGTGGATTGAGTTGCTGTGATTCTGAGGGCTAT
>NW_006408519.1:16617606-16619013 GCF_000296735.1 Chrysochloris asiatica | reverse complement strand
CTCTATTCTGATTTTTGTTATTTACTTCTTTGTTGTAACTTTGGGCTTAGTTTGATCTTTTTATAGTTCCTCAAGTTGTACAATTGCATTATTAACTTAATATCTTGCTTCTTTTAAAATGTAGGTATTTGCCACTATAAATTTCTATCTGAACACTGACTTGGTATATCCCATACGTTTGGGTATATAGTGCTGCAGTTTCATTTGTCTCTAAGCATTTTCTGATTAACCTTTTGATGCATTGGTTTTTTAAATAGGATATTGTTTAATTCCACAACTTGTTAGATATAGTACCAGAAAATGAAAACATGAATAGCAACAGAACATTGTCACATATAGTGCTGGAAGATGAGGCCCTCAGGTACTCAAAATATGGGGAAGAATTAGCTCCTCAAAGTTGAGTTGGCCATAATGATTGAATGACTGGAGTAAAACTTTCAGGACCTTCATTTGTTGATGGGCATAACTCAAAATGAAAAGGAACAGCTGCAAACATCCATTAATAATCAGAACATGGAATGGACAAAGTATGAATCCAGTTATATTGGACATAGTCAAATATGAAATTGAACACATAAAGATTGATATCTTAGGTACTGGTGAACTGACATGGACTGGTATTGGTCATTTTGAATCAGACAATCCTATGATTTATTATGCCAGGAGTGATAGGTTCAAGAGGAATGTCATTGCAGTCATTGCCATAAAGAACATTTTAAGAGCTATCTTGAACTGCAATGCTGTCTGTTATAGAATAATTAATATCTATATACCTACAAGGAAGATCAGTAAATACCACTATTGTTCAAATGTACAAACCAGTCACTAAAGCCAGTGATGATGAAATTGAAGGATTCTGCCAACTTCTTCAGTCTGTAATTGTCAAACATGCACTGATAATTACTGGTGATTGAAATGGGAAGATTGGAAGCAAAGAGGAAGGATTAGTAGTTGGGATATATGGCCTTGGTGATAGAAATGATGCTGGAGATTGGATGATAGAATTTTGAAATGCTATCCACTTATTTATTGCAAATACTTTTTAAAAATAACATAAAAGGCCACTGTACACATGGATCTCAAAAGATGGAACATATAGATATCAAACTGACTGCATCTGTGGGAAGAGACTTTGAAAAAGCTCAAATTCACCAGTCAAAACAAGGCCAGGGGCAAACAGTGGAACAGACCAGCAATTGTTCATATGCAATTTAAAGCTAAAGATATGTAAATTATAATAGGTTTACAATAGCCAAAGTATGACCTTGGATAAATCTCACCTGAATTTGGAGAACATCTCAAAAATAAATTTGATACATTAGACACTAATGACCGAGGACCTGAATAGTTGTGAGATGACATCAATAACATCATACAGGAAGAAAACAAGAGGGGATGAAAAAGACA
>NW_006408519.1:16614912-16615737 GCF_000296735.1 Chrysochloris asiatica | reverse complement strand
AAGAAGAGGGAGACTCCCCAACGAGATGGAAACAGCAGTGGGCTCAAACTTGGGAATGATTTTGAGGATGGTAGCAGACAGGAAAGTGATTTATTCTGTTTTGTATGGAGTTGCTATGAGTCAAAAGCTCAGTGGCACCTAACAACAACAACAGCAAAAGTTGTTTAATTAACTCATATTTGTGCATTCTTAGTTTTTTTCTGTTGTTAATTTTTAGTTTCATTTCCTTTTTGGTAGGTGAAGATACATTGTGCTACTTTAACCTTTTCAAACATCTGACCACCCAAAAGAGGGAATATTTAGGAATAAATCTAACAAGAGACAAAAAAGACCTATGCAAAGCATACTTCAAAACACGACTACAAGATAATAAAAGAGACTTACAAAAATGGAATAATATACCATGCTCATGAATAGGAAGACTTAACATTTTCACAATGTTAACACTACACAAAGCAATCTATAAATAGAATACAATCCCCAGTCCAGAGTCCAACAACATTCTTTAGAGAAGTGGAAAAACTAATCACCAACTTCATATAGAAAGGAAAGAGACCCCTTATAAGGAAGGAGGAGTCCTGGTGTGGCACTGTGGGCTAATGTGTCAGACTGCAAAGTCATTTGAACTGCAAGTTCAGTGGTTCAAGCTCATCAGCTACTCCTTGGAAACCCTGTATAGGTCACTATGGGTCAGAATTGACTCAGTGGTACTTAACAACAACAAATAAGCAAGGCAATACTTTTAAAAAAGAAGATAATAGGACTCCACTCACTTATGATCTCACAATCTACTACAAAGCCACAGTAATCAAAAGAATCTGGTAC
>NW_006408519.1:16611397-16612692 GCF_000296735.1 Chrysochloris asiatica | reverse complement strand
AAAAAAAAACTTACCAAGACTTAGTTTGTAACCTAGCATATGGCATGTTCTGGAGAATGGACCATGTGCACTGGAGAAAAACGTATGTCCTGGTCATGTTCAGTAGAGTATGTTATATCAGTTTTTGAATCTGGTTGGCTTATATTCAGGTGGGCTTTTAAAATATAGAAACCTTGAAGGAGACATAAAGTATTAATTAGAAATATGTCCGGTTAATTTGTTTATCAGAGCTTATTAAAAGTTAGCAAGGAAATTCTAAGAAAACTTAAATATAAAGAAGTATAATTACATTTAAAATAGTCCAAAGAAAAAAGAGAAAGTCAATAAAGGACTGTAAAAGGTTGCCAGGTGAAGGCTACAAACTTCCCTATTTGCTAATATTTCCTCACACCAATATTATACGTAGGAAAACATTAGGAGTAGGAGGCATGCTTTCTGGGGGGAAAAAAATCCAACATGTATATTTCATCAAAATAATATTTTTAAAACTGCAAGAAATATAAGGCAATGTATTACTTAATAGATTTTTAAAATAGTATTTTTAATCTAGGATAAGCACTGGACTACTGACTTCAAAAGGAGCTCTGGTTGCGTAGTGGTTACGAATTGGGCTGCTAACCTCAGGGCCAGCAGTTCAAAACTACCAGTTGTTCCACGAGAGAAAGATGAGGCTTTCTGCTCCCGTAAAGATTTACAGCCTTGGAAACCCTGTACAGGGTCGTTATGAGTTGGAACCGACTCCACGGCACATAACAACAACAACAACAACACTAACTTTAAGATTTCCAGTTCAAATCCATCAGGCACTCCTTAGAAACCTGTGGTGGTGGTGATGGTGGTTGTGTACTGTGCAGTTGGTTCCGACTTATAGTGACCCTGTGTAGGGCTTTCAAGGCTGTTAATTTCTACAGGAGCAGAAAGCCTCATCTTTCTCGTGCCGGATGGCTGGTAGTTTTGAACTGCCTACCTTGAGGTTAGCAACCCATAGCCACTACACTACCAAAAAGCATCTACAGGATCACAATAAGTCAGAAATGACAACAACAATTTATAATGCTATATATGATATGCCTGCTGTGCTTCAAAATGATTATCTGACAATGGATTCTCTTCAAGAGTATGTGTATATCTGTGTTATGTAGATACATACATATGTTTATGATCTATCTATGTCCTTTTGGTTTTATATATTATTTTATTTTATACAAATATATTTTATTTTGTGTAAATATAGTCCTGATGTGGCACTGTGGGGTAATGCACTGGATCAAGGGGTCTGTTTGAACCACAGGGTC
>NW_006408519.1:16586574-16611297 GCF_000296735.1 Chrysochloris asiatica | reverse complement strand
AGGGGTCTGTTTGAACCACAGGGTCAATGGTTCAAATTCACCAGTTGCTTCTTGGAAACCCTGTGCAGGGTCTCTATGAGTCAGAACTAATTAAACAATGCTTAACAACAACATGATGTAAATTAAGATATTGGAATTCAAATATAAATATATAAAAGGAGAGAGTAATTTCAAACATAAACTCCTAATAGAAACACATTTTATTTCATATGAATTCTAAAGAAATGTTTGGGCAAGTGTTAAATTTTTTTCCAACAGTAGCTTTATAGAGAAACAAGATTTTTTGAGATACACATTCAATGAAACTGAAGTTCAGTGAAGAAAGACAACTCTCTCAAGAGGGGTAGTATGGCTTTCTGGGAACCATAGATCATAGACACATATTGGTAAGGAAAGCTGAGCATGGTTTATCTTTTTTAGCAACTTCACGAGTAGATTTAAAACATTGACTTCTTAGGTTATTTCAACTTTATAATGCAATTATTATTGAGAAAAACTTTTGTTTTTTTAAGAACAAAAAAGAGTTGATGGATGACCGAGGGGCAGGCTTGTAGGGTGTACCCTTTGGTTGTTTGATGATGCATGAAAGGGATTGTAATCATGGCAATGAAACGATATACAATAGGATGAATGTAAAGCTAATGTTCTCCCCTGTAAAGTATCACATAATTCACAATAAAAACTTTAAAAAAGTTGATGGTGCTTCAGAATAAGATTAAAATTAATTCAAATATATATAATTTTCTTCTCTTAATATGTGTGTAAGCATTCAAAGGTACTGGTCAATATGTATGCACAAAATTATGCGTATTAAAAACCAAAAACAAACCCTGCTATGTTCGAGTTTATTCCCACTCCTAATTTACTTTGTAGGACAGAGTCAAACTGCTCCATAGGGTTTTCAAGGCTGTGGTTTCTTATGGAAGTCAGTTGCCACACCCTTCTCCTGTAGTGCAAACCTCTGAACCACGCTGACCTTTCAGTTAACAGCTGCACTTTAATGACTGTGCCACCAGGGCTCCTTCATATTTAAACAGTGTTGAATGCATATATGAAGTTGAAGTATATTGAGAGGCAACATTTGTAGTATTAATTGATTAAAATAAAAGACACAATACACAAATTTAACTTTGTATTCATACAGTAAAATATAATGCCACAGATTATTTTATTTGCCTATTAAAAATGGCATTTATTTTTCCAAATCAATACAGTAAAAGCTTTTACTATATATTTTTCCTGAGTAGTAAGGATTTGGTTCTGTAGGACAAGCACTGTAGGATAACCACAAATTTCGTAGTTCAAACACAGAAGCCACTTCTTGGAAACCCTATACAGGGTCGCTATGAGTCAGAGTCAACTCATGACACTTAACAATGATGAAGGATAATAGGAATAACAAAGATTATTAACTGTAACTTGGTGTGTATACATGACCAAATTCAAATAATATTGTTATGGTGATAATTAGCATTTTAAACTTACCAGATAACTTCTGTAACTAGCACATTCTTTTATACAGCAAAAAAATTGTCTTCCCAAATTTTACAAAATGAGGAAAAATTGTATTTTTACTAGTAAAGTTACAAATCCTGAGTGAACCATTAAATGATAGATTTGTTACTTTTGACCTCACAATAATCTTATTTGACCAATATGTATGTTTAATCATCACGTGGCACTGTATGATAAGCAATGGACTGCAAACCACAAAATTAGCTATTCAAACTACTAGTTGTTCCTTAGAAACTCTATACAGGATTTCTATGAGTCAGAATTGATTTGATGGCATTTAACAAGAGCAACAATATGGGTCTGCAGGTTGTCACTAGCTTTTGCTTAACATAAATACTGTTCTAACATACTTCCCTTAATATAAATACTGCTCTAACATACTTCCCTTAATATAAATACCGCTCTAACATACTTCCCTTAATATAAATACTGCTCTAACATACTTCCCTTAATATAAATACTGCTCTAACATACTTCCCTTATGCTATTTCTTCGGCTTGCTGTAATTTTTCAATCTTTGAAATACTCCTACATAGGAAATGTCCATTCACATATGTGAGAAAGATTAAAAATTTTCTCAGCTTTTTACTTTATAAACTAATGACCAAAATTCACGTAACTATTCTTTATGTAATCTATTTTTAAATTCTTTAATATTTGGGTTTATCTCTCCAGAGGCTCTGAGTATTGTCATTTTATTTCCTTGAATAAAAGTTTAGGTCACATTTTTTATTTGTAAGTTCTGCTATGATTCTTTAACTGCATCTCACTGGTCTTTATCTAGAAAATCTCCCTGTTTTATTGACTCACATTTAAGTTATGAACATTGATGCTGAGTTTTAGGGCAACTGTCACATAAACAATGCAAAACCAAAATAAATAAATGAATAAAAAGGTGAAAATACTGGTCAAACCAAGCATTGACTACAAAGGTGAGAAAAAACACAAGGGTGTAGTACTTCTACCTCTTTTGTGATGCATGGAGTTTCATAGACAACTAAGAATGTACTAGTTATAGCAAATCTGCTGAGTAAATATATATTTAATATATACATTTTAACTGTAGAAATGTGTTACAATAACTAAATATATCAAACATTAATATTGTAATTTTTCCATTTAATTTAATAAAAAAATATTCAGTGTCTACTTGAAAAAAAATTTTTAAAGGTAATGCAGAAATAAATCAAATATTGTCGTAATCCTCAAAAAGGAGAGTTGAGAAATATAGTTTAGAATAAATATAAGTAAGCAACTAACTATCATAAAAAGAGAATTGATTCATTTGAAATTATAAATTGATGTGAAGTAACATGCATTTTGAAAACTATGCTTTAGATAACCTATGGAAAATTTCAAACATTCACAGAAGTAGAAAGAATAATATAATTGACTCCCAGGTACTCACTGTCCAAGTTAGACAATTATAACCTTATAGTCAAGCTTGTTTTATTTATACTTGCTATTTTTTCTCCTCTCACAGATTATTTTGGGAGTGTGGTGTCTCCATACGATAAGCACTGGACTGTGAACCACAATGTATGTGGTTCAAGTCAGCCAGCTGCTCCATTAGAGAAAGATAAGGCTTTTTGGTATAAGTCAGAACCTACTCAATGGCACTTAACAACTACAAATTAAGACAAATCTCAAGAATAAAGGAAACCTGTTACTAGCCTAACAGTGACTTTATATGTGGCACCATTGGATAAGCAAAGGACCTCAAGGTCGGTTTAAACTTCAAGGCTGGCAGTTCAAGCTCACCAGTCACTCTTAGAAACCCAATACAGGGTTGCTATAAGTCCAAATGACTCCACGACACTTAAAAACAGCAACAACTTCAGCAAAACCTTTACTGTTGTTGTTTTTACATGTTGTCAAGTCAGTTCTGATATACAGCATCTGATGTAAACAGAATAAAACTTAAATCGAAAGAAATACATATGTGTGTGTGTGTGTGTGTCTATGTATGTATGGCACTCTGGGCTAATGTGTTGGACTACAAAGTCAGTTTGAACCACCTAGACGGCACTTAACAAAAACAACAAATGATATGTTATTGTTGTTGCTATGTGCCATCGAATTGGATCCAACCTATAATGATGCTGTATATGGTTTCTGAGGAGTGGCTGGTAAGCTTTAACTGCCGACTCTGGGGTTCAAACTGACTTTGCAGACCAGCGCATTGGACCACAGCACCACACCAGGACTCTTTTATATATATGAGTATCTCCATTTATAGTCACACCTTGGAAACCCTATACTGGGTTACTATGAGTTACAATCAACTTGATGGCACTTAACAACAACACCAACAACCATTTATTCAATATTAAACATTAAAGTAATACATATTAGTTGATTATGATGCTAGAATTTCCACCCTTATCTTATTTCAAAAAGACAAATTCAGAAAATATTTTCAAATGGAAGTTCCAATTTTAATTGGTTATCTTTGAGACAGTAGTCTATTGTGAATAGAATTGGTAACACAATTGGTGGGACAAATACAATAAAAACTTTCAATTCTAGTTTTTAAATTTTCATTGAAGAGGACTTGAGCAGTATGAGGAGTTTATGTATGAATATTTAAATTATAATATTCTTAACTGTGCCTCTAGGAATAAGAGAAAATTATTAATTCCTCCTATGAATATCTATTAAACAGAATTAATATCTTATGAATCAAAAAAATGTTACTTCTATGTAGATGGGCTGCACATAAGAGCTGCAAAACTCTTCTGATTCCATTTGCATGGGCTCTTTCTATTTGTTAGAATTAAGAGAGAATAAAGGGATGGAGCTTCATTCACCACTGCACCTGTATTTTTTGTGCACTTATTTCTGGCAAATACAACATATAGAAACAAGTCTGCAGGTGCAATAAAGTGAGCATGCCCCAAACAGTTCAGTTTCTTAGCCAGTGAGGCATCTGGAAGACTGCATGCCTCAAATGATAGGAAGTTTTTAAGGTTACCCAGCATCTGTGCTCTCTAGAAATGAGTCATTTTCAGGTCACATATACATTCCAGGGAAAATGAGTTCATTCAAAATGATGTCCTTTCATATTGAAATAATTCTATAGATAGATTAATTTGAAGTAGGATGCTGGAGAAGTCAGCACCACACTATCTTAATGGAAAAATCTATTTTCTAGCCAAGAACATTTGAACTCATAGCAGTGGGTTCCTTGAAACAGAAATCTCCCTGGCTCTCCTTGAAAGACTGTGACCAACTAGTAAGCATCTGCTGCTCAGGTTAAAAAAAAATTTTTTTTTTTCTGAAGTAAATTGTTCATGTGTTAGAAGCTACCAACCTTGTGTTGTTTTTTCTCTCCATGTTTGGTAATGCACCACTCTTCACAGATAGTGATAGGGTAGTGATTGACTTGAATATACTGATTATTGACTGTAGGAGCTTTTATATCTCCCATTACCAAAAATGACATCTAAGGTTGGCTGTTAGTTTTATGAAGTTCTAAGTTCCTTTATTTTCAACTATATTGTTGCTGGGTTTTTTGTTGTTGTTTTTACTTTTTTTGCTTTCACTTAGTTTAACTTCAAATGCATCCTTTTCAACTTTTAGTAATAAATGTCATTTTCCCTGATACATTAGAGAAAGACTCTCCTGGATAATTAGTTTATATGAATTGCATCCAACCAGAACTTATATATATATTTATTAAAATATACTTCAATTTCCTTTTGAGATCCGTATAATACTTAATATACATATAAGTGTAAAATTGAAAAAAAAAAAAAACACACACACACAAAAACAACACTCAGCACGATGACTTAAATTGACCAATGAGGCATTGTAATTTGCTTGTATTAGAATTATAGCTCTTGTCATTAATGAGCTAGAGATACTGTTTTCTGCCTGTATGTATATTGTAAACTGTGCTTCATAACTTATAAATGTTGACAGAACCTTTAAATGCCCATAAATGCTCAGTTGCCCAAAGTTACAATTTCACATGCTTCAGTGTGCAATTACTTATTATGTCATTAAGGATACATTGGTTTTAAGTTAGATTTTTAAGCCACATGATGAAAGACAAATATATTACCCTAATATTTTATGATTATTTTTTAAAATGCTTCCTTTCAATGAAGTAAGTTTGTTGTAGTATATTTTTAAAAATCTTCAGCATTAGACTGGATAGTCATTCAAATATAATAAAAGTATATAAGGAATGTTATGAGAATATACTGTTTCAAACTTTAGCCATATCATATTTCATAAGGTCTTACTCCATTGACCTAAAAGTACAACATGTTCAGAATCTGGTTTATATCATGGCTCAAAAATATTTCTATTAGTCCCTGTGCTTATTAATGTATAAGTAATGAACACAAAATATGAAAGTGTACATAGGTATAAAGATCTTACTAAGTGCAGGAACAATGTATTTGCAATAATTATAGGGGGAGACCAATCAAATAAGAAACTGATGTGATCAGAATAGATTTGCAGTGAAATCAAAAGCCAGTAGATGGAGCTTTTCATTTACTATTATATAATCTTTAGTTAAAATAGTCATGTAAAATAAAAGATAAGATATATAGAAATTGTATAAATGCTCATATTTTCTCATTAAAACTACTGTTATTATTTCTAAAAAGGCAGAATACTTTTGAAATAATATTTAAATGATCTTAGATTTTACTATGCACATTTAAATTTCTGTGAGTACAACAAATATTAAGGATCGCTGAATATGCAAGGACATTTTATTGAGACTAAAGTCAGTTGTCCATGCTTTAATATCTAGTTAAAAATACTTATACTGTAGTCAATTTTAAATGTGTTTCCAGTATTTATTGATACATCACTTGAAACAAAAAAAGGCATATGATCTTCTACCATGTGATAATGATCAAAATCAGTCAATATGGGCATGTACTACATGACTATCTTTGTATGTTCTAATTTATATGAACACTAAATATCATTATTATGAAATAAATATGATCATTATATTTCCATTTTTACATTGGAGAAAATACAGAATTATGGAGGCTAAGGAGCAAATTCATGGTAATATAGCTAAATAGTAGCCAAATCCAATTAGAGTTGATTCTGACTCATTGTTACTCTGTATAGGGTTTCCAATACTTAAAGCTTCAAGGAAGCACACAATCTCATCTTTCTCTCACAGAGTAGCTTGTAGGTTTGAACCATTGACCATGAAGTTAGCAGCTCAATGCCTAGCCCACAGTGCCACCAGGTTCCTAAATGGGATAAGAAATACTTGTCTAATTTCAGAGATACAAAACATGGAGCTCTGGTAGCATCGTGGTTAGGAATCGGGCTGCGAACCTTAAGGTCAGTGGTTCGAAACTACCAGCCGCTCCGCGGGAGAAAGATGAGGCTTTCTACTCCCGTAAGGATTTACACCCTCGGAAACCCTGTACAGGGTCGCTATGGGTCAGAACCGACTCGACGGCACTTAACAACAACAACAATATTGTTGTCTAGTGCCCTTGAGTTGTTTCCAACTCATGCAGACCCTATGTAGGATTTCTGAGGAGTGTCTGGTAAGCTTGAACCACTAATTTTTCAGTTCAAACCAACATTATGGTCAAGTGCCAATTGACTCTACAAGGTCATACCAACCTTAGACTGCCTTTATAGGATGTAGCATCACTGTCCCATTCTACCACCATCTCACTTCTATTAGAGTCCCCAAAGCCACTTCTTTAAAAGCTACTATACAAATATATTTTTTAAATGTAAACAAAATATATAGGAAACATGTCAAAAACAAGACCAACAAAAAAAATGAGTAAGTACATTTTCTCCATGGAAAAAAAATATATAGGAAACATATCAAAAACAAGACCAACAAAAAAATGAGTAAGTACATTTTCTCCATGGAAAAAAAAATTCCTCAGCACAACTTTCCTGGTCTTTTTCTCACCATTTCAGTTTTAATATTTCTTAAAACTTCTTCATATTAAGCCCCCATGATCATTCTGTGTCCTTTCTGAGAATTTATCAAGATTACACCTTTGGAATTTCAACAAGTGGTTGTCATAACTCTCTGTCTTTAATTTAACTTACTGACTCAGTATATCTTATTGACAGTCACTGTTTTGACTGAACCTTTTATTTGAAGGTACCCAACAAGGTGTGGTGCTGTGGATAATGCACTGGACTGCAAAGTTGGTTTGAACTGCAAGCTTAGCAGTTCAAGCTCACTAGCTGCTCCTTGGAAACCCTATATAGGGTTGCTCTGGGTTGAAACTAACTCAACGGCACTTAACAACAACAACAAACAAAACTGTATAACTGTTCTACTGAGAGCATTTACCTGAAGAAATCCATTGATCAGAGATATATGTTTAGGATTGTTTTATTTGGAATAAGCCCATGCATACATGAACTGGAACCTATAGTAGCAATAGTTTTTGACATACCTTTGTACAGACTATGGGACTCAACATCTTCAGTACTTTACAAATGTATGATATTTTAAAAACATTTTAGGGCAAATCATTACTTACAAATATATATTTTCAATGGCTGGCACTTAATGACAACAACAGCATGGTGACAATGTACCTACTCATTCTTCAAGGGCTACAAGAATTTCATTGGGAACCTCTCCTGTATACCCTCTAGTCCCAATCTTGCTCCTTCAGACTTCTGATTTTCAAAACTCAAAGAGCACTTAAAAGGAACAGGATTTGAGTCCCTTGATGTAACATTGAAAGTTTCTATATCTTGTGATACTGTAAGGTAAGCACAGAATTGTGAATCACAAAGTGTGCAATTCAAACCCACTAGCTGCTCCTCAGAAATCCTGTACAGGGTTGCTATGAGCCAGAACTGACTATGGCACTTAACAACAACAATATATATCCTATGATATTTCTACCTCAGAAGAAATGGCTGCCCAGAAGCAAGGCCTGAGTAGTGGATTGCTGTTTTCTATGTTTCAGATATTGCCAATGGCTAGCTAGGTACTCATGTGTTGGTATTTCCTTCATACCCAAGCTGCCTCACACTCCTGGAAGACCAATCCATTTCCTGTTCCCTCTGATCGATGTACACAACCTTCCCCCTTCCAGTCTCCGCCTCAGAGAGCTAACAGTTTCTCAGACTCTCTGCAGAAAAGTTTTGCTTAGCTCTCTTTTTACCAGAAAATTAAACCACCCACTTACTTTCCTAAGAATTTGGAAATGCCTCCAGAGAAACTTTAGTACTTTACAGATAAAGAACTTGAGGCTCACTTGCAATCTAATGACTACTTCTGAGAGTCAAGGCACAAATCTATAAGTTGGGCTTTTCCAATTAAGGAAAGGTAATTTTTAGTTCTCACTTTAATGAACTTGTGAGAAGTAAAAATGTAAACTAATAATTGATTTGCTGCATCAAAACCTGTACAAGAATCCAAACCATTTTTTACCTGACCATAAATTCTATTAAAAACTGTAGAAAGTATATTTTAAAAAATATCCAATTTTGATTTTATGTAACTGCTTTTTAAAATCACAATCATTATGTATTTGCTGGAAAGCATCTTGTACATTTATTCATGTTATTATCATATTTTTTTTTAACACAATGGCTTTTAGTTTTGCTCTATGTAAATTGCCATTCCCAGTCCTCATGAAATTTGTTTCATAATTTTTATGTCATTTTCTCACACTCTCTCTTCTACCTATTGTTTTTTTCTTTTTAAAAAATTTTCTTCTGTTTTCAGTACTAGGTTTTGCATTTACACTTGTTTCTGCATCTATAGTATTTCTTTGTTTCAAAATTAAAGAATTGTCTACACTTGTTTTTTTTTAATGTTTTATTGTGAATTATGTGATAGTTTAAATGGGAGAACATTAATTTTACATTCATCTTATTGTATATCGTTTCATTGCCATGGTTACAATCCCCTCCATGCATCATCAATCAACCAAAGGATATACCCTGCAAGCCTGCCCCCTGGTTGTCAGCACACAGCCCCTCTCCTTCTCTGGGTCTAGAGTCCCCAGATTCTCCATCTCTCCACGTCATCGTCTCTGCCTCAATCTCTGGCATTACTGCTTCTCTGTATAGGGTCCTGCTCTCCCCTCTCCTCTCTTGATGGTCCCAGGGAGCTCCACTCCTAGACTGCAAAGTTAATCACTCCCCTCCTTGCTACAAAATGTCTACCTTTACATTTCGAACCCTCACAATCAGTCCTGATAACAATTACGCACTATTGTATCATAAGAGACCTATCTGCATTTCCTTTCATCAGCCCCGCCTAGACAGATTGGATATTACTCAGTGGAGATTCTACCTTCCTCTATGCCCTCTGGAGCTAGGTGCCCTGTTGAAAGCTGGTAAGCCAGTCACTTCTTGCCTCTGTAGCCCTCCCACTTTGGGTAGCCAATATCCAAGTTGCCCATCCCTATCTACTCTGTGTATGGAGTGGGTGGGAATGATCCTCGTTGTAAAGATTTGTTCCCTCTTTTGAGCTACTGCATCCATAGGTTTAGGTCAAGTTCATCAAATCATATCAGATTACTCTTTTTTCCCTCTTCTTTCTTCTTCTAGTTGAGCTCTGATCATCCAGTCATTGAAGCCAGGTCAAGTGGGTATTATCTGCAAGTGTGGGTGTTCTTGTGCATATGTCCTCTTTTTTTATCAGCTGGATGCTTCACTCTCCACTCCAGTCCTCCATAGCTATGTCACTGACTCTGGGCCCAAGAGTCCCCAGGTCTTGCCACACTGCTGGCTGACCAGGTCTCTACCAGGGTTCACAGGAGTCTATTGAATGTTGTAGGGCTTAGCTTGCAGCTTCATTGCTGTTTTTCCCTCACTTCCCCTTATCGGTGATGAACATGGTCACTGATCAGAGCATGTATTCCCATTGAGTCTTAGTCTTGGAAGGGGGTTTTCCCTGAGGGGACCTGACCAGTCTCTTTGATGTCTCCTGTGAAAGCAAGTTACTTGTTCTTGTAGTAATCAGTCAGTCTGCCTATATTGTTTTGTATTTTTTCTGTTGGTCTTTCTTTCAAGAAGTATCTTCTGTTCTTCTAGCCACTCCAGGGTGGTCTGCCCATCCTTTCAAGTAAAAATGTCCCACCTCTGAAGATTCTGGATGCTGTTCAGAATTCCACCTATAGTCTTATGTAATGCAGAGGCTCCACAGGAAGCCTCCTTCATTGGGCTCGTTGTAGCCCCATTTTAGGTATCCAAATTAGTTATAGGCAGAATACACTTATTTTTTAAATAGAAAAATAATTGCAGTGTACCTAAATTAATACTAAATATTTCAACTTTATTGTCACTTATGATTTACAAACAAATCAGTCTAACTTGTTCTGTTTGCATGAGATATTCTGATTAACTCATTAAAGTGTTATATTGGTACTTAATATTAAGAAATCAAAGTGTTAATTCATGGGCACTTTCTAGATCCATGATGATTATGTGAAAATCTAGAAACAACTTTGATGCTTACAATGTACACTCGAATAAGACAATAGTATATTAAATAGTTCAGTGATTAAAGTTAAATGTAGTTTTAACCAAGAGAACAAAGCTATGCTTAGTGGAAAATTTTGTTTCATTTCTTTGGTTTTTATATCAAAGTTCAATTTAATTAAAATCACATGTATTTAAATAATAGTGTCTTTAGTCACACAGCCACATTTCAAGTGCTCAACAACATGTGGGGAGTGGCTACTGCAGTGGCTAGCTCAGATTTAGAACATGTCTGGATTCAAAGTCCATTTCAGTCACTTGCTAAACATAATCAATGATTGAACTCAATTTATTTAATTTTGTAAGCTTTTGATTTTACATGTAGAATCAGAAGTGAGAACCACAACTAACAGGGACTTTTAAAAGGCTAAAAAAAAAACCCAAATCCACACCCATCATGTGGATAAAGACTCATAGAGACCCTCTGTAGAGTTTCCAAGGCTGTAATGTTTACAGGAGCAGAAAGTGTTCTCTGTCTCCCTAGGAGCAACTGAAGGATTTGGACTGCTGACATTGTGATTAGTAACCCAACATGCAACCCAATATATCACCAGGGCTTCATTTTGAAATGGTTAAGCAAGATAAGGAATCCTCGTATATTTTTATAGGATAAGCCCTGGACTGCTAACCATTAGGTTAGTAGTTCAAACCAGTCACTCCTTGGAACCTCCATACAGGGTTGCTATGAGTTGGAACCCACTCAACTGCAATTAACAACAACAACCAAGCAATATAAAACAAACGAAGTGCTTTTAACAGGGTATTAAACAATTTACATTTGTAACTTTCAGATAAAACATTTAAGAAAATTCCCACTGAATTGATTCTGAGTCATAGCATCCTTAATAGGACAGAGTAGACTTGCCCCATAGAGTTTCCAAGGCTGTAAATCACTGCAGAAACAGACTGCCACATCTTTCTCCTGCAGAGCATCTTGTGGGTTCAAACTGACAGCCTTTCAGTTGGTAACTAAATGCTTAACTACTGTGTAACCAGGAATACTTACATTAAACATTGTTATTAATTTATGTCTGTTGTTTTCTACTCATAGTAACCCTGTATCGGGTTTCCAAGGAGAAACCTGTGAGTTTGAACAGTCAACCTATGGTTAGCAGTCCAATGCTTATCCTATAGATATTGAATAACTTGCTCTTGCTGGTAAGTGCTGTTGATTCAGCTCCAACCTATAGCGACCCTGTACAGGATTTCCAAGGAGTAGCTGGTGAGCTTGAACTGCCAACGTTGCAGTTCAAACCAGCTTTGCAGTCTGGTGCATTAGCCCACAGTGCCACACCAGGATTTCATTTAATAACTACACATATTAAATAAATCACATCAAATGTTCTAATAAAGAGCCATGGTGGCATAGTGGGTTAACTGAAAGGTCGGGGATATGAACCCTCCATTCATTCTGTGGGAGAAAGATGAGGCTGTCTGCTTTTGTAAAAATGTTCTTCCTCAGCTGGAGACCATATAGAGTAATTCTAATCTATCCTATAGGTTTGCTCTCAGTTGGAATCAACTCCAGGGGTGTGGGTCAGTGTATAATGTTATGTCTTTGTCTTTATGTAAATATCACGCCCTTTGTTTTTGTAAATACCATGCAGTTTTTGGCTTTTGCTTGGTGGTGGTGGTGGCTGTGTGCCATGGAGTCGGTTCCGACTCATAGCGACCCTATACAGGGTTTCCAAGGTTGTAAATCTTTACCGGAGCAGAAAGCCTCATCTTTCCCCCGCGGAACAGTTTGTAGTTTCGAACTGCTGACTTTGCGGTTTGCAGCCCAATTCGTAACCACTACACTACCAGAGCTCCTTTGCTTAATTATTCCAAAATTCCAGTTCCATTTATTAGATAGTGTGATCTTCTGCAGAGCAATGGTAGAGTTAAAACAGCCAACAATTTTGTAGTAGCCCAATGCTTAACCCACTGGGCCACCATGGCTCCTTTGTTTAATTTCAGAAAGAATGTAGGTTCTAGTTAATGTTCTTTACAATATAGTAGCATGTGTATTCCTTGAAGAACATTTCAGTTTCTTGCCATTCAGACATTTTCCCATTCATTTATACATGCATGAATATGGTTTTATGAAAACGAGACCATCATTTTTTTCATTCAGTAAGTGTTTGTTGAGAACCAATGATAGCCCAGAGCTGTTCTGGTCTTCAGTACAGCGATGAATAAAACAACATCCTAGCTTTCTCAAAGCTTGCTTCTAAAGGGAGAAAAAAAAGTATGATAAAATGTCAGGGAGAGATAAAAGCTATGAAAATATAAAGATAAAATACTAGAGAACGACTGGGACTACCATTGTATTCTGAGGGAGAATGGTAGACCTTCCTGAGGAGAGAGTGGTGAAGCAGAATCACAAAGGTGAAGCAAGTACAGAGTGTCTGAGATGGGAGGACTTTTGTTCTTGGAACAATAAGGAAGTTAGTCTGACTAAACGAAGCACAGAGAAGAGAAGAGAGTTTAGGAGAGGAGAACCCAGACCCCAGATCACCAAGAAAACCAATCACATGGCTCTTGTAAGCCATTTTATGCACTTGACTTTTGAGGGTGTTATGTAATGGAGTCTTCATGTGGTGCTGTGGGATTAATGCACTGGACTGCAAAGTCAGTTTGAACTCCAAGGTAGGTGGTTCAAGCTCACCTATCAGTCCTTGGGAACCCTATACATGGACGCTATGGGTCGGAACCGACTCTACAGCACTTGACAATAATGTCATGGAGTAAGATAATTAGAAATAAAATCTGGCAACTGAGTAGAGGATAGTCTGTGGTAGAGCTTGTGTGGAGGCATTGTGTAAAGTTCTGAAGTCATTGTAGTAATTTAGGTAAGAGACAATAGTGACTTGGACTATCGCAGTTGTGCTGGAGGTGATGAGACTTGTTGGTTTGATTTAACATAGTTGAAATATAGCGATACCAAGATTTTCAGAAAGTTTGGTTTGAGAAAAAAATAGAACTGAAGGAAAACTCCAAGACTTAGGTCTGAGCACATCTATGAATTGTTGTTGTTACGTGTCGTCGAGTCGGTTCCGAACCATAACGACCCTGAACAGGGTTTCTGAGGCTGTAAATCTTTATGGGAGCAGAATGACTCATCTTTCTCCCACGGAGCAGCTGGTCATTTCACACTGCTGACTTTGCGGTTCGCAGCCCGATTCGTAACCACTATGCTACCAGAGCTATGAAGAGAAATATCATATGTTGCCAAGACAAGTAGATTGAATATAACGGAATAAGTCTGAGATGTCCATTAGACATTCAAAGAGAGGTATCAGTCAGCAGATCCAAAAAGTTAAAGTTTCAGGGAAGTGGTACAATCAGGAGTTATATATGTGGAAGACTGTTGAGGCTGATAATTGGATGAACAGGGAGTTGGTATAGATAAGGGAAGTGATCCGAGGACTGAACTCTTAGCTATTTCAAGATTTATTGTTATTATTGTGAAGTACTATTGATTCAGTTACAACTCATAGTGACCCTAAATAGAGTTATCTAGACTGTAAATCTTTGCAGAAGCAGACAGCCTCATTTTCCTCCCGTGGTGCAAGTAGTGGACTTGAACCATCGACCTTGTGGTTTGCGGTCCAGTGCTTATCTCCAGAGCCAGCAGGCTCCATTTCAAGATTTAGAGGTCAAGAAAATGAAGTTGATATCAACAAAGAAAGTCGAGGAGAAGACAGAGAGAGGGGAAGAAAACCAGGAAAGAGTATTTTAAGATTGAGAAATTAAATAAATTTGTTCAGTGTTGCTGAGTGGCAAGGTCACTTTGGTGATTATAACAAGGATCATGAAAGTCATTAGAGACTTTATTAAAAATGTGTTTCAGTCATGTTTTGGTAGGAAAACCATAATTTTTAAACTTATATATTCTTTTGTCAATTTTTTCACTTGATGTTAAATTATCTTTCATTTCATCAAATATACAAATTGTAGCTCATTACTTTTTAGACTGCATTGTATCATATGATCTTTATTCTTAAGGTTTTACATACATCCTAAGCATTTTATTTTCCTTATCAAATCTGAAGTCATTCAGAAGAGCACTGTAACTGTCTTTGATCTTCTATCTTCTTCTTATCTGAAGTTTAATTATATATATTTAAAAACAAAATAAGGAGCCTTGACAGCAGTTCACACCTACCAGCTGATCCAAGGGAGAAAGATGTGACAATATGCTTTCGTAAAGATTTACAGTCTCAGAAAGCTTTGGGGCAGCTCAACTGAGTCCCATCTGATTACTATCAGTTGAAATTAACTCATTGGAGACAGGTTTGATTTTTGGTTTTGGTTGTAGCTATTAGATTTTTCAAAATACCGTATTTTACTTCTTCCCTTTACTCCATGCACTCTACTTTCTGTCTCTACATTATTACAATTTCTCTTTCTTTCTCTCTCTTCCTACCTTTCTTTCTTCCTTACTGATAGTTGATATCCTGTAAAGTGTAAATGGCAAACTCTTTGGATATTTCAATCTAAAAATATCACTATTTCATCATTATTCTTCAATGCCGGTCCAGTTAAGATAGGTATCTGAGACACCTACCAAACAGTCATTGGCTAGGTTACATTGTATGTAGAAAGAAGATAAAAGGTAAAGATGGAGACCAAAATAGCATCTATATAACTGATAAAGTCTGTGTCGGAGAATACGATTTTAGTTTTGTTAAAAAGTCAATGAGTTTACTAATTTTACTTGGCTTAGCCAATGAGCTCCAGGAATCACTGGATGGGCAAAGACAACTTTACTAATGCAGTAATGAACAAAGTGTAGTGGGTGGGCCCCCGCTGTTTTGCAAACTTTTTTCAAGATTGTAACATTGTAAGTAAAAAATGAATGACAGCAACACTTAGAAATTTTTATAACAATCTGACAGAGTAATTTTATGAATATTAAATAATAACATTTTCAGCATTATATTTCTGCAGCTTTCTTCTTTTCTAGTAACTTGCTTCATTGTATTTTATAAATGTATTGGTCCAATGGTAACTAAAGACAAAATAAAAACACCATCCTTCACTAAAGACAGTTGGCGTGCTTTGAGGAGAGGCGGGCAGCATATATTCCACAGATGGACAACCAGATGTGTATAACACCTGTGATGATCTAAGCATTCTCAGTGATCCACTTCCCTTTCATAGCCAGATCATTTGCCCTTCAAGAGTATATACCAACTTCCTTCCGACTGATTCTAATTCATGGTAACCCATTGTGTTACAGGGAATAACTGTCTTCCATAGGCTTTTCAAGGTTGTGACCTTTCAGAAACCGATTACTGATACTTTCTAGGTAAAACTCTGAGTGGGTTCGAGCTATCAATTGTTAGGGTCATAGTCTAATACTTAACTGTTTGTACCACTCAAAGACACCCGAAGAAGTATATATTTGGGAAAGAGCATTCATTTTCAATAAGATAAAAAAATTAGGGCATTAAAGAAAAAAGCCTTTTTATAGCATACCTAAGTATGACAAATAGTTTCCCTTCACATATCTTTACCCCAACCTCATTTCCCACTTGACACTTTAACAAACAGAACAATAGATAAGTTGTAAGAATGTGCTGTTCTATGTGAGTGTGATTTTGTAGAACTCAAACATCCAAAAAGAATTCATGGCCAAATGTCCAACCATATTTTCTAAGACTCATTATATACTATACTGTTGTTGTTAAGTGCCGTTGAGTCAGTTCCGACTCATAGTGACCCTGTATAGGGTTTCCAAGGAGTGACTAGTGAGTTTGAACTGCCAACCTTGTGGTTCAAACTGATCTTGCGGTTAAGTGCCTTTGAATTGGATCTAACTCAGTGATCACTAGTATTATGTTGTTGTTGTTAGGTGCAATCAAGTCAACTCCAACTCATAGTGACCTCAGGTAAACAGAACAAAACATTTCCAGGTCCTGCACCATCCTCACAATGGTTGTTGTGCTGGAGCCCATTGCTGCTGCCACTGTGCTAATCCATCTCATCGGAGTTCTTCCTCTTTGTCACAGACCCCCCCACTTTTCCAAGCATTATGACTTCTACAAGGACTGGTCCCTCCTGATAACACGGATGATGTATAAGAGATGATCTTACCATCCCATCTTCTAAGGAGCTTACTGACTTGCAACACAGATTGATTTGTTTTTCTGGCAGTCCCTGGTATTTTTAATATTCTTCTCCAACACCCTAACTCAAATGCACCTGTGTAGATTCAATGACTTGGCTACCTATTGCTTATAGGCAATTTTTTTTAAACCCAGTTTTATTTACTATTCAATTCCGGATGGTTCAGCTTGTATAAATGCAAGATTGTCATTTATTGAGATGGAAATTACTTGGCAAAACTTGAGATTGGGAATGAGGTAGGGTAAATACTGGACTGCTAACAACAAGGTCAGAAGTTCAAGCCCACTGCTGCTCAGTTGAAGAGCAATGTTGTTGTTGTTAAGTGCCGTCGAGTCTGTTCTGACCCATAGTGACCCTGTATAGGGTTTCCAAGGAGCAGCTGGTGAGCTTGAACTGCTGACCTTGCAGTTCAAATGACTTTGCAATCTGGTGCATTAACCCACAGCACCACACCAGAAGTCCTGAAGAGCAATTTTGAGACTGTAAATCTTTGTGGAAATAGACTGCCTTACTGAAGAGCAACAAGGCAGTCTATTTCCATGAAGATTTACAGTCTCAAAATCTTCTTTCTCCTAGAGGATCACAATAAGCCAAATCAACTAGACAGTAGTGGACTTATTTTTATTACTATGTTGGAAATGCTTATTTGACATTGTTAAATTGGTCCTCCGCTGCTTTCACACTCCAAGTAGGGCTGTTTATTATTAAGACGTGGCAGGATCATCCTGTATCATCTATTAGTGTGTGGAAGCCCTTCTTAATTTACATGAATTATCAGTCTGTTCTTATTTTTCAGGAAAATAACTCCATGACATATCCTTTCTTTCATATGCTTTAGGTATACTTCTTCAAAACTACAGAGTTTCTGAAATGCTGGCTTTCCTTGAACTCATCTTTTTTTCCCTCCCCCTCACTTTTACATTAAGCCATTCAAATTCTGGAATACAAAGCTACATTGGTTAATTTTGATAAGTTCTTTATTGAAATTGTTTTATACTTTTGAGACGAGAAAATTATGTAAAAAGCTGAAGTTAAGGGGTGTTTTATCTCTCTTTAACACAGTATGTTGTAATTTTACCTGACATCTTTCATACATATCTAGTGATGTTTCAATAATTCAAATAGGGAATTCTCATTGTTGTAAAGAATAACCTACAAATATTTATGAGTTTGTATTCTCTTATTAAAGATAGCAGCAAAATACAATGCTTTACTTAGTGGAAAGCAGATAATACGAGAAAGCTGGGAGAATAAATTAGTAGACAGCTTTAAAAAGCAAAGTAGGTCACTGAGACAAGCAACAAATATGCAACATCTTTTTAAAACTAAGTGATATTGAAAAGAAATACTCCAGCTAGTGATTATATATATAATACATACACATATACACATGCGGCTGCATCAAAAAGTATGTGGAAAAAATTCTGTTATCTTTTCATTACATGTTTCTACCAACTTTTTGAAGTCCCTTTATGTGTATATGTGTGTGTATAACCACCGATCATTGACTGGAGTATATTTCTTAAATATGCTATATATATTTGAGTCTTATGTAGTTTAAACATATATGTAACAGCATGAGACTCAAAATCACCACATACCATTTTTAGAGCATACCAGTACATGACTTAGGGGAAAAAAAATTTGTTTAGTAAGTGTGCAAAACTGATAAGAAACCTTAACTAAAGAGTGAATTCATTTTAACAAAATTTGTAGTGTGACATTGCAGGATAAAGCATTAGGCTGCAAGTCGGTTTGAACAGCCGAGTCATTGGTTCAAGTTAACGAGCTGCTCCTTGGAAACCCTGTATAGGGTCGTTATGAGTCATAACCTACTCCATGGCACTCAACAACAACGACAACACGTAGAATTGTTGAGAAAGGCAAAAATACTCCACAAAACCAAGTTAAGACAGTTTTGAATAAACTTACTTTGCATAAAATAATTTGTTGTTCTTGTTGTTTAAGTGCCATCAAGTTGGTTCCGACCCATAGCGACCCTGTACAGGGTTTCCGAGGGTGTAAATCTTTACGGGAGTAGAAAGCCTCATCTTTCTCCCGCGGAGCAGCTGGTAGATTCGAACCTCTGACCTTAAGGTTCACAGCCCGATTCGTAACCACTACGCTACCAGAACTCCTTGCATAAAATAATACCAGATTTAAAAGAAATCTAAAAGTGTCTTTATTCTGAGGGTGAACTTAAAACAAGCACATGGTAAATGAATGTGAGGTTAACAAATTTGAGGCAATTGAATAATTTAGCATTACAGTGTTGTGTATAAATAATTACTGCTATTGAAAGTCAAAGGGATATAAATAGCCTGAATGCAAATTGGTCTTGTTAAAACTTTATTTAGTACAGAACAATTTTTATATCTACCCTCTTCCAGACAGCTTCTTGTTTCAAACATTCATTTGAGAATGTACTTTTTTAATTAGGAGAAACAAGGTAATAGACAACAATATTATTCATATGATATGCTAGGATCTCTTCCTCAGGGAAACAGTTTTTAATTCTTGCACTCCAAATGACTCCTTTTTGGTATTCCTTTTGTATCTTCTAGTAGTATCATTGCAGAACACTAATGCTCTCCTTTCCTTCCTAGTTATTTCCAATACATCAGCAAAGCAGACATTCTACTACACAAATTTTCTCCTGAGAAACGACCTCTACATTTCTTATTGCCTCTACTTGAAGACCCATCATTACCTCTCCCCAAAAACAGCAGAAGTACATAAACTACAAATTATGATTTTTGTTTCCAGTATACATCCCTTTCAATATTAAAACTCCTAAGAGCTTTCCACTGAAATTAAAATGCAATCCAAATTCTTTGATCAGGTCTACAAAGGTCTCCATGGTGTGGATCCTTATTCTACATAGTCTATCTGAGTTCTATGCCCTGTACTTATATGCACTTTAGATGTTGTTGTCATTTATGCATAACAAATAGTTCAAGCTCTTCTCAGTTTCTTATCCTTTCTGTATGAAGTACCCTTTCTATATTACCTGAAATGTCACCTCCTCAAGAGAGTCTTCACTAACAACCTGCACCTGTTTCTATGCAATATGCATAGCACATCCTATGTAGAAATAAGGTGTCTTTATGTAGCAATCCAATAGCAATCAATGAACCCTGAAATCTGAAAGGAACATCTCTATTTTCCAGTAAAGCACTTTATGGTGTGGCAGGTGTTCATAGACACCAAGACCACAGGAATATTAGGCCACTAACAAGTTTAGTTGTTTCAATGATAAAAATAATTAAGAAAATAAAGAGAAATGGTAACTTATTTTACTTACAGACTTTTTTTTTTTTTTTGGATGAAGTTCCATAATTCCATTCTGGAGGCCATCATGAGTTTAAAATAAAACTCTGCCAGTGACTCTTATTTTATCTGTGCCAACATGGACAAAATTAAATTCTTCATTAAATGTCTCATAGGTTTTCCTAAGAAACAAACTAGACAATATCTCCAAAACACTTATTACGACTTCTGGTAATTAGGAAATACTCAATAGCTACATCTTAACATTTTCTCATTCAGAATGCAAATACATTAAATTCTTTGATGAAATAAAGTCTCTTATGATAAAATGAACTCTTTTATAACCCATAGTACATAAAAATACCACTTAACATTGTCTGCCTCTGGGGTTTCTTGGAAGACTTTTTTTCTCCACATAAAGTACATGCTGTCATTGGGGCAGGGATTTACATAACTTCATAAAACAACAACAAAAGTCATCTGTGACATATTTTTACTTTACTTGTGAGGTACGTCATGAAGGAGTAATTGTTTAAAATGTTTGTTTCTTGGTGCCTAGGCTTCTGTACAACAATATGAAACTTGTAAGTATATTTATTGTTTCAAGTGTGTTAAGGTGTAGTGCTCAAGAGTAGGGAGTCTTGAAGTGAAAATATTTTCTAGGCTGCATCTAACCTATCCTATGACCAGAACCCTTTTTTGAACCCAACTGCAGTCTGAAATTGGTCAAAGATGGGACCAGAATGCATTGATAATTACTGATGATTGGAGAAGGATCAGTTTCTAGGAAATATGGCCTTAATGATAGAAATAGTGCTGGAGTCCACCTGGTAGAATTTTGCAAGAAAAATAATTTATTCATCACAAATAAGTTTTAAAAAAAAACATAAACCTCAACTATATACCTGTACTTCTTCAGTTAGAATACACAGGACTCAAATTGACTCCATCTGAAGAAATAGATCATGGAGAAGTTCAGTATCTTCAGTCAGAACAAGACCAGAGTCTGACTAGGCACATCAATTGCTCATAATCAAGTCCAAGTTGAAGTTGATGAAAGTCAGAAAAATTTCATATAACACAAAATGTTAACATGAGTAAATCCCATCTGAATTTATAGACCATCTCAAGACAAGATTTGATACATTGGAAACTAATGACCAAAGACCTGACAAGTTGTAGGATGATATCATGTGGGCTTCATAAATGAAGAAACCCAAAACTTATTAAAAACAAAAGAACTATAAGTCCAAAGTGGGTGTCATAAAAGACACTGAAACTTGCTTTTGAATATAGTGTGTTATTGTTGTTGTTAGGTGCCATCGAGTAGGTAATGATTCATGTGACTCTATGCCCATGAGAATGAAAAACATGCCAGTTCTGTGCCAACCGCACAATCATTGCTACATTTGAGCCCATTGTTGTTGCCACTGTTCTGATCCATCTTACTAGGGTCTTCCACTCTTTCTAGGATTCTCTACTTAAGCGAACATGATATCCTTCTTCAGGGACTGGTCCCTCCTGATAATATATCTGAAGTATGAGAGACGAAGTCTGGCCATCCTGGCCTCCAAGGAACACTTTGGCTGTATTTCTTGTTCTTTTGACAGTACTTTTAATATTCTTCTCTAATACAATAAATCAGATGCATCAGTTCTTCTTTGGTCTTCCGTATTCACTGCCTGACTGTCATATGCATATGAGATTATTGAAAATACCATGGTTTGGGGCAAGCATACCATAGTCCTGAGACTGACATCTTTGCTCTCCAGCACTTTAAAAAGGTCTTGTGCAACAAATTTGTCTGACACAATATGTTATTTGATTTCGTCAGTGCTGCTTCCATGAATGTTGTTGGTTTATCTGAGCAAAATGGAGTCTTTGACAACTTCAATCCTTTCTCCATTTATATGGATGTTGTTTATTCAGCCAGTGGTGAGGATTTCTGTTTTCTATACATTGAGATGCAGCACATTGATCTTCATCAGTAAACATTTTCAGTCCTCTGCACTTTCAGCAAGCAAGGTTGTATAATCTGCATATTGCAAGTTGTTAAAGAGTCTTCTTCCAATCTTGATGCCAAGTTTTACTTCTAGACTCTAGTGTAGTTTAAGCAAATGGGGAAATGATGAAGTAAAACAACTGAATAGAAGATTTCAAAGGGTGCCCCCAAAATACCAAATATTGTATTATAATGAAATTTTCAAATTAGATAACCAAAAATAGAAGTTCATGCTTTAATTTCTCAATGTATATGAACCAAAGAAAAAAATTCAAGTCTTGAGTTGTAATATTGAAGGATTCTATGGGCAACTATTGAATGATGCAGGAAGTATCAAAAGAAGATGGGAGAATACAGAGAATCACTGTTCCAAAAAGGATTGACCAGTGTCCAAGCATTTCAGGTGGTAGCATATTATCAGGAACTTATGGTAATGAAGGAAGAAATCTAAACTGTACTGAAGACATTGCTGATAAACAAGTCTCCAGAAATCAATGGAATGTCCATTGATATGATTGAACAAACAGATTCAATCTTGAAAGCACTCACTTTACTTAATACCAAGAAATTTAGGAGACAACTACGAGATCAAGTGATTGGAAGGGATCATGACCTTTCTAAATAAAAGAAATCCAACACAAACCAGAAAGTATCAAACAGTATCATGAATATCACCAATAAGTACAATTATGATGATAATAATTCAAGTACAGTAACAGCAGTACATCAATACAGAACTGCCAGAAATTCTGGCTATATTCAGAAGAGGAAATTGAATGAAGGATATCATTGCTTATGGCATATGGCTTTTGATTGAAAACAGATTCTGCCTGAAATATGTTTACCTGTGTTTTATTGACTAGGCAAAGACATTGGATTGTGTGAATCTTAACAAATCATGTGAAAAATGAGAATTCCATTGCACTTAATATTTCTCATGTGGAAATGATGCATAAAGAAGTAGTCACTGAAACAGAACAAGGAGATACTACATTGTTAAATATCTGGAAAGGTGTGTGTCTGGGTTATGTCCTTTCTCCCTAGCAATCTGCAGGCTAAACAAATAATCTGAGAAACTGGACTATATGAAGAAGCACAGGGTATCAGGATTGGACGAAGACTCATTAACAACCTGTGATATGCAGATGATACAACCTTGCTTGTTGAATGTGAAGATGAGTGATGGAGTTGTAAAAGTACAACCTCCAGAATTTATTATGCATCAACATAAAAGCAAGTAAATAAAATTTCTCACAACTGGACCAATGAGTAACATCATGTTAAATGGAGGAAATATTGAAGTTGTCAAGGACTTCATTTTACTAGGATCCACAATGCATGCCCATAGAAGTAGCAATTCAGAAATCAAATGACATATTGCATTGAGAACACATGCTGTAAAAAGACTTCTTTAAAGTCTTAAAAATCCTGAGCCCCCAGATCCAGCAATTCATTCCTACAATGTATTTAGTTATGTCTATGAAGTTTTTAGGTGTCCTGGTGTGGCATATTCAGAACACCAAAAGATTTTTTTACTGAATATATAGAAAATCTGGATATCTCCCCACCAACGTACCTGCCTTTAGGATGCCCAAGGATGCTTTTGCTACTTTTGAAAATCAAAGTTTTGTTTGTTTGTTTGTTTTTTCATCCTTACTTCTGCTACCTAAAGCTATGTTTCAGAGTAAAGAGAAACATTTCAATATTTAGTATGATTTCACTTTTTTATTCATGAAGCTGCATTGAATGAATGTCTAAAGCCAAGATCCATGAATTCAGATTATTTCAATGATACAAGGCTCCACTACCTATCAATGCCTCATGACCTTGAGAAATTATGTAAACCCCTATACCTTTCTTTTCTTCTGCAAAATGAGGACACAATATTAGGTACCTCAAAGTTCTGGGATAAAAAGCTACAGGTGAAGCATTAATAGCAAAGTTAAAAACAACAACAACCCTGGATGACCCTGGAGCACATTATGCTGAGTGAAATTAGACAATCACAAAAGGACAAAATGTTTTATGAGTTCACTATTGTAAAAACTCAAGAAAAGGTTTTATGCTAAAAAAAAAAAAAAGTGTTCTTTGATGATTGCCAGGGATGGGAAAGAAGATAGGAAGATAGAGTAATCCACTAGCTAAAGGGTAGACACCTTTTAGCTCAAGTGATGGGGAGGGCAATATACAAGATGAAGAATATTGGCTGAAAAATGATGAAGAAAGGAGAAGACACAGGGAAGTATACAAGGGTTAAAGGGAATAGAGGTAAATAGTGCTATGTACACAACCCTGGAACAACAGTGTTCTGCATGTAGATACAGGGACAGATGCACAGACTGAAT
>NW_006408519.1:16577936-16586474 GCF_000296735.1 Chrysochloris asiatica | reverse complement strand
CCAAAAAGGATTGACCAGTGTCCAAGCATTTCAGGTGGTAGCATATTATCAGGAACTTATGGTAATGAAGGAAGAAATCTAAACTGTACTGAAGACATTGCTGATAAACAAGTCTCCAGAAATCAATGGAATGTCCATTGATATGATTGAACAAACAGATTCAATCTTGAAAGCACTCACTTTACTTAATACCAAGAAATTTAGGAGACAACTACGAGATCAAGTGATTGGAAGGGATCATGACCTTTCTAAATAAAAGAAATCCAACACAAACCAGAAAGTATCAAACAGTATCATGAATATCACCAATAAGTACAATTATGATGATAATAATTCAAGTACAGTAACAGCAGTACATCAATACAGAACTGCCAGAAATTCTGGCTATATTCAGAAGAGGAAATTGAATGAAGGATATCATTGCTTATGGCATATGGCTTTTGATTGAAAACAGATTCTGCCTGAAATATGTTTACCTGTGTTTTATTGACTAGGCAAAGACATTGGATTGTGTGAATCTTAACAAATCATGTGAAAAATGAGAATTCCATTGCACTTAATATTTCTCATGTGGAAATGATGCATAAAGAAGTAGTCACTGAAACAGAACAAGGAGATACTACATTGTTAAATATCTGGAAAGGTGTGTGTCTGGGTTATGTCCTTTCTCCCTAGCAATCTGCAGGCTAAACAAATAATCTGAGAAACTGGACTATATGAAGAAGCACAGGGTATCAGGATTGGACGAAGACTCATTAACAACCTGTGATATGCAGATGATACAACCTTGCTTGTTGAATGTGAAGATGAGTGATGGAGTTGTAAAAGTACAACCTCCAGAATTTATTATGCATCAACATAAAAGCAAGTAAATAAAATTTCTCACAACTGGACCAATGAGTAACATCATGTTAAATGGAGGAAATATTGAAGTTGTCAAGGACTTCATTTTACTAGGATCCACAATGCATGCCCATAGAAGTAGCAATTCAGAAATCAAATGACATATTGCATTGAGAACACATGCTGTAAAAAGACTTCTTTAAAGTCTTAAAAATCCTGAGCCCCCAGATCCAGCAATTCATTCCTACAATGTATTTAGTTATGTCTATGAAGTTTTTAGGTGTCCTGGTGTGGCATATTCAGAACACCAAAAGATTTTTTTACTGAATATATAGAAAATCTGGATATCTCCCCACCAACGTACCTGCCTTTAGGATGCCCAAGGATGCTTTTGCTACTTTTGAAAATCAAAGTTTTGTTTGTTTGTTTGTTTTTTCATCCTTACTTCTGCTACCTAAAGCTATGTTTCAGAGTAAAGAGAAACATTTCAATATTTAGTATGATTTCACTTTTTTATTCATGAAGCTGCATTGAATGAATGTCTAAAGCCAAGATCCATGAATTCAGATTATTTCAATGATACAAGGCTCCACTACCTATCAATGCCTCATGACCTTGAGAAATTATGTAAACCCCTATACCTTTCTTTTCTTCTGCAAAATGAGGACACAATATTAGGTACCTCAAAGTTCTGGGATAAAAAGCTACAGGTGAAGCATTAATAGCAAAGTTAAAAACAACAACAACCCTGGATGACCCTGGAGCACATTATGCTGAGTGAAATTAGACAATCACAAAAGGACAAAATGTTTTATGAGTTCACTATTGTAAAAACTCAAGAAAAGGTTTTATGCTAAAAAAAAAAAAAAGTGTTCTTTGATGATTGCCAGGGATGGGAAAGAAGATAGGAAGATAGAGTAATCCACTAGCTAAAGGGTAGACACCTTTTAGCTCAAGTGATGGGGAGGGCAATATACAAGATGAAGAATATTGGCTGAAAAATGATGAAGAAAGGAGAAGACACAGGGAAGTATACAAGGGTTAAAGGGAATAGAGGTAAATAGTGCTATGTACACAACCCTGGAACAACAGTGTTCTGCATGTAGATACAGGGACAGATGCACAGACTGAATTGTTAAGGGAGAGAGAGTGGGTGTGTACCCACAGATATATAAGGGTCTGAAAGAGGATATTTGTATATTTGTAAGCTTTGCTGCAAACATACCCATGAATGTGTTGGAGCATGTTGTTGTTAAGCACTGTAGAGTCAGTTCTGACTCCAAGCAGTCCTGTGTAGCATTTCTGAGGAGAAGCTGGTGGGTTTCAACTGCCAGCCTTGTGATTAGCAGCCCAGTGTTTGTCCTATAGCACCACAACAGGACTCCGTGATGGAACATGTTGTTGCTGTTCTTGTTAATTGCCCTCGTTAGTTTTAATCCATGGTGGCTCTGTATAGGGTTTCCAAGGAGCGGCTGGTGAACTTCAACTACTGCCCTTGTAAGTCAAATGATTTTGTAGTCTAGTGGTGCATGCAGGGGGCAAAATGATGAAAACTTCTTAGATATTTTCAAACATCTTAAGGCAATGAGTTTCTGGTCTTGGCAACACAGAACCATAGTCTTGGGAGACACTATGGTCAATTGGCATAACATAGTCCACAAAGACAATGTTCTATATCCTACTTTGTGTAGTAGTAACTGGGATGTTAAAAGCTCATGAGCAGCTACATAAGGTGAAACTATTGGTCTCTTTATGTGCAGAAGAAAGAAGAGTGATGAAAATTGAAAATTCTTGGAATCAGTTAGTCCAATGGACCAATGTAGCAAGTTAATATCAGTCATCATGACTCTGAGATCAGAAGAAACAGATGGTGCTCAGCTACTACTACCAACTGCTCTGAAAGGTATTCATTAAAAGGTCCCAGAGAAAGTGGAAGAAAATGTGGAACAAAACTCAAAATGATTTTAAAAACTGGGTTTACTGATCAGAAAGTGACCGGAGGAACCTGAATCTATAGCGCTCAACCACTTTTCAGGTCTGGAACATAACTCCCTCTTGTGGCCCAATTTTTAGCCAAGCAGTTTGTTTTGTTTTGTTTTGTTTTTTAAGTGCCTTTGAGTCAGTTTTAACCCATGGCAACCTTGTATAGGGTTTCCGAGGAGCAGCTGGTGGGCTTGAACTACTGACCTTGTAGTTCAAACAGCTTTACAGTCTGGTGCATTAACCCACAGCGCCACACCAGGAAGTAGATAAGTATATATGGAGGGACAGCAACACTGGTAGGTATGCTCACCATGGAATGGCCAATAATTCAAGATCAAAAGGGTAGCATTTATCTAAGGGCAAAGCTGAGAATGTATGGGAAGGAGGGTGGAATGCAAATAAGAACTATGAGAAGGAAGCACCATAAGGAGATTGCAATCATTGGGATGAAACAAAGTATGTTGTTGTTGTTATGTGCCGTGGAGTCAGTTCGGACTCATAGTGACCCTGTACAGGATTTCTGAGGCTGTAAATCTTTGTGGGAGCAGAATGCCTCATCTTTCTCCTGTGGAACAGCTGGTAGTTTCAAACTGCTGACCTTGAGATTCCCAGCCAGATTCATAACCACTACGCTTTATTAAATACCAAACTGATGATCTTCTCTATAAACCTTCACTTAATTCACAGTAAAAAAGTAAAATAAAACAAAAGCTATAGGCTAATACGATGTATGTTACATAGTTTAGAACAGTGTCTGGCACTATGAATTAATCATAGCTTTAATCTTATCAAAGATAGTTCAAGGCAATAATAGTATCAATAGCATATTAAACACATATTTTTATCATGGCATATTAAAAATATTCTCACTTTTCCTGTTCTAATTTTCTAGCTAGAGGCAATTGTCTTTCTCTGTTGCATTTATATGGTAACCTTTGAGATTTTCAGTGGGCTTTCTTACCCCTACATCGCACAATTTCAACACCTCCCCTTTTTAAGAATTCATTTATTCTTAGAGGTGTTCACTTTTGACTATTTAGTTATCTTTTCTTTGCAACTTCAGCCCTACTTTGGGCTCTGAGATACTCTTTCCACATTGTATGTGTTAAGTAGCATTTCTCTTTATTTTCATCATCCTTTGAAATTTTCTTTAAAAAAAAAATGATCTTCAGTTAACATGAATGCTTATATCTTGACAGTAAGTCTCAAATATCTCTTGTTGCTAACAGCCATCTGTCAACTGGATTGTCACTATTGTTAAACTAAAATACATCTTCACTGATGTGAAAACCAATTCCAAGACAATTTATCTTTCACCTCCTTTTATTCTGCTATACTAAGTCACCTGCAGAATAGCTGCCCCAAATGGTAATGCCATCTTAGCTGCCATTCACACTTTGCTTTGCAAACCATGCAGGAAGGAAACCCAGAAAGAGAATTCAAAAGTCCTTGTGATTTCTTTGGGGATCTGCCAAAGGCTATAACCACCATTCAAGAATCACAAAAACAGTCTGAGTTTCATCTTCATGTAGTTTTCAATGCACTAGTCCTTCTGAAGTAAACAGTGACTTCTGGCCTAAAGGAAAAGTTTCAGAGGCAAGGAAAGAAATGATAATGAGAATAGTTGTTATTAGCAGTAGGTTAAAATGTATTGAGTAACAGAGAGAAAAAAGAAAAGGAAGAACAGGTTATTGCTGCTGCAGTAAAGAAAGAAGTGTCAAGTGGGTAAAAAAAGTGGAAAACATCACCATGAAAGACTTTCAGTGACTTTATTGACAGAGAAATATTTTCTCTGCTCATTCTGGCTCAGCACTTTCTTGCAGAGACTTATAAGGAAAGAGAAGTGTTTGAACATTAAGTTATGACAGGCAGCGCATGTCTAAAGGACTGTTGTGTACCTCTGGATTTTGTAAAGAATGAAGAGAAAGGTTGTTGAATTCAGAGTACACCCAAATATCATAATCTGGAGAACTATCAATGTCTGGAGTATCTTCATTCTGTCATAAAGAAGAAATGATGGGAAAACAAGTCACATGTCATATACCAGAAATTCTTAGTATTTTTTCCACTGGTACCAAAATTTGCAAATTTTCACTCTTTAAAAAAAAAGAAAAGAAAGAAAAACTGACATAAGTTTGGATTTTTAACAGTGGCATAGTATGAAATCATTGTCATACAAACATAAATTAGTTTTAAAATGTCAAGGCTTTGAATGATTTTCAAATGTACTCTTCATATTTGTTTTCCTACTTTAACACTTGGTTAGATATAAGAAATCAAGTAATATCTAGATGAAATATTATATTACCCAATATAGGTAGGCCAAAGTACACAGATCAGATGTCATATCTGCATAATTTTCACATCTATATGCTGGAAAATCTCTCCTATTATAATGTGATTGTTAGTGTTGGTGTGAAGTGTCTCTGAGTCAGTTAGAAACTCAGGTTTTATGGAACTGATTGTGACTCATGGCAACCCCACGTATATGAGAGCAGAGCTGTGCTTACAATGGCTGTTTTCTTAGAAGTAGATTACCAGGTACTTTTTGGAGGCATCTCTGGGTAGACTAAACTTCAACCATTCCATGAACAACAAAGCACATTAACTCCGTCACTTAGAGACTCCAATTACACATGTAGAGTTTCATTTTAAAAATAAAATTAGTTTTCTTATTAGCTGGCAAGTAATTTTAGTTCTACCTCAATCAGGAAAAAAAAAGCACAACTTTATTTGAATTGTGGCATAAGAATTAGAAGAGCTTTTAGCTTCCTCAATTTTTATGTGCTTTCTTAACCTCCACCCTAGAATTTTTATAAGCACATTCATCTTACACTTACTGTCTAAAAAGTGTATTCATTTCTTATCAGAGAAGAAATTAAAAGAAGAAAGTGTTGGTAAATCAGAAACAATCTAGTAAGACAGGTGGAGAGCTATTTAAATGAGAGAAAAATCATAAAAAGAGTAAATAATTTTTTAAAAGATTACTCTAGAAATTGACTGAATGTGGGAAATAAGGAGAAATGGTGAAACAAGCCAAGAATAAAACAGAAAGATCAGTGAGCAAATGAGCATGCCAGAGGAGCAATTATTAAAAAGGAAAATTAAGAAACAAAGGAAAAACAAATTGTATAGGTGTAGAAAGTGAAGTTCTGGAGTGAAAATATATTAGTTCAGTTCTTAGCAATGTCAGTCTATAATTGTCTGTTTGGGGCAATACATTTTCCTTTTTGTACCTGCTTCCTCAATTGAACTTGATAAGAATTCAGGAGTTTTTCTAAGGTTGTAGAGTGTGTTAAATGAGTTAATTATGGGTGGAGTGCTAAAAACATTGCAATCACTTAATTTAAAAAAATGTGAGCTATCTTTACATCAGGTTGTATTCACAATAATAGTTTCTCAAGAGTTGTATTTGTTAATTCACCTATTTACTCACTAATCCATTCCTTTAAACATACCTAATCAATCCCTGTTATATTTATTAGTGCCATGATTCTTGTGCTTCATTCATATTTCCATGGTTGACTGTTCATACTCACCATCCGCTCCTCAGAAACCCTATACAGGGTCGTTATGAATCGGAATGTACTTGATGGCATTTAACAACAACAACAACAACAATTGAGTGAATGGTTTCATAAAAGTAAGTTTCATGACAAGATATTTCTCTTCTTTATAAAAGCTCATATAAGGAAAAGAGTAAATGATTAATTTTCTTTGAATAATTCAATTGTTTTTGTTATTGTTAAAGTGAAGTTGATTTGGTTCGTACTCATAGTGACCCTGTATAAGGTTTCCAAGGAGTTGCTGGTGGATTTGAACTGCTGACCTTATTAACAGTTCACTGTTTATCCTACAAATCCACATCCAGTTATGCTCCAACAACAGCACTAAGAGAGAAAGATGTGGCAGTTTGCTCCCATCATAATCTACAGCCTTGGAGACCCTATAGGGCAGTTCTACAATGCCGTATAGGGATGCTATGAGCAATTCCTGGATATGAGGTTTGGTTTTTTGTTGATTTTTTTAGTGTTGTGGTACAAATGGTTAAAGACTTCAATGCTAACTGAACTGTTGAGGATTATAACCAACGCAGAAACTCCACAGCATAAAGACCAAGTGATTTGCTTTCTTAGAGATTTCTACCAAGAAAACTGTATGGGGCAGTTCTACTTTGTCACAAGAGGTCAAAATAACTCCATGACACTTAACAACAACAATATACAAATTATTGGTAATCCTCACCAGAAATATCTAGACTAGGAGTTCTGTCATATTTGATTTGCAGGGAAAAAAAGAGAGTTATAAAGGCTAAATAAAATCCTCAGGATTAAATATACCTGTTACCTGATGAAGACCAGCTTTATGTGAATCCATAGCTAACTTTCTCAACAATATAAGCTACTAAGTATGAAATGTACTAAGGATATTGGGATGACAGATACAAGAATAGATGGCATTTCACTTAGAGAGTAAATGAATGATATGGACTGGCTCAATATTATAAATTATTCAGAAGACATGAAAAAATCTGCAGCGGTCACCTTTATGCAGTTATTTTCAAGGCTTTGAAATCTTGCCAAGTGGAATTCAGTTTAAAGCATGTACGTTTCATGGGATAAAATTAGTTATAACTCACATCCATTTTAGTTGTTAAAAGTGAAATGAAAATTTAGATATTAATAACCAAAACATGATGACAGGCATTGTATTCATGTTTGTTTGTTTTTCATCTTTACCCCTGCTTCCTAAAGCTGTGTTTCAGAGTAAAGATAAATTTATTTTAATTCACAGGGAAAATGGCATAGTATATATATATAATAAGTGATAAAATATAATATTTGTGGTAAATGTCTGACAAAGCCCGCATTTCTAAAAGTTTTAAATTTGCAAAGTTAATATATCTGAATTGACAAATCATATTTGATGATAATGCTTCATAACTAAATAACATTTTCCGTGTCCATCTAACATTTATTTTTATATTTTCTAGATCCATATAAAAGTAATTTGTATTACAATTTTATTGCAATGTTTTCTTAATTTTATCTTTATGCAATGTTGTAACAAATTGCCTGAAAGTTCCCAAGTAATGCCATGTAGAAATAATTGAACATTCAGAACTTTCAGTTGGAATATTCTCTACTGTCTTAATTTTAAACTTTTGAAAATGCTTTAGAAAATCGTGCTGACATTAGGAAGCAATAGAAGGCCATTGATTTCCTGTCTTTGACATTACAGGATGGTGTTTACATGGAACCTGATAATATTTGTCTAAGGTAGTTTCATTTGCCTGGCTGATAGGCTTCCCTCCATTACATAATAATTTCTACTTTCAAGAGACATACTTTATCTCTATGTACTTTCATCACTGATTAATTCATCCCTTCTTTTTTTGTTGATGTTGTCTCTTTATTGTTGTTAGGTGCCATCGAGTCAGTACCGAGCCATAGCAACCGTTACACAGCGTAACAAAACACGGCCCAATCTGGGCCAACTTCACTACTGTTGCCATGCTTGAGTCCATCAGTGCTGCCACTTGGTCAATCCATCTCGCTGGGGATGTTCCTCTTTTTCTCTGACCCTCCGCCTTACCAAACATGACATCCTTCTCCAGCAACTCGTCCCTCCTGACAATATGTCCAAAGTATGAGAGACAAAGTTTGGCCATCTTGGCCTCCAAGGAGCACTCTGGCTGCACTTCTTCCAAAA
>NW_006408519.1:16563249-16576576 GCF_000296735.1 Chrysochloris asiatica | reverse complement strand
TAATTTGCCCAGAGAATCTTTCAATAATGAAATTCGAGGCTTGAATTTTTTCTTCAGTTTTTCCCAGTTTGAAAAATGCTGAGCGTGTTCTTCCTTTTTGGTTTTCTGATTCCAGATCTTTGCACATTTTGTTGTAATTTTTGGCTTTATCTTCTCGAGCTCAACTTTGGGATTTTCTGTTTAGCTCTTGGACCTCCTCATTTCTTCCATTTGCTTTAGCATATCTACACTGGAGAGCAAGTTTCAGTGTCTCTTCTGACATCCATTTTGAGCTTTTCCTTCTTTCTTGTCTTCTCAATGATTTTTTGCTTTCTTCATGTATGATGTTCTTGATGTCATCCCACAACTCTTCTGGTCTTCGGTCTTTAGTATTTAATGTGTCAAATCTATTCTTCAGATTATCTCTAAATTCAGGTGGGATATATTCAAGGTCATATTTTGGCTCTCGTGGACTTGTTTTTATTTTCTTCAGCTTCAGTTTGAATTTGCGTATGAATAATTGATGGTCTATTCCACAATCTGCCCCTGGCCTTGTTTTCACTGATGATATGGAGCTTTTCCATCATCTCTTTCCGCAGATGTAGTCAATTTGATTTCTAGGTATTCTATCTGGTGAGGTCTATGTGTATAGTCATCTTTTATGCTGTCTAAAGAAGGTATTTGAAATGAGCAAATCATTGGTTTTGCAGAATTCTATCATGCATTCTCCAGCATCATTTCTATGGCCGAGGCCCTATTTTCCAACTACTGATCCTTCCTCTTTGCTCCCAATGTTTGTATTCCAATCACCAGTAATGAAAAATACAGCTTGATTGCATGTTTGATCAATTTAGGAAAGCAAAATTATGTATTTCTTTATCAATGACAAGTAACTAGGAACAGATGTTTTGTATATGCACAGTGGACTGAATAGCAAAGTTGAAATGTAAGAGCATTGTAGGATAAGCACCATAAGATTGGCAGTTCAAACCCACCAGTTCCTCCTTGGAAAACCTGTTCAGGATCATTAAGTGTAAGAACAAATTCTACAGCACTTAACACCAACAACAAACAAAACTAGGGGAGCTGTAGCTCTCTAGGATAAACATTGGATTTCTAACCACAAGGTGAGTGGTTCTAGCCTATCCATTGACTCTCGGAAGATAGATGAGGTTTCTGCTTCCACCTAAAATCCTCAGATGTAGGGTCGCTATGAGTCAGAACCAATACAGTAACAATAACAGCAACCAAAAGTAGAAGAAAAACAAAACGCTAAATACCAAGTTTACTGCTTGAGTAAACTCAAATTTAGTTATTTCCTATAATTTTCTTCAACCCAGCACTCAACATTTATTTGTAAATTACTTGTTTATGACTGTTTTCAACATTTAATTCCAAAGCTTAAGAGTTGAAATACTGCTCGACAATGTTTGTAATCCTAATGTCAAGTAGTGCTTGGCACTTGGCTCATGCTTACTGAATGCTATTTCCTTGAACTGTTGAATCCTCCATGGATTGTTTATTTGACTGAATGAATAATTCACCTGGATACTGAATACCAAAATTCTTGGGTGGTACAAAAGGTTGGAGGTTTGATTGTGCCCAGAAGCACTTGAAAAAAAAAAGGCTTAGCAATCCTGAAAAATCAGTCATTGAAAAATTTAAAGGATGGCATTTCTACTCTGATATGCACAGGGATAATATGACAGGAATTGATTTTTAGCTCATAATTATACAGTTTGGACACAACTTTTTAGAATTAAACATTATGTTTGCTGAAGAAGAGGCTTAGGGGTGGCTGGTATGACAGAAAATTGATTAAAATAATAAGAGATAAAGAAAAAAGATAATGTAACTAATGGTCCTGTCTATGGTGACTTTGTATTAGACAAAACTTTGCATCAAAAGATATAATAAAAAAATGTTGTTGATGTTAGGTGCCTTCAAGTTGGTTCCAACTCATGATGACCCTTTGTATAACAGAATGAAATACTACCCTGTGCTGTTCCATCCTCAAAATTTTTGTGTTTGACCCAATTGTTTCTGCCACTGTGTCACACCTTCTCACTGCAATGTTTCTTCTTTTTCACTGACACTCCATTTTACCAAGAATAATGTCCTTCTCTAAGGACTGATCTCTTATAGCAACATGTCCATAGAACAAGAGACAAAGTCTCACAGTCCTCAATTCTAAGGTGCATTCTGATGGTACTTCTTCCAAGACAGATTTGTCTGTGCATCTGTCATTCCACGGTAATTTGAATATGATTTATCAACACGTGATTCATTGTCCAACTTTTACATGCATATAAGGCAATTGAAAATACCACGGCTTGGGTCAGGCACACCTTAGTCCTCAAAGTGACCATTTTGCTATCTACCACTTTAAAAGAGGTCTCATGCAACATTTTGTATAATACACTATATCCTTTGATTTCTTGACTGCTGCTTCCAAGAAAAATGAAGTCTTTGACAACGTCAATCTTTTTTCTTTCATCGGTAAATATTTTAATTCCTCTTTGCTTCCAGTAAGGATGGTGTGTCATATGCATATCGCATATTGTTAATGAGTCTTCATTTAATCCTGATGCCATGTTCTCCTTCTAATAAGCCAATTTTTATGGTTATTTGCTCAGCATGCAGATTGAATAAGTACGGTGAAAGGATACAACCATGGCCCACACCTTCCTAATTTTAAAGCATTCAGTATACCAAGATGGTTGTGGCGGTGATGTTCCATTAAGTTGGTTTCGACTCATAGTGACCTTATATAGTTTCCATGGTTACAAAGACTCATTTTTCTCTCAAGGAGCAGCTGAATCTTTCAAACTGCTGACTTTTTGGTTACCAACCCAACATATAACCACTGTGTGACCAGGGCTCCTCTTCATTATTCCTTGTTGTTGTTGTTGTTGTTAAGTGTCGTCAAGTCGGTTCCAACCCATAGCGACCCTGTATAGGGTTTCTGAGAAGCAGCTGGTGAGCTTGAAGCGACCTTCTGGTTTAAACGACTTTGCAGTCGGGCACATTAACCCACAATGCTTTACCAGGACTCATTATTCCTTGTTGCTGTCAAGTGCCATCGAGTCGATTCTGACCCATAGCGACCCTGTATAGGGTTTCCAAGGAGCAGCTGCTGAACTTGAACTGCCGACCTTGCAGTTCAAATGGCTTTGCAGTCTGGCCCATTAGCCCACAGCACCACACCAGGACTCCTTGGTTCATTATTCCTTAGTTCTGTTCAAAAGACTGCCTCTTGGTCTATGTACAGGTTCCTCCTGAGCACAAGTAAGTATTCTGGAATATACATTCTTTTCAATGATATTCATCGTTTGTATGATCCATACAGTTAAATGCATTTCTGGTAACGTAGTGGTTACGAATCGAGCACAAACCTTAAGGTCAGCATCGAAACTACCAGCTGTTCTGCAGGAGAAAGATGAGGTATTCTGCTCCTATAAAGATTTACAGCCTTGGAAACCCTGTACAGGGTCGCTATGAGTCGGAACCGACTCCACGGCACATAGCCACCACCATAATTAAAAAGCATAAGTAAACAGCTTTCTGGTATTCTCTGCTTTCAGCCAAGATCCATCTGATATCAGCAATGATGTCCTTCATTCCACGTCCTCTTCAGGATTCGGTTTGAATTTCTGGCAGTTCCATGTCTGTGTACTATTGCAACAATTTTTGAATTATCTTCAGCAAAATTTTACCTGCATATGATTTACTAATATTGTTAGATGATTTCTGCATTCTGTTGTGTCACCTTTATTTGTGATGGGCACACATGTCTTCCAATCTCTTCCAATCAGTTGGCCAGGTATCTGTCTCTCAAATTTCTTGGCATAGTTGAATGAGTGCCTCCAACACTGCCTCAGTTTGTTGAACTGTTTCAGTTGTATTCTGCTAATTCCTGGAGCTCTAGAAATTATCCCCATCTTGGACTTCTTCCTTCATTAACATTAGTTCTTGATAATATGCAGTCTCTTGTGATGAATGAACATCAACCAGTTATTTTGGTATATGGACTCTGCGTATTCCTTCCATCTTCTTTTGATGCTTCTTGTATCATTCAATATTTGTTTTTATATAATTTTTCAGTATTGCAAGTCTGGGTTTGATTTTGGTTTTCCAGTTCTTTCAGCTTGAAGAATGCTGAGTGTGCTCTCCTCTTTTGGCTTTCTAACTTGAAATCTCTGTAAATTACATTATAATTGTGGTTAAAAAGTATAGAAAATTAAAATATATACATTTGAAACAATATTTATTGCTAGAATTGCATACTGTAGGAAATGACTGATGAAAATAAACCTAGATGGAATGACTGAAACTATTATAGATGCATCCATGTATTTATGTATCTCTTATAGTATATTTATATATATATATATATATATTGTTGTTAACTGCTGTCAAGTAGGTTTGTACTAATAGTAACCCTGAATGGGGTTTCCACAGCTGTAAATCTGTATGGGAGCTGAAACTCTCATCTTTCTTTTGTGTAGCAGCTGGTAGATTAGAATAGCTGACCTTATGGTTAGCAGCCCAAGATGTAACTCATTCATTACCAGAAATCCACATGTATATATTGATGCGGTTGTTAAGTGCTGTCAAGTCAGTTCCAATTCATAGCGATTCTATATATAGGTTCTGAGGAGATCTGGTGGGTTTGAACTGCTGATCTTATGGCTAGCAGTCCAGTACTTATCCTATAGCATCTCACCAGAACTCTCTGCCTTTCTCTCTCTCTCTGTATCTATCTATCTATCTATCTATCTATCTATCTATCTATCTATCTATCTATCTATCTATCATCTATCTATATATATACATACACACACATATGTATGTGTGTGTGTATCTATATATGTGATAGGACTTCAGAAAATTTGTGGATAAATTGAATCAAAAGGTAATACAATTTTTCCACAAACTTTTTGAAGCCCCCATATATATATGGGAGTTTTAAACTATGACTGAGAAAAAGCTGCTACTCAAAGTAGAGATGACCTTAATAACATGAATGGAGAAGTTTTCAGAACTATTTTTTTACTGATGTGGCACACTCAAAATGAGAGAAAAACAAACAGCTGCAAACATCCATTAGTAATTGGGATGTGGAATGTACGATGTATAAATCCAGAAAAATTGAAATGGAATGTATAAAAATAAATATCCTAAGCATTAGTGAGCTGGAATGGATTGGTAATGGCTATTTTGAATCTGACAATCATGGTTTACTATGTAAGGAACAATAAATGAAAGAGAAATGGAGTCACATTCATCGACAAAAGGAACATTTCCAGATCTTTTTGAAAAGTACCATGCTATCTGTGATAAGATAATGGGTGTATGTTGTAAGGGAGAGCAGTTAATACCACTTTTATTCAACTTTATGCACTAATCACTAAAGTCAGTTATGTCAAAATTGACTAATACTCATATGCATACAAGGAAGACCATGCAGTCCTGGTATGATGCTGTAGGATAAGCACTGGCTGCTAACCATAAAGTCTGCAGTTTAAACCCACCAATAGCTTCTCAGACATACTACAGGGTTACTATGAATTAGAACTGACTCGAGGACACTTAACAACAACAATAACAAGAAAGACCATTGTATTAACCACTATTATTCAAATTTAATTACTAATCACTAAAACCAGTAATAATGAAATTGAATAATTCCACCAACTTCTTCAATTTGAAATGGATCCATCAAGATGCATTGATAATGTGAATGTTGTAAACAAAGACATAGTATTAGTATTTGGAAAATATGGCATTGGTGATAGAAATTATGCTGAAAATTTTCATAATAGAATTGTGCAAGACCAAGAAATTATTCATTGAAAATATATTTTTTTAGCAGCATAAAAAGTGATTATAAATATTGACCATTCCAAATGGGATCCACAGGAATTAAAATGACTACACCCGTGGGAAGAGATGGTGCAGAAGCTCAATATCATCAGCAAAAACAGTGGTAAGGGTGGACTGTAGAAAAATCATCAATGCTCATATGCAAGTTCAGGCTGAAATTGAAAAATATATAATAAAATAAATTCATGAGATCCAAAATATTACCTTGAATATATCCCATCTGAACTTAAAGACCATCCCCAAAAGATACTTTTCATTAGACACTGATTACTGAAGATTAGATGAGTTGTAGAATGACATAAAGAATATCATACTTGAAGAAAGCAAAAGTTCATTAAAAGAGACATGAAAGAAAGAAAGACCAAAATGGAAGTCAAGAGACTCTGAAACTTCTTCTTGAATACAGAGAAGCTAAAGCACCTGAAAGAAATGAGGCTGTAAAAATGCTGAACAGAAAATTTAGAAGGACAACTCGAGAAGACAAAGTAAAATATTATAATGGAATGTTCAAACTCCTGGAGTTAGGAAAAGAAAAGGGAAGAACACACTCACCAATTCTCAAGTCGAAAGAACTGAGGAAAATGTTTGAGTCTGGATTTGCAATATTGAAGGTTTCTATCTAGGTGTGTCGGCAGAACAATCACTGGACTGCTAATGACAATGTCAGAAGTTCAAACCCATCAGCTGCTCTTTGGAAACTCTGTAAGGGTCACTATGAGTCAGAGCCAACTCCATGACACTTAACAAAAACAACACATGTAAAATGTTGAATGATAAAGTAAGCATCAAAAGAAGATGGTAAGAATACACACTGTCACTGTACAAAAAAAGAATTGGTTGGTGCTCAATTCATTTCAAGAACTGTTAGTAATGAAGGAAGAAGTTCAAGTTGTATTGAAGGCATTTGAGAAAAACAAGGCTTCAGTCATTGATAGAATATAAATTGAAATGTATTCCATGCTAAGAAATTTGGAAGACAGCTACCAATCATTGGAACAGATCCAAATTTGTGTCCATTCCAATGTGGTGACTGAATGAATGCAGAAATCATTAAATAATTATCATTAACATCACATGAAATTAAAAGAAATAACAAAATAAATGGAGAAAAAGACAAATTGTCAAAACTTCATTTTACTTCGATCTATAATCACTATTCATGGAAAAAGTAGTCATAAAATCAAATGATGTGTTTTTTTTTAGGCTAATCAGCTGCAAAAGACCTATTCAAAGTGTCAAAGGGCAATGATGTCAGTTTGAGGATTAAGGTGCACCTGACTCAAGCCATGGTGTTTTCAGTTGCCTCATAAGCATGTGAAAGTTGGACAGTGAATAAGGAAGACTGTAGATGAATATATCCATTTGAATTGTGGTGATGGTGAAGAATATTGAAAATACCATGGACTTCCAGAATAATAAGCATATCTATCTAGGGAAAAGGACAGCCACAATGCTCCATAGAAATGAGGATTCTGAGACTTTGTCTCTTGTTCTTTGGACATGTTGTCAGAAGGGATAGGTTGCTGGAAAAGGATATCATGTTTGGTAAAGTGGAGAGTCAACAGTATGAGGAAGATATCTACTAGATGCACTGACTGAGTGGCAACAACAGTGGACTAAATACAACAACAATTATGAGGATGACAAAGGATCGGACAATGTTTTGTTCTGTTTTGATAGAGTTGGTATAAGTCCGAACAGACTGGATGGCACCTGACAACATATTAATATATATATGTATAAATGTATGTTTAGCGACTAAAGCAATAATGATGTACTTTTAAGTTGAGAACATGAACAAGAATATAATATAAACACCAGTAACAAGACTCTAATGTCCATCCTTTTTTCAGATAGTAATAAGAATACTTGTTTGTAATTTAATATGGGTTTATAAAAAGAAGGTGTTTAAGTAACTGTTGTAATATATGACTTTATAATAGAAGAAAGTAATAATTTGTTTCTAATAATATAGTGTTGTTTTCAGAATGTCATGATTAAATATTATACCAGAGAATTAAAATCTCTTAGAAACACTATAAATATCATTACTAGTTATAATAGTAATACAACAATATCTGAGTATTTACTGAAATGGGAGGATTGAGAAATGCAAGGTCAGAAACAATTAGTCCAAATGACTGTATTGAAATATTTGCCAGAAGAGCAAATTAATAACTATTATAACAACTGCCATGTATTCTGTCTTAATGAAAGCACATGGGTATTAAATTCCTTTGTTGATTAAAAATGAATGACTTGATTGCAGAAAAACAAAAACAAAAACAAAAACAAGACATTTCTGATTGCATAATACCATAAAGCACATGAACTTATGGACTGTATACGCAAGTATATTTCATCATAAACCATCTCTCTGAAACAATAAGTATAGAAGAAAATACCCAGCTGATAAGCTTTTAGCATCATTTCTGATGTAGGCAGGTAGCCTTTTCTATTTCTTGTCTAGTTGACCTGGTTAGAACTTAAGAGCCTAGTGAATAGATCATTTCTTCCCAATTTCAGAGAAGAAAAAGCACTAAATCTTTCACTATTAAGTTTTAAGGTAGTCATGAGTTTCAAATACATGCTGTTTATAAGGCTGAAGATATTTTCTTACATTTCTAGTTACTGAGTTTGGTTTATTAATCATAAAAGCATGCAAGATATTGTCAAATGCGTTTGTAGTGCCTATTGCAATGTTAATGTTTCCCCATTCATTCTGTTATTATTATTAATTCTTTTAGTATTTGGTTAACATTACATTGATGGATTTAAGGAGCTCTGGTAGCATAGTGGTTACGAATTGGGCTGCAAACCGCAAGGTCAGCAGTTCAAAACTACCAGCTGCTCCGTGGGAGAAAGATGAGGCGTTCTGCTCCCATAAAGATTAACAGCCTCGGAAACCCTGTGCAGAGTCACTATGAGTTGGAACCGACTCCATGGCACATAACAACAACAACAACAAAGTAACTACATTTTTTTTAGATAAATCCTATTTAGTTATTGTACATAATCATTTTAATAAATTGCTGGATTAGAGTACTGCTGTGGCACTGTGTGTTAATGCATTGGACTACAAAGTCGATTTGATCCGCAAGGTCGGCAGTTCAAGCTAACCAGCTGCTCCTTGGAAATCCTATAAAGGGTCACTATGGGTCAGAACAAACTCAGTGGCACTCAACAGCAATAGAAACAGCATTTATTGAATATATATGTATATATTCATGAGGGATATTGATAGAATTCTAATTTTTTTTAACTTTTTATTGTGAATTGAATATAGGTTTATATAAGTGATCTTCAGTTTTACATTCAACAAATCATATACATCATTTCATTGCAATGGTGCAATCTCCTCCATGACCCATCTCACTTCTTCTCTGTAATTGTGATTCTTTTTTTCCATGCCACCTTCTTTTCCATCCCTTCTCAATTTTGTCCTCGGGTAAATGCTACCCTTTTTATCTTGAATGGTTGACCATTCTATGTTGTGAAGACCTTCCTACTGTTGTTTTCCCCTCTCTCTACTTACCATTGCTTTAGTAAAAATTGATCCACAAGAGTGAGTTTAGTTTCAGACCTCCAGGGTGACCAAAGATCATAGTCTCGGGTTCCTCCAGTCTCTTTGTGATGAGGTGTTGTGATTTTTGTTAGGTGTCATTGAGTAGGTTCCAACTCATAGTGACCTTTTTTTTTTCCTTTCTTCTTCATAGTGACCTTTTGCATAATAGAATGAAATACTGCCTGGCCCTGAGCCATCCTCACAATCATTGCTAACTTGAGGCCATTGCTGCTGCCACTATGCCAATCCATCGCATTGGAAGTCTTCTTCATTTTCACTGATTCTCAATTTTACCAAGCATGATGTCCTTCTTCAGGAACTAGTCCCTCCTCCTGACATGTCCAGAGTATGAGAGATGAAGTGTTGACTTACTGGCTTCTAAGGAGCATTCTGGATGTAGTTCTTCCCACATAGATTTGTTTATTCTTCTGGCAGCCCAAGATACTTTTAATATTTTCAACGCCATAACTCAAATGCATCAATTCTTGTATGGTCTTCCTATTCATTGTCCAACTTTCACATGCACATGAAGCTACTGGAAATGCCATGGCTTGGGTCAGGCTCACCTTATTCCTCACACTGACATTTTTGTTCTTGGACACTTTAAACACGTCTTGTGTAGGAGATCTACCTGATGCAGTAGATCTGATTTCTTGACAGCTCCTTCCATGAGTGTTGATAGTGGATCCACTCAAACTCTTCTCCATTTACATGATGTTATTTACTGGTAGCGTAGTGGTTACGAATCGGGCTGTGAACCTTAAAGTCAGCGGTTCAAAACTACCAGCTGCTCCGCGGGAGAAAGATGAGGCTTTCTATTCCCATAAAGATTTACACCCTTGGAAACCCTGTACAGGGTCGCTATGGGTCGGAACCGACTTGACGGCACTTAACAACAGCAACATTTACTGGTCCAGTTGTGAAAAGTTTTGTTTTCTTTACATTGAGGTATGACTCATATTTAAGGCTGTGGTCTTTGTTCTTCATCAGTAAGTATTTTAAATCCACTTCACTTTCAGCAATCAAGATTGTATCATGAGCATATAACACATTGTTAATGAGACTTCCTCCAATTCTTATGCAACATTCTTCTTCATATAATCCAGTTCTCAGATTATTTTCTCAGCAAACAGATTGAATAAATATGGTGAAAGAATACAACCCTGACTATTATCTTTCCTGATTTTAAACCATTCAGGGTCTCCTTATTCTGTTCAAATGACTGCCTCTTGATCAATGTACAGGTTCCTTATGAGTACAATTAATTGTTTTGAAATTATCCTTCTCCCCAATGTTGTCAATAGCTTGTCATGATCCCCAAAGTTGAAAGTCTTTTCATAGACATTAAAGTACAGGAAAATATCTTTCTGGTATTCTCTGTCTTTAGTCATGATCCATCTGCTGTCAGTGGTGATACTCCTCATTCCATGTCCTTAATGAATCTGGCCTGAACTGCTAGCAATTCCTGTTAATGTACTGTTGCAGTCATTTTTAAATTATATTTAGCAAAATTTTACTTGCATATGACATTAATAATATTGTCTGATGATTTCTGCATTATGTTGGAATACCTCTCTTTGGAAAATGGGCACAAATATGGATTTTTTCAATCAGTGGCCAGATAGCTGTATTAATTTCTTGGCACAGATGAGTGAGTACCTCCAATGCTGCATCATTTTGTTGAAACATTTCATTTTATATTCTATCAGTTCCCAGAGCCTGGCTCTTTTTAATTCCTTCAGTACACCTTGGACTTCTTCCTTCAGTACCATTGGTTCTTGATAATATTCTGTCGCTTGAATAGTGTCCATGTTTTTTAAAGGTACAGTGATTCTGTGTATTCCTTCCATTTTGTTTTGATGCTTTCTGCATCATTCAATATTTTGCCCCTAGAATCCTTCCATATTGCAAGCCAAGGCTTTAATACTTTCTTTGTTCTTTCAGCTTGAGAAAAGCTGATCATGTTATTCCCTTTTGATAGTCTAACTCCAGATCATTGCATATTACATTATAATACTTGGCTTTGTATTCTCAAGGTATCCTTTGAAAATTTATTTTCATCTCCTTTACTTCCTCATTATTTCCATTTCCTCTAGCATCACTGCACTGGAGAGCAAATTTCAGGGTCTCTTCTGACATCCATTTTGGTCTTTTCCTTCTTTCTTGTTTTCTTAATGGCCTTTTGCTTTCTTTCTTTAAGGTGTTCCTGTGGTGATCTTACAGTAGAATTATTTAATTTCATCATCACTGACTATAAGTGGTTGAAAAGTTAATTTAAATAATAGTGGAATACACTGGTGCTAACTAATAATAGTGGTATTAATCATTCATCTTTGATTTGTCATTCCTGGCATAGTAAATTATACTGTAATTTTCAGATTCAAAATGGTCAATACCAGTCCATTTCAGATCACTAATAACTATGATATTGATCTTTTTGTGTTCCATCTCATTTTTTACAACTTCCTAGTTTCTTATTTTCATACTTCATACATTTATGTTCAGATTATTAGTGGATGTTTATATCTGTTTCTCCTCATTTTGAGTTATGCCCGATCAGCAAATGAACATCCTGAGAGCTTTACACCATTTGCATCATCATGGTCAACTCTACCTTGAGGAGGTAGGTGTTCCCCAGTCATATTTTTAGTGCCTTCCAACCTGAGGGGCTCATCTCCTGGCATTATGTCTGACAATATTCTCGTGCTATTCATCATGCTTCAATATTCTGGTGCTATCTGATAGTGTTCCACTGCTATTCAGAAGGGTTTCAGTGGCCCACTGTTCAGGAGTAGTGCATCTCTGCTTCCTAGTCTGTCTTATCTGGAAGCTCAGCTGAAACATGTCTACCATGGGTGTACCCTCCTAGTATTAACGAATCAGTGGCACAACTTGAAGCATCACAGCAACACACAAGTCACCACAGTATAACCAACTGACAGATTAGTAATGGTCTAGAGGAATAAACCTGGTCTTTTTTTCAAGTATATAACTTTGAGTTGTGTTCCACATTTTCTCCAATGCATTGATAGATTTCTTATCTTGTGCTTTCTTTGCCTATTTTTATTAGAATAATATTTATTTTAAAGAATGAGCTGTGAAATGTATCCTCTTTTTCTATGCTGTGGAAAACTTTTTGAAGTGCTATCCTTCATTCTTAAATGTTGGTAGAATTTATCAGTGAAGCTATTGGTGTTTAAGCTTTTCTTTGTGGGGAATGCTTTAGTAACAAAGTTAATCTTTTCACTTGGTGTAGGTGTATTGAGATTTCTCTTTTTCTTGGGTTAGTTTTGTAACTGTATGTCTTTCTAAGAATTTGTCCGTTTCATCTAAGTAATCCACTTTTTTCTTCATAGCATTCTTTATAATACATAATTCTGCAAATTTAATAATGATTTTTCCTTTATTATGCCTAGTTTTAGTAATTTGAATTTTTCTTTTTTCTTCAATTAGTTAAGATAAAAGATTTGTCAATTTATTTATCTTTTAAAAGAACTATAATTTGGTTTTCTTGAAGTTTTCTATTGCATTCTCACTCTCTTTTTCTTTTTCATTTGCATTTTCTTTAATCTTTACCATTTCCTTCTGTTTTTTATTTTGTTTTGTTTTTTTCTTGTGTGTGTGTGTGTGTGTGTGTGTGTGTGTGGTTTCGGGGAGGCAGGGTTAGTTTGTGCTTCTTTTACTAGTTTCCTAAAATTCAAGTTTAGGTTGTTGGCTTGTAATCTTTGTTTTATAATATAAATATTTACTCTTCTATAAATACCCTCTAACAACTGCAAAAGTTGCACCTAGTATGTTTTGGTGTTTTCAGTTTCATCCATTTCAGATTATTTTCTAATTTTTGTTGTGCTTGCTTATTTGATCCAAATTTAGAATTGTGTTGTTTAATTTCTATAT